>NC_141813.1:9752692-10063942 GCF_057944985.1 Cucurbita pepo subsp. pepo
AGCAAAGGAAATCTGGGATTATCTCAAGGCCGAATATGAAGGAGATGAGAGGATTCGTGGAATGAAAGCCCTAAATTTGATTAGGGATTTCGAGTTGCAGAAGATGAAGGAGTCAGAGTCGCTGAAAGAGTACTCTGACAGACTTCTCAGCATTGCCAACAAGGTGAGATTGCTTGGTTCTGTTTTAAATGATTCAAGGATTGTTGAAAAGCTGCTAGTCACTGTTCCAGAGAAGTTTGAAGCCACCATTACTACTCTGGAGAACACCAAAGACTTGTCAAAGATTTCTCTTACAGAGCTCTTGAATGCTTTACAAGCACAAGAGCAAAGGAGGTCTATGAGGCAAGAAGGAGTGATTGAAGGTGCCTTACGTGTTAAGCATCAAGACAACAGCAGGTATAAAAACAATAAAAATTTCAAAAATCAATTGACGTATGGAGATTCATCTGCCAATTATCAGAAGACAAAAGGAGGAGGTTTCAAAAAATCCTATCCACCTTGCCGCCATTGTGAGAAGAAAGGTCATCCACCGTACAAGTGTTGGAGAAGACCTGACGCCTTCTGCTCCAAATGCAATCAACTTGGACATGAAGCTGTGATCTGCAAAGCCAAAGATCTGGTGAAAGAAGTAGATGCACAGGTAGTTGATCAAGAAGAAGAAGAAGAAGATCAATTGTGTATGGTCACTTCTTCCTCAAGCAAAGAATCAAGCGAGAGCTGGTTGATTGACAGTGGGTGCACAAATCACATGACATATGACAAGGAGTCTTTTGAGGAATTAAGAGACACCGAAGAAGATAAGAGAGTGAGGATTGGCAATGGTGAACACTTGGAAGTCAAGGGTAAAGGCACAGTAGCTATAACAAGTTATGAAGGTACAAAATTTATTCCAGATGTTTTATTTGTGCCTAAAATTGATCAAAATATCTTAAGTGTTGGTCAGTTACTTGATAAAGGCTATAAAGTGTTGTTTGAGAATAAGCAGTGCTTGATCAAAGATGCAAGTGGCAAAGACTTGTTCAATGTCAAAATGGAAAGAAAAAGCTTTGCTCTAAATCCGACGGCCTTTATATCCAGAGTTAGTGCCACTGAGATTTGGCACAAAAGACTTAGACACTTTCATCATCGAGGTTTGCTTCAGATTCAATCAAAGAAGCTGGTAGAAGAACTCACTGACATTGATGAGGACATGTCTCCTTGCCGTACTTGTAATTTTGGGAAGCAACATAGGCAACCCTTTCCTAAACAGGCATGGAAAGGCTCGAAAAAGCTGCAACTGGTTCATACTAAGCTTTGTAGTCCTCAGCGAACACCATCATTAAATGGTAATCTTTATTACATTGCTTTTATTAATGATCTAACAAGAATGTGTTGGATATTCTTGCTGAAGCAAAAGTCAGAAGTTGCGAGTGTATTTTGGAAATTCAAAGCCAAAGTTGAGAGTGAAGATGCATGCTTGATTCAGACTATAAGATCAGATAATAGCAAGGAGTACACTTCAGAAACTTTTAACCGGTTTTATGAAGAGGCTGAAATTGAACATCAATTGACAATACCATACACTCCTCAACAGAATGACGTCACTGAAAGGAGGAATAAATTCATAATGGAGATGATGAGATGCATGCTTCATGAGAAGGATCTTCCAAAACGTTTTTGGGGAAAAGCAGCAAACACTGTTGTGTGCTTGCAAAATCGAATTTCAACAAAAGCTGTGAAGGATCTAACACCATTTGAAGTTTGGTATGATTACAAACGTTCTTTAAAGTTCCTTAGAGTATTTAGGTGTCTTTGCTTCACTCACATTCCACAGGTCAAGCGTGATAAGCTTGACAAAAAGTCAGAAGTTGGCATCTTTGTTGGGTATAGCACTATATCCAAAGCTTATAAAGTTTTTCAACCACACACTAGTCATGTTATTGTGAGCCGAGATGTTCATTTTGCTGGAAATGAGCAATGGAATTGGGAAGAACTTACGAAGGTGAATCAGATTTCTAATGCACCAAACAATTTCTTTGGTAGCATGTTAGAAGAGTCTGAAGATAAACGACTAGAAGAGTCTGAAGATGAACGACAAGATGCTTCGGTTGATGATGCACCTGTCAGAGGAGGAGCTTTCAGTGATCAAGAAAAACAAAACTTGGGAGTTGGTTGATCGACCTCTAAACAGAAAGATAATTAGAGTAAGATGAGTGTTCAAAAAAAAGCTTGGAGTTCACAGCATCTAAACAAGGAGGAGTGTTAAAGATCATGTATTTGTTTAGATTGCTGTTAGTTAGTATCTAATTAAATCTCGTTAGGAGTTAGATTTAGTTTTTGATTTGATTTAGTTTTGATTTGATTTTGATTTGTTTATTGGTTTGTTACCAGATTTTCTCCCGATATTTTAGGTAGATTTTCTGAATATCTTTTGTATTCTCTGTATAAATATGGAGCATTCTTGCTCTCCAAAATTCAATCTTCTTATCAATCATTCAATCAATCCCTATTTCACTAACACATGCTTCTAAGTAGTACAATAAGGTAGCAAAAGGTGTGGACTGAGAATTCCCTTCCGCTTCAGGCTTCTTGAGAGGAAATGTTTTCTTCCTCTTCCATCAAATGTCATGGTTCTATGTAGCTCTAATCTTCGAAAATATCCCCAGGAAAGTTTGGAAATGCTGAGCTTTTTGTTGACTTTGGTCTTCAAGATTTTTTCTATTTCCTTATCTCTCTTTCTTGTATAAGATCAATATGCTTTGCATCTTACTTATTGTTTTCACACCAACTGAGTATGTTCTCGTGTCGCTCTAGCATTTAATCTATATCTACTGTTAAATCACTACTCTTCCTTACACTACTTCTTGAGCTTGCCTTGTGAATTCATAGATACTACTGCTTCTAGACACCACATGGTTATCAACGGTGAAAAACATCTTTCTCACTCTCTTACTTGCACATTTACTTATTTCTTCGGCTATAATCTTGCCTACATCAATACTTAAGTTTTTCATGATTGTAAATATCAATAAAACTTATTCAACAGACATCGTTGTGTTATGTGTGTTAAGTAGTATCACGGTCATGCTCGTCTAGGGCGTGTTACCCATGACCGCATACCCTTGTCACGCCAAACCCTTTATTTGATTTCATATTGTATTGCCTTTACTATTGTATTTTCTATTTGTATGACTATTCGGCGAAATCATGTTTAGGTCTGCTAGATATAATTCGTTTCAAAATTTACTATAGAGGGATGTGACTAGTTATCAATTCTTCCGACCTGCTAGTTATAACATTGCTTTCTTCCGACCAAGCCACTGTGTTACCTTTTTTTTGCTGATAGCCTATAAAATTGCTTTCAGAAACTTCTTTCAATCTTGCTTTTAAACTCTCTTTCGAAAAATCTCTCTGCTACTGTTTTCTAAAACTTTCTTCTCACAAAGGGGCCAAAGGCTTGAGCATACACTGCCTGGCCATAGGTGATGCGAATTCAAATCGGCTTGAATCACTCGGTGTTGGTGGAGAGTGTCGCACAATCACAAAGTCCATTGCCAAGAAAAGTGCATTGTGACAAGTGATATCAAAGTTTTGTTAGCTCTTTGACGCAATGAGACCAAAACAATGTTGATGATAAAATCGACACCTAAATCACAAACTAATCGACTTACCTTGATAGAAGAGGAAATATTGTTTCTAAAAGAAGTACCTGACCCTGTTCGCGTCCTGGAAGGACAAGGGACAAAATTGAATGAAAAGTTGATGGAATTGATGCAATTGGCGCCTGCCTTGATGGGTTACCGATTAAAGAATTGATATAGAGTTGACTCATTAGAAGAAAGATCTGCCCAAACAAGTTGCTCAAAACGTGTTGGTAGCCCCGAAAGCTCTGTCGCCATGATAAAGTTAACCAACAAATTAGCTGATGAATTCAGAACAATGATTGATGCCATCAGCAGATAGTTGGTCGAGATGAACATCCGAGTGAGTTTGACAATGAGGACCATAGAGAATCATACCCCTAGGCCAAGCTCATGTTGACCTTAACAAACTAAAGATCCCATAACCCAAAACATTTAAAGAGAATCGGGATGTCAAGGAATTGGAAAACTTTATCTTTGACATAGAATAGTTCTTCAAAGCTATAGGAACTTCTTCCGAAGACTTAGAAGTTACGTTAGTCACAATGCATCTCGTGGATGATGCGAAACTCTGATAACATTCAAAGGTGAGTGATATTTAAAATTGGTCATGCACCATCAACTCATGGCAAAACATTAAGAAAGAATTAATAACTTAATTATTCCTCGAAAATGTTGAATCCTAGTGAGGCTGAAATGGCAAGAACTGAGACACACTGTTGGAGAAGGACAAAGTATACTGCTTTGTCCAAGAATTGCAATCTTAGGCCAGGTAAAGTTATACAAACAAAAGGTTTGGCAGCGCGCAGAGCGACTCCTAAACTTTGGGGGCGAAGCTAGATTCCAAAGAAAGAGTACACCAACCTCAAATTGTCAATGCAAACCTTATACTCGGGTCAGCGAAATGATGGCACCAATTGGCCAAACGGAGAGAACGATAGACCAAATGGGGAAACAGATAGACCTCGTCAGAGTACAAACGTCGGGCAATCTCGAGGACTCTACCCCAGAAGGAACTATCCAATGACCCTTTAAAGTGTCTTTTGTGTAAAGGCCCCATAGATTGTCCTACTGCTCTCATCGGGCGTCCCTCAGTGCACTCCAAGTCTCCATATAAGAGAGCAACGACATAGGAGACCAGCCAGCAAAAAAAAAAAAAAAAAAAAAGTAAGACAAAGATAACTCCAAGATGGGTGCGCTGAAATTTTTGTCAGTCATTTAAAAGAAGATCGACCTGAAGAAAGTAATAGAGAAGGGCTTACGTTCGTAGATGCGATAATAAACTCGAGACCCAACAAAAGCACCTTGATAGACTGAGCGGCGACTCATAATTTCATTGTTGACCAAGAAGCCGGAGATTGAGACTCATAATAGAAAAGAACCGAGTAAAAATGAAAGTTATTAATTTTGAGGCCCTACCTATAGCTGGAGTTTCTAGGAAAGTTTCCTTGAAACTAGGGGATTAGTTAGGAAAAATGAACTTGGGTTTGGTTGGCATGGATGACTTCGATGTGGTACTTGGAATGAATTTCCTCCCAGAGCATCCCAATGCCATTGGTGAAGTGCATAGTGATTACCGATTGCAATCCTATAGTAATCCCCACAAGCATCAAACAACCAATCAATCTCATAATGATTTCCGCCTTACAACTGAAAATAGGGCTCACGCACGAGGAGCCTACATTCATGGCTATACCTCTAGTGGAAGATGTAACCATTCAAACCCATTCTGAGTGAAGTTAGGGATGTCTTAGACACTTATGCTGACATAAAGCTCGACAGCTTGCAAAAAACGCTATCACCTCGTCGGAGTATTGATCACGAAATTGAGCTTCTCCCTGGGGTCAAACCTCAAACGAAGAATGCATATCGGATGGCTCCCCCAAAGCTATCTGAATATAGAAATCAACTAGTGAAATGTTGGTTACAGGATTCATCCGCCCCCAAAGGTGCCTTACAAGGCCCCCGTACTATTTCAGAAGAATAAGGATGAGACATTACGTTAATGTATAGTCTATAGAGCTTTGAACAAGTTGACGGTACATAACAAATATCCCTTGCCAATAATATCCAACTTGTTTGACCAGCTTTAGAGGGCCAAATAATTCACGAAGCTAGACTTACAATCAAGGTACTACCAAATACGCATTGCTAAGGAAGATGAACCCAAGACAACATGTCCATGCCACATCAAACCCTTTATTTGATTCCATGTTGTATAGTCTTACTATTGTATTTTCTGTTTGTATGACTATTTGGCGAAATCATGTCTAGGCCTACGAGACTGAATTGCATCAAAATGTACTATAGGGGGATGCGACTAGTCGTCAATTCTTCCTATCTAGAGTTATATGCTATCTAAGCCGTTATGTTGCATTTCTCGCTTATAGTCTATAACATTGCTTTCAAAACCTTCTTTCCATCTTACTTTTAAGCTCTCTTCAAGAATCCTTTCGTTTAAGTTCATGTCCATGCAAAAGATATTTCACATTTTGCATGAATATCCTTTCATGAGTTGATATTAATTACTTTATCAAAACAAATATTTGAAAAAGCCTCTTTTATTATGAAACATAAAAGATAAACAAGAAACTAAAATAAATGGAGTACAATTAAAGTAGTCTTAACCTTATATGATTTTATTGGGGTAAATATTGGTGGGGAAAACAGGCTATAGATGATGATGGACTTCATTAACTATGCATCTTTAAGCTGTTTGTAGTGAAGTAGATGGTCGTTTGCTGCTTGAGCAATGTCTATGAGAGGCTGTAAGGTAACAAGTGAGGCATTTGCAGCAGCCTCTTCCTTTATTTCATATTCAATTGTGGATTCAACAATGCAGCTATCATCACCATTTTCAACGATCTTCAAGCGAACCCTATAGAGAGTAAACCCGATATCCAAGAACCCTCCTTCCACCACTTCGGTCTCTTTTATACGATTCTCATTATCTATCTTTGTGAATTTCTCCTTATAACTTGGGGCACCACCTAAACCTGCATTTATATGTAAACTTTCATATTACTGAATCCATACTCCACATGACGTGCTCTAGTTTAACCTTATATATCAAACCTACATGTTAGTAAGATGTTTCAAGTCAGCACTCGTGCACATGTATTTAGTCTTCCAACTTTTAAATTTATAACAAGTTAGTATCTATATTATTATGATTTAATTCATATATTTTTTTAATTAAATTTTAGTTCATATATATTGCCATCGTTCATCGTATTTAAATTCAATTTAATTCTAAAATAATTAATAACTCAACTCAACCTACATAAATTAGGTTATAACCATTTTCAGAATTAATCAAAATTAAGTTTATTACCCTTTTCAATAAAAATTAATCCACTGAAATCCATGAAACATAAAACAACAAAATCATTAATAACATCAAACTACAAACAAACAGACCTGATATTTATTATAAGAATTTCATTATTAATTCTTTCATAATTTTGTTTTAGAAATATACATCATCAACATCTTCGAGACACTTATATAAAATTGAGACATCAACGTAGCAAGTCTTCAATAAGACTATTTTTAAAAAAATTTACAAAGGAACTCGTAAGGGAGAGAAACATCACCGAACATTGTATTAAATACTGAATGAGAAAAATATGTATAAGTTTGAAAGTCGAAAAAAAAAACGAAGATGATTAGAAACTATTACCCGGTGGGAAAATGAGGTTAAGAACAGTTCCTTCTCCTCCATTGCCTTCAACCACCTCAATTTTCTGGATAAGGTTCGAGAGGCGGTTTTCGACAAGTCGTGCAAGTTCAAGACCTCCGTAGAGCTGCCATGCCACGGTGGCTGGCGCCTGGATTGCAGCCTCATGAGAGAGTTGACCCAACATCTTCTTAATTTAGAGGTGTGGGTTATGTGAATAACGATATAGAAAGATGGTAAGAAATGAGAGGACAAATGAGTTCTATAAAGAGCAGGGACAAAGGCATCTGAAGAAGAATATTGTTGGTTGGTTTATGGGAGATTCCTGTTGTACAAGAAGACACAAAATTAAGAGGGAATTTTTAATTAAGACTATTGTTCTTAATCATAACGCCATGTTTCCAATGTTTTTTTATTTTATTTGATGTCATTGTCATTGATATATATATATATCAATGATGTCTTGGTCAAGAAAGGGTATTTTTGTCCAAACATGCGAGATGACATAATGCAATATACAAAGATGTCTCATCTGCCAATAGGATAAAGTCGAGAAGGCCAAGGTATCGGGACTCCTTGAACCCCTATCATAATTATCACCATAATTATTGTGAAGAAACACCTACAAGAATTAGCCTTGGACAGTTTTTTTTTTAAAATGTATATATAACCAAAAATGGACCACACCAAAAATCGGGTCAAATTATAATTGTTCAAGTTGATTCTGTAGTAATACGCCTTTCGGTTGTGGCCCGCCCCGTGGGTTAGCTTGGGTTAGATTTAGGAGTCTGGAAGGATGGAAGGCATCCTTGTATTCTTTCAAAAGGTAACCATTATTCTCTCATTAGACTTGATAATCCTTTTATCAGATCTTTGTTCCTTCTCTCTTCCAGTTCTCTCTAGTGCCGACAAGACAGTGGGATAGTGTGTCACTAGATTTCATAACACACCTCTTGAAAGTAGGCAAATATGAAGTCATCTTGGTTATCATAGACTGGTTCTCGAAATACACCACGTTCGTTCTCAGCCCCAAAGTATACTCGGTTGAGTTAACAGCCCAACTGTTCTTCAAACACATTGTGAAGTTGTGGGGCATTCCGTCCAACATCATCAGTGACAGAGATAATAGATTCATCTAAATATTCTGGACCGAGTTATTCACATTACTGGGGGCGACTTTAAATATCTCATCAAGCTACCACCCCAAACTGACGAACGGACAGACAGAACAAATCAACTGCTTGCTCGAAGAATACTTGCGTCCCTTTGTCGATACTCATTAGAAGAATTGGGACAACTGCTAGATGTGGCTCAATTCTGTTTCAATTGCCAAATGAGTTTATCTACTGGAAAAATCCCCTTTGATATTGCAAATGGACGACACCAAGCCTTGCCCCATATTATTGATCATCCATATGTAGGAAAGAACCCTCAAACCCAAAACTTCACAAGAGAATGAAAGCAAACAACAGATATAGCTCGAGTTTATTTGGAGAAAGCTTCCATACACATGAAGAAGTGGGCGGACAGGAAGCGTTGTTGCCTCCAATTTCGAGTAGGAAATCATGTTATTATCGAATTAAGGCCTGAACAAATCAGATTCCGCAGTTGAAAGAACTAGAGAATTGTTAAAAAATACAAAAGATGGATTGAAATTGTAAAAAGGACCAGCATCTTGCTGTCTTTTGGCTGAGCAGCTTGCCTCTAATGAGAGCAGGGAGAAATCTTTGGAAGATGAAAATCAAGAAGAAAGAAGAAGAAAAACAAGGAGAAATGTTTGGAAGAAAAAAATAGAAAGAGGAAGAGAACCAAAGCCTTGGGTTTTATTGTTGCTAAAAGATCTTTCAAATTGCATTATAGTATTTAAAACGAACCTATATTCTAAAAATGACGGCAGGACAAACCAAACTTGTGTCACTCCCTTTTAAATATGGCTCACATGGCCAACTAAAATTATGCTATCCCACTTGAGGTATACGCGCCAAATAACTAAATCAAGTAAAGACGCGGGAATAAATTAAATAAGGAAAAATCACAGGGTTTTTATCTAACAATGTTACGGAATTGCATTACCCACATAAATGAAAATTCACTCAGTAATTCATGTGAGTAACTTGAAGCCTTAGACGACCATCAAAATGTCATCACAATAACTGATGTCAATCTAAAATAGAAGAACACTAAAGAAGTAGAAGTAATCCTAGCCGATAGAGTTAGAAAAGTGGAAAGACCTGTACGGAGGATTCAAGAATTCATGAACAAATGGAAGAACTTCCCTATAGAAGAAACAAGCTACGAACGCGCCGAAGACCTAAACTCTGCCGCAATCCACATCGCTGAGTTCGAAAATATCCAATTGACGACAGTGATGTCAACCAATTAATTGGGGTTGGATATCACGGTCATGCTCGTCCAAGGCATGTTGTCTATGGTCGCATGCCCATGTCACACCAAACCCTTTAATTGATTTCATGTTATATTATCTTACTACTGTATTTTCTGTTTGTATAACTGTTCGGCGAAATCATGTTTAGGCCTACTAGAAGTGAATCAACTCAAAATGTACTATCAGGTGATGCAACTAGTCATCAATTCTTCCTACCTAGAGTTATGTGTCTAGGCCGTTATGTTTCCTTTCTCGCTTATAGCCTATAACTTTGCTTTCAAAATCTTCTTTCAATCTTGCTTTTAAACTCTATTTCGAAAATCTTTCTGCCCACTTTCTAAAACTTTCTTCTTAAAACGGGGCCAAAGACTTGAGCATACGTTGTCCAACCGTAGGCAACGCAAATTCAAATTGGCTTGACTTACTCGATGTTTGGGGTGAGTGCTGCAAAGTCCGCTGCCAAGAAAAGTACGATTGTGACAGGTAACAAGTTGGTCTTCACAAATGTAACCCACACCTTTTCTTCATGGTTGATGTATGCTACTACCATTTTCCTTGCGTCTCCTCTTGAAATTTGCCACTATGTTTTTACAATGTCGATGGTCTCCAAGTTTGTTTTGAGTTACACATCCAAGGGGGCTACAACCATTTCATTAAAGATCGCATGCTTGAAGAGTTGTAGTTGGAATATTAGGTTAATGCCTCGGGCTCCAATCAACTACTTGTCCTCGGAGTACAATTCAAATAGTCTTAACCTTATATGATTTTATTGGGGTAAATATTGGGGGGAAAACAGGCTAAACATGATGATGGACTTCATTAACTATGCATCTTTAGGCTGTTTGTTGTGAAGTAGATGGTCATTTGCTGCTTGAGCAATGTCTATGAAAAATTGTATATTAACAAGTGAGGCATATGCAGCAGCTTCTTCCTTTATTTCATATTCAATTGTGGATTCAACAATGCAGCTATCATCACCATTTTCAACGATCTTCAAGCGAACCCTATAGAGAGTAAACCCGATATCCAAGAACCCTCCTTCCACGATCTCTGTCTCTTTTATACGATTCTCATTATCTATTCTTGTGAATTTCTCTTTAAAACTTGAGAAACGACCTACACCTGCATTTGTATGTAAATTTTTGTGTCGTTAAATCAAATCCACGTGACGTGCTCTAGTTTAACCTTATATATCAAACCTCCTACATGTTAATAATGTAGATCAAGTCAGCACTCTTACACGTGTATTTACTCTTACAATTTTAAAATTGGTAACAATTTAGTATCTGAAGTTTACAGTGATTTAGTTCATATACATTGCATCGGTTTCATTGAATTAATCGTATTTAAATCAAATTTCTCTCTAAAATAATTAATAATTCAATTCAACCTACAATTCGATTATGTATTCGATAACTATTTGAGTTTTTAGTTTTAAATTATTAAAACCCTTTTCAGTAAAAGTTAATACACTCAAATCCATTCCAAGTAAACCTCAAATAAAACATCAAAATCATTAATAACATCAAACTACATTAACATCATCAAATATTTTTTATAATCTTCCTCACAAATATTTTTTTATAAGAATTTCATTTTTAATTTACTATGTTTAAAGGTAGGCCAATTCTTTGGTATAATTCACATTTTAAAAGAAAAACTCAAGAAATTTTAAATAAATTAAAACATTAAAAAAAAATGTCCTTAACATAATATAATATAAATATTAAATATTCTTTTAATATTATTTTTTTATATATAATTTTGTCTTAGAAATATACATTAACATCATCAAGACATTTACATAAAATTGAGCCATCAATAAAGACAAGTCTTCAATAATAACAACTCTCAAATCGAACGATGCATGAAATATTGAATGAAAAAATATGTATAAGAAGTTTAAAAGCCGAAAACAAGAAAAAAACGAAGATTATTAGAAACTATTACCTGGTGGGAAAATGAGATTAAGAATCGTTCCTTCTCCTCCGTCGCCTTCAACCACCTCAATTTTTTGGATAAGGTTCGAGAAGCGGTTTTCGACAAGTCGTGCAAGTTCAAGACCTCCGTAGAGCTGCCATGCCACGGTGGCCGGCGCCTGGATCACGGACTCATGAGAGAGTTTACCCAACATCTTCTTAGTTTATAGGTGTGAGTTTTGTGAATGACGAGACAGAAAGAGGGTAAGAAATGAGAGGACTAATCAGTTCTATAAAGCGCAAGAACAAGAATATTGTTGGTTGGAGTATGCGAGATTCCTATTGTAAAAGAAGACACAAAATTAAGAGGGAATTTTTTAATTAAGACTATTGTTCTTAATCATAATGCCATGTTTCCAATGTTTTTTTTTATTTTATTATTTGATGTCATTGTCATTGATATATATCAATGATGAAGACACTAAGATGCCTTTTAATTTGTTCAAATCTATCAAGAATCGAAGAGAAATCGAAGGTAAGCGGTTTCAGGTTCTTGATTTTGATTTTTCTTTGAATTAAGTTCTTAATTTTTAGTATGTTGATATTGGAGGGATTTTGTATAAGTTTTGCCAAGGAAGTCAGAGTTGATTTAGACCCGAAGGTGTGTTCCGATGAACCTCAAGCATTTGCAAGATTATAAGTTTTACAGAACTTTATTATTTTATTATGAGGTTGAGTAAAAATTACAAGAAATGCATCTTTGAGTAGACATATTCAAACTCTACAACTTTTGGGAAAGAAACCAAATTGATTCAAGTTTTGTGCGAGAAATTACAAAAGTGCAAAGAAAATAGGTTGAAATCGTGAAACTCATCGATTTCTGGAAAAACGAATTGCAGGGAGAAAGAATCAGCAACACAAGACGTGATGTTATGCGACTAGGCCATTGTGGGACAAGTGCCAGTCGCCGAACGGTGAACCACATTGGGCTTCGAGCAGCGACATGCATACAGGTCGACCCAACTCAATCCATACTCAACCCGAGGAACCAAGCGCAACCCGAGGAACCAAGCGCAACCCGAGAGCCACCTACCCAAACTCGGAAGCGCAACCCAACCTAACCCAATAGTCACCTGCGTTTTATGCCCGCGTGACTGCCCTATTTTCCTCCATTCAGCCTTTGTTTGCTAGTTTTTCGTCATTATTTTGATACTAACCCTAATTTTACTTGAATTAGGACCTACCGATGAGTTTTCAAAAAATTTGGAGCTCCTAGCACACGAAAAATCTATGTTGGGAAGACAAGCGTCATCCAAGTAAGTAACCACATAGACATTAGGCCAGTAATACTTAGATCGTTAGTATGCAAGCATTGGTTACCTTTGGTGCTTAGAAAAATAATGTTAAGAACTTCGTAAGAGCATTCTTGGATGACTATGTGTTATATGTATGTAATGAAAAAATTACCATTATACTCCCAGTTTGAAATTTTCAAGAAGCCCGTTGTTGTTGTATGTATTATGCAAAGCTAGAAAAAGAATATGCATGACTAGAATACGATTTTGGCCATATGTATGAGTATGTTATGCAAAGCTAGAAGCCCGTTGTTGGTGTTTGATTATATGTTCTCCCGGTAAAGCATATTTACCTAAATAGAACCTAGGTTAGGATGCCTCCAATAGACTGAGCACCTTACGATCATGATTAACAGTCATATGGACTAGACCCTAGTGCTCCCAGGCTAAGAAAGACTCGAGGAGTTAGAACAGAGCAACCTAGAATCTTAAGTTCGCATTAAGCCACCTAGTCGCCTTAGTAATCTAATAGATCTCCTCACCTTCCAGATATGACTATGGTAAAGTTTAAATTATTGATTACATTCTTAGGGTGATCGATAGGAACATCTCTCTAGCAAAGTATGCATGAGATAACTCAGTTAAGATTAGGGCCCTACAACAAGTGCAATATACATGTTTACCCAGGTTAGTACGTTCCAATAGACCATGTACCCAGGATCGTGAGCGATAAGAGGTTTAGACCCATGTGCACCAATAGATTGGTTTAGCTCGAGGAGTTAACCCTAAACATCTTGGAAACGAGAGATGTAATTTAAACCGCCTAGACGCCCCTGAGAACCTAGTAGACCTTTGCAAAATCCATGACTAATAAAGGTAGCCTCCTAGGCAGATAGTAGTTGGTACAGTATTTAAGGAACTTCCACTTTCCTTCCCACACTATTATAGTACCATTGAGCTAGGCGTAAGCCTGTTTAGGTATGTGTTACACAGTGGTTTATTGGATTATTCTACACGATGTATCCATCCTGTGGTTGGGTGTTGATCATGCGAGTAGTTAGTGGTTACTCTGCATGGACGATTTGTCCTATGGGTGGACATTGATCATGCGGGTAGCCGATAGAGCTGGCACGTACTAGGGGGTCACACCCCTAACTTTGGGCAACTACATGGCTTTTGAGTTAGGTTCACCAACTAACCTCCCATGGATGACGAATAGACTAACACTCACCATGCTATCCCCACCTGATACAAAGTCCCCTTGAGGTAGCGCCTCATCATTGGATATCGGTTATCGATGCATTGGCTAAGCTAGCTAGCTAAGAATGTGCACAACAAGAGCAATAAAACTAGAGCCTAAAGTAAATTCTATGGTCTCCTACTATGTCACGACCTAATTTTTTAGGTTCAATTATCAGATCGTCACTAAAAAGACGAAAGCGAAATCAAATAAAAATAAAAGTAAAATAAAACAAAAGATGAAAACTGGATAATTTTAAATCGAAATAAAGACAATAACACCAACATTAAATATAAAATAGAATCTAATGAGATATTGTTCGTTTGAATTTATTACAAAGGGAAAAATGAGTTTGAGTTACAATTGCAAAATGAAATACAGAAGACTCAAACACAGATGTATTAACGCTCTAGAACAGACTCCTTCTTTGACCACATAGCTCTCATCCTTAACACTTGAAAAATAAAGAGGAAATGGGTGAATATATAAATATACTCCGTAAGCAACCTACTAATAACCTTTCATCACATCCTTAACCTAATAGGTATCCACAAACTTTACTCTCGACTCTAGAAAGTTTGGGCCTAGTCTCTACTGCTACGTGAGTATCTTAGGTGCCTCGAAGTTCCAAATGGTACTTTAGCTGATCACGGACCCACTCTGGGTGCGGAGGAGGTAGTTCACCAATTTCTGGCATTGCAGGTCTTCTGGGTGACAAATTTCATCTATAGGGAGAACACACCTGGAGCTAATACATACTATATCATGCACACATACAAACAAACAAGCTCAACGGAGAGATAACATCCATCACCCAAGGTACAGATCACAATAGTCCATCCTTCTTTCTAACACAGAGGAAACCATATAAAACAACATTCATAAAAAAACTCATCATAGGGCATTTTGGTAATTTCTTCCATCATGCATAACGTACTAATCTATATTGGCCAACACATATTTTGGTCCTGCATATTTTCTTTCTAGTTTAGTATAATACATAACACAACATGTTTCTCAAAAATCTCAACCTAGGGGCATAAGGATAATTTTACCATAACATATATACAATACATATTCATCCAAAAACGTCCTCTCGAAGTCCTTAAGTAAGAATGCTCGCATGTCCTAGCGATCCTACAAGTTTTACTTGCCTAAAGTTCATGTGGTTACTTATTTGGATGATGCGTTACTTTCCAATCTAGCTTTTCTATGCGTTAGGACCTCCAAAATTCCAAAAATCTCTCTCACGTGCTGTCATATGTGCATTCGACACCTCTGTCAAAATTTTTTAGATTTTCAAACCAGTTTTCGATTCTTTTCCATTTCTTTGAATTTTCATAAATTTCTCTACACAACTCAAATTAACTTATTCTCTGTAGGCATAATCATACATTCAACCACTTGAAGTCAATCGTGCATACAGTCACACATGCTTAACGAGGCGATTACATCCATCAAAAACAATTATGTACAAACAGTAGTAAATAATCTATTACATCTTGCAAGGAGTAATTCAGTTATGTCAATACCAATTGTGACTATTCTCATAGTTATCCAATAGACTTAGGCTCATATCATACCGAAGTTAACCACCTAGGGTTTTATTTTACTAGCATGCATGTATTATCAAGCAATCCCAACAAGTATTATTTTCTAGAATCCGTATGCTTACTTTCTTGGAGGACACGTGCTTTCTCGAGCTAGCTTTTCAGTGTGTTAAGGGCTCCAAAATTTCTAAAATCTCTTTGGTAGGTCCTAATTCAAGATAATAAGGTTGGTATCAAAATTGAAGCTAAAAACAATGGAACGAGGTGAAAACTGACTTCACGCACCTTCACGTGCTCATGGGACCTCCTACGCACAGGGCCATGCGTGATTAAGCCATGCGCTTTTGGTAAGGACGTAAGCGTGAGGTCAGTTTTTCTCAAATTTCCATGCATGCCACATGTCACTCGCCGATAAGCCATCCCACATACGTGTTCCCTCGTTTGATCTATTGCAACCACGATTCCTAAGCTTTTACACAAATTTAATCTTCGTTCATCGTGTGTTCTCCATCTACGCCAGCTATGTGTCTTTGCCTATGGCTTCAGTCTTTCTATGAAGTGAAAAACCTTGTCCTTCTCAGACGTATCTCAAATGTCCAACATCGGTACTGAGAATTGTTTGACATATTCTCGGATGTTTCCTATGTGTTTGAGTTTCGTAGTTTCCTTCTAGCCAAGATTTTGACATTCTCTTTGAAGAATTGAGATCGAAGTTTTTGTTTTAGTTTTTTCCAAGTGTCTATTGTGCATCAGCCTTCTTGAATGTCTATGTACCTCGACGTCCACCATAATTTTGCATCCTCTGCTAGATGCATAGTGGCCAAGGTGATCTTTGCTTCCTCTGTCATCATGTTCATGGTTCAGAAGTATTGCTCAAGGTCGAAGATGAAGTTCTCTAGGGCCTTGGCGTCTTGGACCCCACAAAATAGTTTGGGTTCCGGAATCTTGATCTTGTTGAACTTAACCGCTCCCCCTGTAGGGGTTTGACTTCTTACCGCTCTTATGGTGAGGTTTACTCTAGTAGTTTCACCATTTTTTCCCTAACCAAGTCGAGGGCTACTTTCACATCTTTAGGTAGCTTAATGACGAACTGAACAATTGCTTTTTGGGATATATCTAAATTATTGACTCGCTCTTCAATTAGGGCATCAGAGCTCGTTGAAATGTCTCCTTGCTTGAGGCCACTAGTCTTTGTGACTTTTGCTTCTAGGTTGTCCATTCTGTACATTAGCTCCTAAATGGGTAACCATATAACTAACCCGCTACTACATGAACCATGTTGGTCTTGTCAACAAGTTTTTTCACCCGCACGTCCAAGTACTGAATACTATCATAGACTTCTTGCAAGTATTGCATTTATTCTTCTATGTCGACCAGTCAGTCGATGTTGGAAAGAGGGATAGTGAAAGAGATAAGAATAGATGAATGCTGCGATGCCTTATTATTGTCTACTGACTCAATGCTTAGAGGGTTACACAATTCCCGTATTTATAGCTAATACAGTGGACCAGAAATAGTAAATCATAGAAATCTAGATAAACTCAAATCTAATAACAATCTCCTAAAATCTTGTTAGTTTGAATATTTGAATCATATCTAACTACTCTAAATCATATCTTGATTTTGAATACTTTGAATCATATCTCAACACTCCCCCATGATTCAAAGTTGCAGATGTAAGTACAGAGCTTTTCTTCTGACAAGACCTTCGTAAGTATGTCTGCTTTAACCCGTACATTGTCTGTCTCAGCTTGTATACCTTTGTTTCTTTGTCTTCCTTTATGAATCCCTCTGGCGGTCTTACATAAACCTCTTCTTGTAAATCTCCATAAAACTTTTCGTTTGGTAGGTAAACCATATCCCATGTTTCATCTTTCTTAAAGGACTGCATCTCTACTGTCATGGCTTTCTTCCCGTCTTCAGTTGCTTCTTCATAATTCATAGGGTCTGAAACAGTAAGAGCAAATTGACATGATGCATATATGTCAGCTAAAGATTTATACTTCCTTGGAGGTGTCTCATCTGAAAGTTCTTCAAGAGAGGAATTGCTGTTAAGTGATTCTGAAGATGATGAATTTGACACACTTTGTGTTGCAGTGGATGCACTGGGAGATGCACTGGAGTTGACCCTTGTCTCTTCATTTGGGGAAACTTCAACTGTAATCTTTTGTTGCTCCTGTTCTTTACTCCAATCCCAACTCACGTTTTCATTAAATATTACATCCCTTCTAACTAAAATCTTTTCACTAACGGGGTTGTATAGTTTATATGCCTTTGATTGAGTACAATAGCCAATGAAAATGCATTTTTCAGATTTTTCATCAAGCTTTTGACGAGTTTGAGGATGTTTCAAAGCATAAGCAACACAACCAAAGATTCGTAAATGACTTACAGATGGTTTCCTTCCATGCCATGCTTCATAAGGAGTTCGATTCATAACCGCCTTTGTTGGTGAGATGTTTAATAGATAAACAGATGTTGCTACGGCTTCGGCCCAAAATTGGTTTGGAAGTCTCCTTGCTTGTAACATACTTCTTGCCATCTCCACAATAGTTCGATTTTTTCGTTCAGCGATTCCATTCTGTTCTGGAGTGTAGGGAGCTGTTAATTCCCTTTGGATGCCCTCTTCTTCACAAAACAGATTGAACTCTTTAGATATGAACTCGCCACCTCTGTCTGTTCGAAGAACTTTAATGTGACAGCCACTTTGGTTCTCTACCATAGCTTTAAACATCTGGAACTTCTGAAAAGTTTCTGATTTATGTTGTAGGAAATAGACCCAGCTCATGCGACTATAATCATCAATGAATAGTAAAAAATATATACTCCCACCCAAGGAATTCGTTTGCATTGGCCCACATAAATCAGCATGAATTAGTTCTAGATAATGTGAAGCTCTTTTAGCTTTTCCAACAGGAAAGAACTTCCTAGTCTGCTTGCCATAAATGCATCCTTCACATAAATTAGTTGAGTCAATTCTTGGTAATCCGAAAACCATACCTTTATCCCTGAGTATTTTCAGGCCGTTCATATGAAGATGTCCATATCTGAGATGCCATAATGTTGAATCATCTTTCATGCTAGCAGTAAGAGCAAAATCCTCCATGTTAGAAACATCAAGTGGAAACATCTTATTTGAAGTCATGGCAATTTCAACTTTATGGCCTGATTTCTTATCTGTGATGACACATGTGTTATCATCAAATAGAACTGAGTGTCCTCTGGTCATCAATTGTCCAACACTCAATAAATTGTACCCTAAATCAGGTACAAATTGAACATTATCTAATTGTTTTATCTTACCGTGACTGGTTTCGACTTTCACTGTACCTTTTCCTTCAACTTGCATCTCTTTTGTATTTCCAAGTTGCACCTTAATCTTTTGCGTCTCATCAAGCTCTTTGAATAAGGATTTGGTGCCTGTCATATGGTTCGAGCATCCGCTATCAACAAACCATAAGTTACCTTTTTCTGGATTAGTATCCATGCACGCCACAAACAACTTTTCTTCTTCTTCTTCATTCTCTGCTGCAAAATTCATTCGTTGATTTTTATACCAACAATCAGATTTTGTGTGACCATACCTTCTACAATGGTAACATTGTATGACATTCCTTTGTTCATTGAATTGTCTTTGTCCATCACTTCTCCACCTGTTATCACGACCACCATGGAAGTTGCGAAATCCTCCTCTTCCACGACTTCTACCTGCTAAATGAATATTTTCTCTTTCGTTATTGGTTGTCTCCTTCACTTGTAGTGCCTTTTCTTCGTTTCTTTCTGATGCTCTATTGATTCTTGCCTCATGAGCCTGAAGCGAGCCCATCAGTTCATCAACGGAGAGTATGGATAGATCCTTAGCTTCTTCTATGGCGGCCACCACATGGTCAAACTTTGGAGTCAAGCTTCTCAACACCTTTGCAACAATTGTTTCGTTTGAAATTTTCTCTCCATAGGTACGCATCTGACTGACTATTGCCATTGATCTTGACAAAAAATCAGCAATTGATTCGCCATTCGTCATGAGTAGAGTTTCAAAATCACGTCTTAGAGATTGCAATTTCACTGTCATGACCTTTGAGTCTCCTAGAAACTCCTTCTGTAGAATTGACCATGCCTGCTTTGATGTGGTTGCTGCTGCAATTCGTGAAAAAATAGTCTCATGAACTGCTTGCTGAATAATGAATAGAGCCTTGGCATCGTTTTTCTTGGTTTCTCTTAGTCTCTCCTTTTCTTCTATTGTGGGTTCTAATACATCAGCAAACCCGTGCTCCACCAAGTCCCATAGCTCCTGCGATCTGAGCAAGGTCTTCATCTTGATGCTCCACCACTCGTATTTCTCACCATTAAATATTGGTAACAACGGTGCAGAGGAAGAAAAACCAGCTACTGCCATTTTTGTTTTGTGAAAGAAAATAATCACTCGCCCTCGTGTCGAACGAACTTGGCTCTGATACCAAAATTGTTGGAAAGAGGGATAGTGAAAGAGATAAGAATAGATGAATGCTGCGATGCCTTATTATTGTCTACTGACTCAATGCTTAGAGGGTTACACAATTCCCGTATTTATAGCTAATACAGTGGACCAGAAATAGTAAATCATAGAAATCTAGATAAACTCAAATCTAATAACAATCTCCTAAAATCTTGTTAGTTTGAATATTTGAATCATATCTAACTACTCTAAATCATATCTTGATTTTGAATACTTTGAATCATATCTCAACAGTCGACGTTGGACTTATTAACCTTCTTGGTCGTAGACATGTTTATTAAATCACTTTTGGACTCATAATTGCACTCTTATGGGATGTTTATAAGCGATTGTGGGACACTCACTCTCACCATTGAGTGAGTCAGCTAACTCGAAATCGTGTCGCCTTCGGCCGGACGAAGTATACCCAAGCTGAAACCTCATACATTTAGAAAATATATTAAGGAAACTATACATCATGAAAACAGTAAAGGAAATAAAATGATACACACAAGAGATTTGACATGTAATAAGCGTGCATCCATAGACATCACACCTTGGACAAGCATGACCATAACACTGAACAACCTATAGAGGAGAGAAAGGAGGAATCAACATGAAGGGCGCTAAGAAAGTGATTCCCTTTTAGTATTACAAATAGATAATAGATAGGACAAAAGATATATGAATGTGGAGAAAGGTTTTGATGATGTGATCGACCTTAATAGATAATTAAGAGAAACTAGCAAAAACACACATAAAAGAGGCCTTGTAACATAGATATCTCCACTAATCAACATAGCTTGTCACCGTCTCTGAAAATAGAGAGCAAAACTTGTCCATAGCTTCACTTGGAAGAGCAATTCCAAGCTCAACTCCCCCATCCCCATTTCTACTCTCCGCCATTGAAAAAACTCCATACAAGAGAATACAAGTCGATACAAGAGAAAACGCCAACATAAAAGTGGTTAAACGACGAGGAGTGGATGAAGAAGTTGCTACCACTCTTCTCCTCGTCTTCTCTATATCAATGCGTGTAAGCTTGTTGAGATATATTATTTATGGAATATATCTTAGATATTATATTGATTTACAATATATTTTATTTTATTCTCAGTATTTAATTATTGTATATTTTTCTTATTTGTACTAGCTTGTATTAAATAATATCAATATCAATGATAATACACACCTTCCGAATTCTATTTCTAGTTCTCATTCTTAACAAAGCTCAAATGTGGCATACACCACATCATCCGAGATCACCTCTTTCGGGTTAGGGACAAAGATTTCAAAAAACTTAACGTAAAGTGTATGCAACCCATTTGGATCCGTGGCGAATGTTCTATCAAAACATGGTGTCAACTCAGATGACAACGTGGGGAGATTCTTATTATTAGTATTATTGAGTGTACTACAAATGGAAGCCCATGATTTGAAGAACATGGTGGATGTTTTGGCATCAGCAACCACATGGTTGGTTATGATGCCAATGGAAAGCCCACTTTTGGGGAATAAAGTGATTTGGAGAGACATGGGTGGAGCAATAGTGTCGGATGTTGGGAGTTGGGGTACGAGGAAATGGGATTCGGTTGCCTTCCGGGCATGATTTGAAGAGAGATGGTGGAAGTCAGCGTGGGTTTTAGCAATAGTGAGGGAAAGAGAGTCACCAGGGGTGTAAAGAATAAAGGGGTCCGGGGATTGAGGCGGCCAAAGGAGGTTTCCGGCGAGGGGGAGAAAGTGGGAGAGGGCGTGGGAGAGAGATTGTTTGAGGCTTTGGGGTATGGAATCCAAGTGAAGCAGGTGATGGGGAGATAAGGAGTAGAAGAGAATGTGCCGTGTGGGGAGGTGTTGAAAAGAAGCTCAGAACGAAGAGAGTGAGCGGCAGAGAGAAGGGAGTGGGCGGTGAAGGGGAAGGGGAGGGACTAATCTTGCACACCTCCAATATCTCCATGCCCATTTCCTACATCATAAACTAATGAATGAATGCCTATTTGTACTCGTAATAATAATAATAATAGGGGCATTTTAGTCATTTTAACGTTCTCTTCCATCACGTGATTCACGAACATACCCTCCACCCTCCACCCTTAAACATTTATATTTTATTACCAACTTGACTTTTTTCATATAATATTAGATTATGAGAAAATAATAAAAATAATATTCTATTATTGTTCAATATTAGACTATATTAATGGCGATGTAAGATAAGATGATGACATAATGATGACGAAGTAAGATAATATAGTGGCCTAAGATTGTATGATGATGAGATAGTTTAACATGATGTTATTCCATGTTATGATGACGTGCATGTATTAAATGTCATGATGGATTATGACAATGATTTGTTTTTCTAAAGACATGACGCTAATTGAAGTAAATGAGGATGAGTGTATGAAAACCAACATCTACATGTTACTTAGAGTAATATATGAATGGTGTATAGGGTTGTGTCACGAAGAATATTTAAAGATGAAAACTATAGGAATCTCATGCATTTTGTGTGTACATGTACTTCTATTGCAAGTAATGGCAAGCACCCTTAGTTTACTAAAATTATTATTATATTTTTAAAATTTTAATTAACATGTTAATAATAAAGAAATTTTTTCTTAAAATTTTCAAACCATTTTGGTCGTTGGAATGAAAGCTCACTCCCTCGTGCTCTAGAATTCTTTACACCGATTAAAGAAAACAAGTTTATTCTTGTAAAACCATAGCGTAGGGAAAACCTGAGCAGCCCACCCGCCCAGAGTTTGACCTTCTTCGATCCTGGAAGGAAAACCCACTAACTTTCCTTCTCCCAACGGACAACAACACTAGAAGGAAGATGATCAGGATCTCACGTGTGGCAACTGTGGTAACAATTTCAGGCTCCAGGGCTGAAATACAGTAGGATCTTCAAGCCCCACACTTAGTTCTCGAGATTCATGGGTCATCTCAAAAAGATCTTTGATCTAAACCTTCGACTTTCTCTTATGATAACAAACAATGATGTTCATCCGAAATCATTATAATTCAAAATTCCTCCAAATTAAAGGCATTCCAACACAGGGTAAAAACATGTTTTACCTTTTAAGTACTCGAAAAGTTATACCAAATAGACCTTATATCAATTCAATTATGATAATGAATAATTAAATAAACAATATATAACATTTCTTTATAATTAATTTCATATCAAATACATTTGCAAAAAAGAAATCTTATACATTAGTAATATTTTGAAGAACAATCAAATATGTCTAATGGAAGTATACATAAATATTTTGTTTATTCTTGGTTTCATAATAGAAATAACTTTATACAATATAACTTAATATATAATGTTTATGAATTTAATTCAATAACTAATATATAACTTATCTATTGCCATTTCTTAGTTGTTTCCTGAATAATGCCCACATACCCATATGGATTCTTGTGAATGCTCGAACCGAGTTCCAAACGACATTACCAGCTACACGAAAAGGAAGCCTACTTTTCGGTGAGTTCCTCGATACGTTCTTCCATGTAAGGTAACGAATCGAAGGTTGATATCAGAACCTGCATAAACCATTTGGAAAGAATTATATAAAGTAACGTAATTTGATCCAAAAGAAAATGTACCAGAAAGCAAACTATTTTCAATGTATGAGGAAGCATTACCAAAGTCGAAAAAGTTCCGAACGAGTGAGGATCGAACTTTTTTTCATATTGATTGTCAAATTCGTCCTTCGAAATAATTCTCAAGACTCGACGAAGTTGTATAGTCAAAGGTATCAAATGTTTCAAGCAATTACTTCGTTCATAAGGCACTCCAGCCAGCTCTCTTCTCCACCCCTCTTTGCTTCATCAAGCCTCGCACTTTTTCCACTTCCTCCCACCTTCCCAAGCAACCATACAGATCAGACAATACTATATAATACCCATCATTTTTTGGATCAGACTCAATTGCATGTCTGGCAATCCTTATACCCATTTCAAATTCATTATGAAGTTTACAAGCACTTAACAAGGAGCCCCACACAGTGCCATCAGGCGTGATGGGCATTGATAAAACAAGAGCCTCCGCTTCTTCAAGGCTACCTGACCTGCCAAGAAGATCTACCATAGAAGCATAGTGCTTAAGACTAGGTTTGATACCATATTTATGCATTACATCAAAGAGACGCCTTCCTTCTACCATATGGCCTGCATGATTACAAGCTGAGAGAAGAGAAAGAAAGGTAAGTGCATTTGGTTTAATGTTTGAGTCTTCCATTAGTTGGAAGATCTCAATAGCAGATTCCACATGTCCATGCATCCCATAATTTGATATCATGACATTACACAAAATAACATCCCTCTCTTCCATTGAGTTGAACAATGTTCTTGATGTCTCGAGCTCCCCACATTTTGCATACATATCAATCAATGCAGTTCTAACAGTGATATCAGTCTCAAATCCATTTTCCTTTATGTACTGGTGAATTTTTTCACCTTTATCTAAGGATGCAAGATGAGCACATGCCGAAAGAACTATTACGCAGGTAACTCCGTTGGGGTTGAACTTTTCTTTAATCATTTTATCGAATAAATCAATTGCTTCAGAAGGGTGCCCACTTTGCTTGTAGGACGAAATCAGTGTATTCCATGAGACAATATCCTTTTGTTGTGTCCTATGAAATATCCTCCATGCGGCGGTTAAATTACCACTTTTTCCGTACATGTCCAAGAGTGAGTTAGCTATTGATACATTGTCAATGATCGAGTTTTTAATCGCACAGCAGTGCACAGACCGACCAATATTCACAGCTCCAACTGGTAAACATGAAGAAATGACCGAAACTAAACTATTCAAATCAGGTTCTATGCCTAAGAGGTGCATCTCCCTGAAAAAGTCTATACACTTTTCTTTCTCCCCCATATTGCTGTATCCTAATATCATTGTGTTCCAATCTTCACTGCTTTTATGGAAACTATGGAAGATCTTATCTGCCATACGTAAGAGTCCGAACTTACAATACATGGAGAGTAATGCATTGTGAGTTATTCCACTCATTGCACAACATTGTTTCAGAATCCAAGCATGTAAGGCTTTTCCTTCAGAGATTCTATCAAAATTACCAAAACCCAGAAGCATGCAACTGATCACGATGTCATCTGGAATTATTCCACTGGCCTGCATCTCCCAAAATAAATGTAGACATTCACTCATCAACCCGAGTTTAGAGTGAACTGCAATAATTGATGTCCAAGAGATGAGATCTTTTTGCTCCAATTTAAAAAAACAACGATAAGCTTCTTCAGGTGACCCACACCTCGAGTACATCGAGAGAATAGAAGATTTAACGACTTCAAAACAGAGAAATCCACTTTTTAAAGCCAAACCATGTAAGCATCTACCCTCTACTAAAGCCTCCAAATCAACACAAGCTTGAAACCCACCTCCTATTGTTCTATAATTTGGGGTACATCCATTCCTATGCATCTCAAACAAACATTTCAAACCTTTCTCACTCTCGTTATTCTGGACATAACCAATTATAAGGGCAGTCCAAGCAACTACATCCTTAACAGTAATTTCATTGAACATGAGAGATGCACTTTCTGCGTTACCACATTTGGAATACATGTATATCAAAGAAGAACCAACAGCAGAATTACCAACAAAGAGCCCAAGTTTCAAAGCCAACCCATGAATGTTCATGCCATGGTTGAGCATCATTAGTTCCGCACAAGTGGAAACCACCATGGGAATTGTAAATTGGTTTGGCAGGCTACTCAATGCTCGCATCTCAAGGTAGAAATCAAATGCCTGTAGGTAATCACCATTGGAGAAATGGGATTGGATAATGGAATTCCAAAGAAATTTGTCCTTAGGATGAACAAATCGAAACAATTGCGTGGAGAACGCAGGTTGCCCATGACAGGCATAAAAGGCCATGAGCTTAGTGGCAAAGAAGGCATTGTTCGAGTTGCCAGTGGTGATAATGAGGGAATGAAATTGAAGAAGAGATTGGAATGTTAAATTTTGTTTTGAAAAAAAAAAAAGTGAAGACAACTACTAAGGTCGTGGGGATCTGGAAGTGAGCTAAATGTGGAAGAGAAGGCAAAGCGTTTGCGAAATTGTCTAAATTGTATCAGCCGGAGACTAAGCATAGCAACTCCTCATGCATGAAAAACTCCAAATATGGGCTTTTTTCTAATATTTGATGGGTTTATAGCAATTTGAATGAATGTGTCCTGTCAATGATAAAAGAGAATTATTCAAAGTAGAGGATATTCGTTCTAAATACAACCAACAATGCTGAAGTAGATTAACAAACCAAAAACATAAATATCAAAACATAAAATGGTTCTGATTATGGTAAAGTTTGATGATGGATTCTATTTTTCAGCCATTTCCTATGTGAGGGAGATAAGAACAGAAGAGAAGAGGTAGTTTTAAAGTCATATTTACTGCTCCTTTTGTTTAAGAGCTAAAAGTTCGGGTTCGAAACACAGAATATGGGTTCTTTTTTCGTGTGTAGCCCAAATGTGTTGCATAAATTGAAATTTTTCTTTCGCAGCATTGCTCCTGAAGTCTTAAGCTTAGATTCTTACTCTCTTGACATTGATTGAACAACCCTTCTAGAGAAAAATGTTTATTTTTTTCACATAATACAATTTGAAGCATTGTCTAGAATATATTCATTCATTGTTTAGTGACAGATTGAATTCCCCTTTCACAGCATTGTCTCCGTTTTTCATTCTTATTTTCACAAGCTTACTTAACACCATTTAGAATTCACAATCAGTTCAATCCGACACACCAAAAGTAAATTTCCAATCACAAGAACAAGAACAAACAACAGTCAGTGACTATAACGACAAGAAACCTATTAAAAACTAAACATCAAGCAATGACCGTAATAACGAGAAACTGAGCTTAGAGCCACCGAACAATTTCCCATCACAAGAACAGAAAGTCCATTACTGGATCATTTGAATAAATCAGTTTAAATCCCCGTGTAAGTGAAATTACCTGAAATATCAGCAAACAAAACCACAAGCGATGGAAGGAGTCGACGGTGGGTGACGGAGTATGAGTGAGGCGATGAACGCGAGATGAGACGAACGATGCGATGGCCAATGGGTCTGCTAAGTTGAACAAAAGGAACCCTACAACTAAGATACATTTGGGTCGGTTCGGTCCTGTCTGAACCTTCGTAAACCGAGTCACCGGTTCGGTTCGGTTTCTTTTTGTTTTTCTTTTTCTATTTTTTGTTTTTTTTTCTTTTTCTTTTTTAAATCTTGTTTCCGAATTTAAATAAAAAAATAATTTTGAATTTCATGAAAATTATTTTAAAGATTTTATGAAATATTTTAAATTAATGTTTTCTGCTGCCTCTGTAGTAACAACTTTATTATAGTAGAAAAATATAGTGGTTATAGTTGGTATCAGAGGTTTAGACTTATAGATTCGGTAGACTAGCCTATGATGAAAGTTTAACGTGCTTCCATAGTCTCCTCGCACACGCACAGTTGTTATTAGGTATGCCTTATGAAAGATAATAAATGACATTGTACGTAAATTAACATTGGAGTTTTCGGGACCATACTGAAACACGATATCGCGACTCCCTCGGATCACCAAATGGTCCCACGAGCTTCAGCCAACCTCAATCAAGTGTCTGCAACAACAGCCAACCTGTGCCGCAGACATTCGGCCACTGTTAGATAAATCCCTACTTTTTACTGAAAATTATCTCTATTTTCTTGTTAAAGCCACAAAATTAGAGGGAGTGAAATATCGTGGTTGAGTGGAAAGGCTTTAATTGAGTATTCACTTCTTTTCTTTTTAGATTATATTTGTTATTTAAATATGCTAAATGAATTGAGAAACAAATCCGGTGGTATTCAGGAGAATTTGAAATTAGTCTTTCTCTCTTGTGTTTTTTCTCCTATTTTTCTTCTTTCAACGATCGGACTGTTTTCCTCCCACAATTTCCTCGTCAAATTCTCAGTCAAAACAACAACCGCAACCCATGACATAAACCCACATCTACAACAGATGCGACCCGCATACCCGAGAGCGATCTACGTACTCATGCCTCAACTCGAAGTCACCTGCACACGCATCGGCCTCGTATTGTGCTACGTGGCATGTCTGCAGTGAACAACTCCTTTGGCTTGGTCGACTTAGACGGCTTGGCTTCTAGCGCCTCCAACTCGACTTATCGACTCGGGTCCTCCTTTTTAAGCCCAATTTCTACCGTTCTGATTATTTTGAACCTGTTTTCGACTCAAATTAAGGTAATTGAGCTCAATTTAGTGCGTATTTCACATATGTCAACTGAATTTATTATTAAATTATGAAATACTAATGAAAGATGATGAACAATTTAATAGGAAACGAAATCCTAGCGACACTTTGAGCAGCTTTCGAGGAACTGGAGCTAATGTTTATTAAATAAGATAGAACGCCGGTAAGACCAACCAAGTAAGTGGCCTTACTATAGGATATGCTAGATACTTGTTTGTTGTATGACGACACGTGCCTAGTGGTAACAGCTTGTGTCCTTTATGTTGTATAAATATGGCGTATGATGTATGAGTTATGATGTATGATGGCGTATATGAGTTATATGATGATGTCTAATGATGCTTGGTGACGTGCTATGATGATTATGATGTATTTGATGACATTATGATGACAATGTATGACGATTATGATGCATGATATAGTTACCTTAATATGACGACGTTTTCCATATTAAATAAGATGTATGTTATGAATGTCATTTTGCATCATGTCGAGAAATCAGCCTAGGACACAACCCTACAAAATATGAATAACAATGTTAAGATGAGTAACTAATGCGCATGTATTACGAATAGTAATTTAGAGATGAAACTAGGGTTGTGTCAAGAAGATGTTTTAAAGACGAGAAATAGAGGGACCTCTTGCATTTTTGTATGTACACAAGCATCAGGATACTTCTCCTTTTATGATGATGAGTGTGGACACGCACGTTACGATGATGACGGTGATCATGTCGAGCATGACACTTAGGGGTCCGCTGACCTACAGACGTTGCTACGGACAACTAGCTCGACGATGATGGATCCAGGGGGTGCTAACCACCAGGAGATTCACACTTGCACGTGTGAGTCTTGTGTAGAGAAGTACTACACATCCATGATAGTCTGGACTGGAGGCCACCCCTAGGATGAGATAGTAATAGGTCCCTAGAGCATTGTTGCATGTGTTTGCATTATTCTTGGTCCTCTATAATGGGGTCACTTACTGAGTATTTTTCAAAATACTTAGGCCGTGTGCTAAATTGTTTTTCAGGTGAAGGCAAGGTGCCCATGTGCGATTGACGGTGGCATCGCAAAGTAGAGACCATGACACGTGCATAGGATAGAAACATATTTAAATTCCTAGACCTAGGTTAGAGTAGGTTGCCTTGCATTTCATATTTTTAAATTATTTCATATTCGTTTTTATTTGCATTTCAGTGCTACGTGTTGAACACGTAAGACCATGACGGTGTTTTAAATAATGAAGTTGTTTTATTGTTTCAAAGTTATTGCATAAACGTATGATGTTTAAGAGTTACATTCGCATGTAAGCTTAGAATGAGATGATAGTAGCGACTCTAAGTAAGTAAAAATTTAGGGTCTTTACCGTTAGTACCAGAGCTCTAGGTTATAGATTATGTAGACTAGCCTACAACGTAGACTTTACACGTTCTATGGTTCCAACGTCGATGTCTGGTCACCATCGAGTATATCTTGCATAAGATAAGAAAAAGGAACCGTCTTTTAAAAATCACATGCATTACTTTATGATGTTGTTGAAATTGATATGACATTTCATGTGTTAGTACAAATATGACGTTGATTGTTGCATGTTGATTGAATTATTTTTATGTGTTATATTGCAATATGATGTGAATTTACATTATGCAATGAATTTTATATTCATAATAGTAAGCCTTAGAGTTAAAGCAATGTTATCTTGGTTTTAGAACCATGTCGTTCAGACTATATAGAAGAGGAAGATGAGGAAGGGGACGACCTACTATTAGAGGTAGAGAATGGGTGAGGCTGAAGAGAGCCCTCCTCGAGAAGGATCAGAGACTAGGATGGATGCAGCTACGCCGCTGCCAATTGCACCGCCATAAGTTGTGTCATCACCAGTCGAGCCGCCATAAGTTGCACCACCACCACAAGCTACGCCACCATCGCAACCTGCACTTAAGGCCGCACCCCAACGACTGGAGTGGACAACACCACTAGACTAATATGAGAGTCCCTCCCGACCTTAATACACACTCTAATAGTCACCAAATAGGCCAACCAACCAAGTAAACTACAAATACACTAAAAAATACATGGATATAGAATTTGGATTCTAGAAATTTAGAAGATGAAATCGAGCAAAATAAGTTAGTCCAAGCTCGATTTTGTTGAAATTCCCAGGTCCCCTCGTCCAAGCTCGAATTTGGATTCATGCATGGCTCTACCTAGGGGGTGAGCTGAAACCTCCTAGGTTCATAAAGTCACCCTCGTTGAGGGGTGTGACCCGTGACCCCTCCCTTATCCCATCTACCTAATGGATTGTACGACGTGGGTCTCTTGTTCCCCATACGAAATGTCTAGGTTCAGTCGGATTTTGATCAGATACCCCTATTTTTCGGATTTTCCTACGAAACTGTTTGAGTTACAGTTACCAACCCAACTCAATTTGTATAAACTTCTACTTTCTCATTCAACTTGTATACCAATTTTTTATTCTAATCCTCAAATTTACTTTTTATAAATGTTTAGATTTGTTCACTTTAAGCAACACATTACTAGATACAAACATGTGTTAAATATGCCCTTTAAATAAAATAATAAAATCAACAAACTTTACGAGGATCACAAACCAACCACATGGTCCGAAGGTTTTTTTTGTTTTTTTTTTTTTTTAATAATTTAACCAAAAAAAAAAACAAAACAAAAAAGACACTATTGCTCCAGCCATGTCTCTCCAAATCACTTCCAACCATGTGGTTTCTGATGCCAAAACATCCACCATGTTCTTGTAATCATGGGCTTCCATTTGTAGTACACTCGATAATACTAATAATAAGAATCTCCCCACGTTGCCATCTGAGTTGACACCATGTTTTGATAGAACATTCGCCACGGATCCAAATGGGTTGCATACACTTTACGTTAAGTCTTTTGAAATCTTTGTCCCTAACCCGAAAGAGGTGATCTCGGATGATGTGGTGTATGCCACGTTTGAGCTTACACGCATTGACATAGAGAAGGTGAGGAGAAGAGTGGTAGCAACTTCTTCATCCACTCCTCGTCGTTTAACCACTTTTATGTTGGCGTTTTCTCTTGTATCGACTTGTATTCTCTTGTATGGAGTTTTTTCAATGGCGGAGAGTAGAAATGGGGATGGGGGAGTTGAGCTTGGAATTGCTCTCTATTTACAGAGACGGTGACAAGCTATGTTGATTAGTGGAGATATCTATGTTACAAGGCCTCTTCTATGTGTGTTTTTGCTGGTTTCTCTTAATTATCTATTAAGGTCATCGCATCATCAAATAGTGTCTCCACGTTTATTTATCTATTGTCGTATCTATTTGTATTAAGAAGGAATCTCTATTTTTTTGACGTCCTTCGTTGTGATTCCTCGATTGTCTCTTATCCCTTTACTTTTTGGTTAAATTATATAAAAATGGTTGTACGTTTTAAGGGAGTAACGTGAGCTAATAAACTTGAATTGAACAAGTTACTAACTTACGTATAACTTTAGGAGAATTTTTAATAGACTTACTAGAATAAATTACTAATTTATGAAGTAACTTTAGGAGAATTGTTAGTAGACTTAGTAGAATAAGTCACTCAACAACTATAAGAGAATTGGTAGTAGTTTTCAAATTGTAGACCAAGTTTTGTGATTGTGGACCAAGATCCACTGTACAACACAACAACGAAGAGAATTGAAAAGCTAAGTGCTTAAGATTACTTTATTCCAAAAGTTTTCTCCCCTCAAGTTTTTCCTTTGCCTTTTATACTTGTTTTGACATTCTGGGGTGAGACAATACGACATGTGGTTTATCTTCTAAACCGTTTACCGACAAAGGCACTGGACACTTGCAACCCTATGAAGCATGGTCTGACGAGACACCTCACTTTGAGTACCTAAGAGTCTTTGGTTGTATAACATATGTTAAGACGGCAAAGCCATATATCAAAAAGCTTGATGACAGAAACCAAAAGATGGTGTATTTTGGTGCAAAGGATGGAACCAAGGCACACAGGTTGTATGATTCACAACATGAGAAGATTTGTGTAAGTAGAGATGTTGTATTCGAAGAAGAGAAGAAGTGATATTGGTGTAGTGTTGGCGATAACAATCAGACTGTTATAGAGTTCACTACTCTAGAAGAAGAGGGAGACACAGACCAGAAGTGCCCCTACAGCAACACCAACAAATCCACACATGTCATCCTCAGAGACATCGAAAGGTGTGATAGACTCTCTAGAAGAAGAGAAGAGTTCATGCGAGAGCATAGAAGGATCTAGAATAGAGGATGGACCAAAGAAGTTTCATTCTCTTGCTGAAATTTACGTGGATACAGTTGAAGAAGAATTTGATCCCGATGAGTTAGTGTTGCTCGCAGTCGGCAACGACAAGGAGATGTCTCTAAGTCCATCAATTTAAAGTGGGTGTTTAAGTTGAAGAAGAATAGTGAAGGAGATGTCATCAAGCATAAAGCAAGATTCATGACGAAGGAATACGTGCAACGACAAGGAGTTGATTTTGAGGAGGTTTTCGTGTATGTGGCTAGACTGGACACTGTAAGGTTGATTTTTGCCCTCGCAACTCAACACGGGTGGGTGGTCCATCACTGGGACATCAAATCAACATTTCTTAAAGGTGAGCTCCAAGAAGAAGTGCATGTTGCCCAACGAAAAGGGTTCGTCATCAAAGCTGAAGAGCACAAAGTGTACAAGTTGTCAAAGACCCTCTACGGTTTATGGCAAGCACCAAGCACGTGGAACATATGTCTGGACAAGAGCTTAAAGAGTCTAAACTTCATGAAGTCTCGCAAGAACATGCAATGTACATAAGAAACAATGCTCATAGTAGGCGTGTACATTGATGACCCGATCGTCACTGGTACAAGTGTGGAAGACGTCAAAGAGTTCACGCAGTAAATGATGAAAGAATTTGAGATAATTGATCTCGGGTTACTCATGTACTACCTCGATATTGAAGTGGACTAAAGGAAAGATTGCATCATGCTAAAGCAATCGATCTATGCTAAGAAGTTGTTGCCACAATTTAAGATGGCAAAGTGAAACCTCACCAAGAATCCCTTGGAAGCAAAGTTACTTCTCAGGATGCTAAGGAAACTTGTTGAATTCCACTAAGTATAGGCGTGTCATAGGAAGTCTAAGGTAATTGACTCATACTCGTCCGAACCTTTCATATGTTGTTGGAATAATGAGTAGGTACATAGAAAAGCCCACTATGATGCATCATCAAGCGGTTAAGCACATTCTCAGCTATATGAAGGGAATCACAAGCTATGGGTTGAAGTATCAAAGAGGGCGTGGTCCTGAAGAACTAGTCGATTTTACTGATAATGATTTAACTCGAGACGTTGACGATAGAAAAAGCACCGCAAGAATGACACTATATCTTAACGAAAATTTGATCTCTTAGCACACAATAATGCATGATGTGTTACATTATACAACGTCGTAATCTAACACATCATACACATAATAAAACATTATATAGCATCACCATATAACTCATACACGTCATCATACTTCATCCATCATACGTCATACATCATAAGTCATCATCAGATATCATAGATATAAAGCATAAATGACATGTGCAGGTGCCACTAAGCACGTGTCGTCATAGATCAAACAATTGTCTAGTCTATCGTATAGTAAGACCACTTAATTGGTTGGCTTTAGTCGGCGTTTTCCTAAATTCAAGTTCGTAAATCTTTCGTTCTTGAAGTTGCTCCAAATGTCGCTAGAAGTCATTTCCTAATAGGTTGTCCATTTCGTTTCATTAGAATATTAGAATTCTAATATAATTTAACTTGAATTTTGTGAAATAGGGCATCATACGACGTTAATTACCTTAATTAGGGTCAAAATCAGCTTCGAGAGGTTCGAAACAGTGGAAAATGGACAAAATTTTCTTTACCGAGTCGAATAGTTGATTTTTGGGCCGCGAAGCCGAGTCTAGTCATTTAAGTCGACTGAGCCGAGGGAGCCTTTTCGCTGTAGGTTGCACCGAGTCAAAGGACGATGTGTGTGCCAGTTTTGTCGGGTCAAGGCACGAGTACGTGGGTCGTCATGACGCGGGTGTTGGGCTCCTGCAAGCGTGGCTGACGTGAGTATTGGACCTTGGGCATTAGGCTACTATAGGTGGGTCGAGTAGCCTTGTTATCGTCGTCATATGTAACTTTCCCTCACTCGCGCCGACGGTGGACTTCAAACGGAAAGGACAACTCTTTGTCTTCTGCTTTCTTTCTCCATCTCTCACACTCTCTCAGACGATTCCTATGTGTTCCATGTGTAGACAATGAATGGTGGGTATTTTGCGAAGAATGAAAGGAGCGCGGGGTGTGGGGTGCGCTTCTGCAGGCGTTGCCTGAGAATCTAGTACATACAAGAATTGATTCCATATGTATGAGCACATCATGTAGGGCATGACTCTAGTAGAATCACATTATATACATGCAAGAACTGATATTGCATGCGAGTTCATGTGGTCATAACACAATCCTAATAGAATATAACACATATAGGGAGTGACCTGGTATGTTATCATGTAGGGCACTTCTCTAGTAGAGTTATATTATATACATGCAATGAGTGACCTCACATGCGGTTCATATCAATTATAGTAGAACTTTCTGACTATCAACTCTTTTATGTATACGAACTCTATCAATCTAGACAATTCACTATTAGAGATGAGTTGACGACTCTCTAGCAGTCTCCATATAGATCATAATCACGAGGAGGTGACCTTGTATCTACCAACTACTAATACACATGTGCCCTTATCTAGGTAAGTACAAACAAACTACATTTATTTCTTTGCACCAAAATCATAAAATGCCCTAAAATGTATTATTATGGAGATGTGGCTCATGTTTTCAAAAACATTTCTCTCAAATGTGACCCGAGACTTGATCATATGTCGATATTGTTCTCAAAGTGCGAATTTCACACAACTGACTCATTTGCTGAGTTAAAACAAATGTCGCACAATCGCTGTCTAATTATCGCATGAGTGCGATTGTGATACTTAGCACACTTAGAATGACTTGAGCATCAAAATGTGGTGCTGAACCACTACACGTATATACAACGATTCTTTGCGTGCAACCTACGATTTTCTTGCATCGAAGAATCGATTGTCGAATAGCTCGAGCCGGCTAAATATCAAGCCATAAAGACACTTTAAAAAGACTACAATAAATTTTCAACAATATTGAAGAAACTTGCATCCAAAAGAAAAACGGAGGAAACTTGTAAATGTAGATAAAATGTGGATGAAATTTAAAAGAGGAAAAACATTGAAGAATCCAATGATCCTTCTAACTCCCACGTTGACTTTTAAATTGAAATGATGTCACTTTGTGAAGACTTTATTGGATTCTACAAAAACAAAAAATACATTTTAGTTTCTAGAATTTTTCATGGGTTAGAACAAAACAAAAAAGATTATAAGTAGAAAAATAGTATTTATATATTTAATTAGATATTAAAAATTAAAATTAAATGAAATGAGTCTAAAAATTTAACTCCTTACGTATCGTTGTTAGCCTCACGATTTTGTTTCCAACTCCAACTGATGAATTTTAAAACCGTGAGACAAACAACGATACATAACAGACAAAAGCGGACAATACGGGTTAGCGGTAGTCATAGGCTGTTAACAAAAATACCCCTAAACCCTCAAAAAAAAAAATTTACAATATCTTTAAACTTTCAAAAAAATATTTAAAAATATTCGTAAAAATTTTCATTCATAATTTTGTTGTTGATATATAGACAAAAGTTATATGATATTGATGATTTCGTTCATACAGAAATAGCAAGAGTATTTTTGAACTTCTAAAAAATGTTTAAAAGTGTTTTTAAACTTTTAAATGAAGTTTAAAAATCTTTTTAAAGTTTATATAGAAAAATTTCACGGTATTAATAAAAGTTTTGAAAATTTAAGAATATTTTAAGGACTTGTACGTTTGCATAAGAGTCTTAAAACAAAATAATGAGAAGTATTCAATGCAAAATAAAATACCATATACTAATCCAACAATCAACAAAATAAAATGCAACTACCCTACACAGGTTTCATGGCCTTTGATTCGACGTCACCGTCAACCGTACATGGATGTCTTGCCTTTACTTAAAATATAAGTAGCATAAGGCTTGACTAATCGTATAATCTACAAAATAAAATGCAACTACCCTATACAAGTTCTATGGTCTTTGATGCGATGCTGTTATCAACCGTACAAGGGTGTCTTGCTTTTATTTGAAATATAAGTAGCACAAGGCTTGAGTATTGCTGGAGTGTATTGTTTTTACTTGAAATATAAGTAGCATAAGGCTGGAGTATTTGAACAAGGCTTGACTAATCCTACCGTCTACAAAATAAAATACAACTACCCTACGCAAGTTCCATGGTCTTTGATGCGACGCCTACATCAATCGTAGAAGGGTGTCTTGCCTCTGCGTGAAATATAAGTAAGATAACGTTTGAGTATTTGCACGAGGCTTATTAATCCTACAATCTACAAAATAAAATGCAACTACCCTATCCCAGTTTCATGGTCTTTGATGCAACGCCACTGTCAACTGTACATGGGTGTCTTGTCTTTGCCTAAAGTATAAGTAGCCCAAGGCTACAGTGTTTTGGGGTGTCTTGTCTTTACCTGAAATATAAGTAGCATAAGGCTCGAGTATTTGCACAATTCTTGACTAATCCTACAATCTACCAGATAAAACCAACATAGAATTATCCTTAAGTCTACCATTCGCTAGTGTAAATCATATCATGTGCTATATCATAATATATATAGAACTCAATCAACAATGATACAGTCAATGGTGACAATGTCAATCATTAGTTACATTCGACAATTTCAACCAATGGCAATTACCCTAATTCTTTTCTTATCTTACACATGACATACCTAACGATGACAGGACATTAGCGTTGGGACCATGAAACATGTTAAGCCTACATCGTATACTAGTCTACATGATACCAACTATAGCAACAATATTTCAGTAAAAAAAATCAGGGTCGTTATACATAGTGTCGTAGGAAAATGCTAAGATCATCAAATGTCGAATCCAGATTCTAAATCTTGGACATAAACTTGAACTCCTAATCAATTCCAATAACAAAAACTACGTTTCACGTTCATTCGACGTGTTCCCTAAAAATAATGTATTTTTTGTATTGGCTCGCACAAAGACGATGTTAAATTTATACCAAAGAAATAATGAGGTAACTCTTAGATTAAATTTACATCATAATAGCTAGAAAAAGTAATTGAGGGGTTTATTTATTTATTTATTTGACATTATGGGTATGAACAAAATATATATATATATATATATTAAAATTCCAAAAAGTTGTTTGAAAGTTGAATTAGAATTAGGTAGGCTCCGACCAAAGAAAAATAATACTATGTTTTTAGCGTATAATAATGAATAATCATCCATTCTTAAACAAACGAACCCTAGTGAATTTTGGTCCAATTTCCATTGCTGACGTGTCCCCTTTTTTTGTACTTTATTACTACATAGATTTATCTAGAATAATTTTAGCGTTTAGTGTATTCCAACTCATAGGCAAAGACGTCCTCGTGAGATTCAGCCCTTCGAGTTAGCCACGAGGTAAAAAAACAGCTACAACAGGCTCTCTCTCTCTCTCTCTCTCGAATAATTGTAGGGTTGTTCGGAAATTTCTTTGCCAATGCGATTAGCCCATCTTCTTCTCTTTGAAACAAGAATATTTCTACTGATCGAGGAAAGATTAATTGATTCGGATTGTTGTCTATCTCTGAAACGTTCATACTAAATTATATATTTTGACTAGCTATATCGAACCTTAAATGCGACCAAACTTGTTTGGTTTTACCACTTAGATTAGTTGATTACACCTAGATAATAATAAATGGACTAAAATGTCAAAAGTTATTATTATTATTTATTTATTTATTTTGAAAAAAAAAAAAACATTATCGAAGAAAGTTAATGTAAAAAGAGACATAATTTCACATTCAACCCCTTTTGTACAAGTCATACATAATGACATGTTTGGAAGTTATCCCAAATGATAAACAAATCCCATCATCAAATTAATCAAAAAGCTTCTAAATGTCAAAGCTACCTTTTTCTTCACCCTATAAAAACACCCACTTTCTTGCCATTTTTGACATTCCCAACTTTAGCTTCTTCGTCGTCTTCTCTTCCATCTCGTTAACTCATCTCGTGATGTCGAGAGCGTCGATGCTCGACAAGAACGGCTTAAAGAAGGGACCTTGGACGCCTGAGGAAGATCGAATATTAGTGGATTATATTGAAAAACACGGCCATGGGAGCTGGAGAGCTCTTCCAAATCGTGCTGGTTTGAATAGGTGTGGTAAGAGCTGCAGATTAAGATGGACGAACTATCTTAGACCTGATATCAAAAGAGGAAACTTTTCTGATCAAGAAGAGCAAATTATCATCAGTCTTCATGCATCTCTGGGAAACAAGTAAGTTTTTGGTTTGTGATTATAGAAAATTATTGACAATAACACTAAAAAAGAGTGTAAATTCTTGCAATCAGATGGTCGATAATAGCTAGTCATCTTCCGGGACGAACGGATAACGAAATTAAGAATTTTTGGAACACTCACTTGAAGAAGAAGCTTCTCCAAATGGGTATCGATCCCGTCACCCACATGCCAACGCCGTTCGATCATCATACGAACACTTTCTCAAATCTTCATCACTTGCTTTCTCTTTCCACAGCTCCATGGGACAGTTCGTCAAGGCTACACACACAAGCCACTCAACTAGCAAAAGCTCACCTCCTCCAAAATGTTCTACAAATTCTAAGCTCTCCTTCTTCTCTAGCCATTTCAAATAACCTCTTCAACACACAACAAATCACAGACCTCCTAACTTATAATCACCCCATTGGATCTTCTTTTCAAACCTTCCCAAGTAACATACAACCCCTACAAGAACCACTATCATGTGACGACTACGCGACAACCGCACCTACGTTAGCGTTGGAAAACGATTGCAATCGAGCGGAGTCTTTTTACGACATGAGTCAATGCCCAAACTCACTTCCCGACTTGATTCCAGCTTCTCCCGAATGCTCGAAAATACCAACCGCCATAGAAAATAACTGGGCAGATATCATGGATGACGAAACTTCCAATTGTTACTGGAAACATGCGATAAAGTAAGTGAATATGAATAAAAATCACTCGTTTTATAAGTACTTTAAATTATATCAAAATTACACGATTTTTTTTTTTTTCTTTGAACAGCCAAACTCCTCCTCCGCCATGGTCGGTCTCGTAGAGGTTCAGTAGAGGATGTCATTTCTTAACAACTCGTGGTGATATGTGAAGGGTTTTACATTTTCTTTATACATAAATCGATGTATGATTCTTATATAAATAAGACAGGATCGAGACGGATTTGATGTAATTTATTCAGCAACTTCACCTCCTTTACTACTAGATTTTCTAATTAATTAAGCTACTATTGGACAATTAAAATCATAATCAAAGTTTAAAATTATGAAAAATGAGTTAAAGTCTTAATGTTTTCTAGAAGGAGAAAGAAAATAAATATATTAAACAAATTCTTTACTTTATTTTAAGATATAATTGATTCATTTGACTTATGTGTGTGGATATTAATAGATTTTGTGTTCAAACTAGCAAAATTTCAAAGGAAAAAACTTTTAATTATATCATTTAAAACCCTAAAATAATAATAATAATTGTATCATAACCCGAAAGTTTCTTAAATTATTCAATTTAAACTCTCGTGATTCAGTTGGGTTGAGTTATCGTATAGTTCTTTTCTAAAATTATTTAAAAGATTCTACTTATCCACCGTGCATGTTACATTAATAATTAAAATTTCATAAAATTTAAATATCAAACATTTACAAGTCACAATATATCATTAACATCGATTACAAATGTTAAATATTATAAAAAAAAAAAAAAAAAAAAAAGAATTAACGGTAGAATAAGATTGGATTGGATTGTAACCCTATTTTTGGGCTGATCGTATTAATCGAGTTGACTCGAAAAAAATGTCAATTCTAATTGTTTTGTTCTAGGGTGGTTCGTCCTATTCAGATATTCACGACCAAGAAACACTGGATTCTCTTTCGAGTAGGCCTTGAAAGGAGAAGGAAGGCTGGAATGCCAACAGGCGTTTATTATTGAATTCACCCGATTCGATAGTATCCCATTTTTGGAACGTCCAGTGCGACGTTCCAAAGTCACTGAATGGGTAAGTCGTCAATCCCTAAAACGGACAACTCACAAATGGAACCAAATTTTTTATCTTTAAAAAAAAAAATTAACTCAACTCAATATTTACTACTTTTATGATTTAAGTCGGGTAGTCTCGAACGCTGGTAAATAATTGTATTAAATTGAAAGAGAAAGTGTGCCAAATGGGTATTAAAAAAATTGTATATGACATTAGTTATTGTTATCAAAGCTTCACTTTCGGCTTCCATTATTTTAATAAGAACAAAATGGCTATCCAATTGAAGTGTAATAACATAACTTAATTTGACCCATTTAATCAAATGGTATTTTATAATAATGTCGTAGACATATTTGGAATTAAAAGTCCTACTTTACTTACTACAAAACCATATCTAGTTCATTAGTTGTTGCGACTTAGAAAAAAAAGACCCGGTGACTCGGCTTCTAGAAGAAGACCATCTAACGTGTTGGACTTTCGAGTAGGTGCAAACCCGTGTCAAATTTCCCTACCGTACCTCCTAAATTGAAAAAAAATTACGACGCGATGATAAGATGAAAGTTGCTCCGTACTACTTTAATTCATTGTCAACTCTATATCGGTTATAGCTATATGTGTCTACGTGAAATGAGTAAATAGACCTATTAAAAAGAGCGTTTTAGGGTTTCGTGTTCTAATGGTCTGTTTCTTTCTGTGTAGGATTTGTTTGTTTTGAGGACTTCCGAAATAAAGTAATTGTCGATGTATAATGGCGTTTGATTAAGAATAATAATGATGTAATTTCATTTGACAAAAAAGTCAAGAGTCGTTGTTAACTATTAGGTAAGACTATTTGCGTCCTTTGATTAATATTATTGTTGATTCAACCAACAGCAAATTTGTCTATTAAGGTAAGTGGGATCTTTTTAGGTAAATTCTTTGCTTCTCGGTCTCTAGAACATCGAAAGGGAATCCTTTGTACGGAAGTTTCTTTTCAAATCTAAATGTATATCGATTATTTTGTAGGCTACGAGAATGATCTAATTATATATCTTCGAGCTTAAAGTCATTCTTCTTTAATCCAAACTCACTGTTAGTAGATATTGTCTTTTTTGGGTTTCTCGGGTTTCCCTTTTGGGCTTCCTCTCAAGGTTTTTAAAACGTGTCTGATAGGGAGCGGTTTTCACGCCCTTATCAAGAATGTTTTGTTTCCCTCTCCAACTGATGTGGGATCTCACAGTTCACCCTTCTTTGGGGCTCAGCATCCTCGTTGGCACTCATTCCTCTCTTCAATCGATATGAGATCTCACAATCTATCCCCCTTTGGAGCCCAGCATCCTCGCTGACAAACCGCCCGGAGTCAACCCCCTTCGAGGCTCAACATCCTCGTTGGCACACCATTCGATGTCTAGCTCTAATACCATTTGTAAAAACCCAAACCCACCACTAACCGATATTGTCCTCTTTGGGCTTTCCCTTTCACGCTTTCCGCTTTCCTCAGTGTTTTTAAAATGCGTCTATTAGAGAGAGGTTTCCATACCTAATGTTTTGTTCTCTCTCCACCCGATGTGAAATCTCACAATTCCTTTAATACTCCGTTTATTTAATGAGGAAAGAAAACAAGTTACTCATTTTATTCTGAAGTAACGTAAGATGCTCAGACATCCTAAGATGTCTTCATAGGTCTTAAAGATTTTCAGTTTGAAGACATGTTTTTTTTTAATGTTTTGGCTTTCCCTTTTCTTCAAAGGTACAAGTTTTAACGTAACTTAATATTCTCGGTTATCCTTACAAATTTTCCTTTAAAATAACCATAGTTATCTAAACATATTACACATCTATACTTTCGAGCATTCACGGTTTGGTCTAATATCATTAACTATTTTTGTATTCGCTCTCACGAGCCAATAGATTCCACGAAACCACCCTAAAGAATAAAGACTCTCCTAGTCTATCAGTTTTCGTTTCAATCGAAACCACATAGACCACGTTATGCTAAAACTCAGACACGTTTTACCCAACATCGAAAGATTTCATCACATGACTAAGCTAAAAAGACTCATTTTTTCTTATTCATACATATATTACCAAGTTTGGAGAACATCTTAAGGAACAAGCTCGTAGACATTATTGGTATGGTATTTTTCTATTTGGACATAATTTTAAAGAGTTGATGATTCCATGTTTGAATGATGTGATATATTGATTGATTGGCAAGCATATTAAGCTTGTTTAACAAAAGGAGTTCATGAATTAATGAGTAGGTATCTTGTTGACCTTTAAATATAACTAACCCACCTACTTTGCCATCTTGTTTTGGTTGTAATGTATGATGTTGGTATCAATGTAAGCCATTTTTGTTTTATATTGACGATGTCGATTCTTCGTGTTTAATTTATATAAGGACTACGTGTCCAACGTTTGCTACTTAAGAAAGACGTAACATAGTACTTTTTGTTTTCGTTTGTAGTTGCATCTGTACTATTTCGATTGGAAGTGTGACCAAATTGGTAGGAAAGAACAATATTACCATCGTAGTGAAGTTTTTCGTTTTGAGTAAAATGGCAGTTTATGCTCGAAATGAACAATATCAGATCATAAAAATTATGAAAAAGAAAGATTATAATCATTTCTGAAACCTAGCAAAATCAATAAAATTCTCGTTGATATAGTTAGGAGGAGCTTTTGTATCACTTATCACTTGATCGTTCGTTTAGCTCGAAAGAGGGCTGTGTCTCCTCCCTATCACATTATTATTTCATCGTTCGTCTGGTTCATATGGGATACACCTCTTCCCTTTAACATTGTCCCTTCATTGTTTTGTTCGTACGCAATTAATCTCTTTCATTTAATATTGTCAATTCATCGTTTGGTTCATATCGAATATGTCTCTTCCTTTTAACATTGACAGCATTGTGAGACACGTCTCTTTCCTTTAACATTGTCACTTCATCGTTTGGTTCATATGAGACATGTTTCTTATTGTTGGCATCGTCACTTCATCGTTTGGTTCATATGGGACACGTCTCTCTTCTTTAACATTGTTACTTTATCGTTCGGCTCATATGAATGGTTCCGACACGGCAAAAGTCAACCTTAAACATGTTTTTTTTTTCTTTTTTACTGCAATGTTCACCCTTCCAGAATTCATCCAAACTCACCGATAGACTTCCCTCCAACATAAAAAGAAAGAACAGCATCAGTTTCTAACACCAATCAGAATCAAATGTTCACTACAACTTTCAAGAATCAATGGATATTGTAAGCATTAAAGTCAGCTTCCCTAGATTTGGACTAGAAGTAATCAATGAAATAATAAAGATCATAGAACTCTAAGTTAAGCAGAGATTTCAAGTAAGTTTCCACAACCAAACAATTATGCAGTCATTTCTGGGAATTTAATGTTCTTTGTACGTATGAATAAGGTAAAGGGAATTTGTCAAACTTACATTGAGCGGTATCTGATCTCATTGCTACCTCGTTCTCTCCTTGCTGATCTGCCATGAGGATTGGAAACCATGCAACTATGCTTTATTTAGCTATCTTTTCTTGTAAATGATTTCTTTCTGCTAGAATGGGAAGATGATGATGGGTACTAATCTGCATGTTTCTTGTATATTTACTTGAACAATGTATAAATATGAAGTAATGAAGATACTACAACTGTGTGCTTGATCATTTCATTAATGGAAGACAAGAAATAAACAAAACTGAGGGCAAAATCTAGACAGTACATAATGAATCGCGCAAACAGCAAGATGAATCAGTTATTTCTCTTATTTGATTTAGATGCACTCCAAGAGAGAGATTTCCGGTGTCCACATCGGTTGGAGAGGAGAAAGAATTGTTCTTTATAAAGGTGTTGAAACCTCACCTTAGCAGACGCGTTTTAAAAACCTTTGAGAGGAAGCTTGAAAGGGAAAGCCTAAAGGAGACGATATCTACTACCAACGGGCGATATGCCAGCGAGGAGGCTGAGTCCTGAAGGGGGATGGACACAAAGCGGTGTGCCAACAAGGACGTTGGACCCCGAAGGAGATTGGATTGTGAGATCCAACATCGGTTGGGGAGGAGAACGAATCATTCTTTATAAGGGTGTGGAAACCTCTCCCTACGAGGCGTTTTAAAAACCTTGAGGAAAAACCCGAAAGGAAAAGCTCAAAGAAGACAATATCTGCTAGTGGTGGGCTTGGGCGATTACAAATGGTATCAGAGCCAGACATCAGGCGATGTATCAGCGAGGAGGCTGAACCCCGAAAGGGGTAGACACAAGACAGTGTGCCAGCAAGAACGCTGGGCCCCGAAGGGGGTGGATTGGGGAGTCCAACATCGATTGGAGAAGGGAACGAGTGCCAGCGAGGACACTGGGCCCCGAAGGGGTGTGGATTGTGAGAACCCACAACAAATGGGGAGGAGAACGAATCATTCTTTATAAGGGTATGGAAACCTCTCCCTAGCATACGCATTAAAAACCTTGAAGGAAAACCCGTAAGAAAAAGCTCAAAGCGAACAATATCTGCTAGCACCCACTTGGATTTAATAGTATGGTCTGAAAGAGAAACTCCCGGATCAAGGGTATGTTCTCGGGTGGCCTAAAAAGCTTTGTTCTCTCAATATCATCATCGTTCGGGATCAAGATACAAGTGCTTTTTGAAGTTAAGGTGCTTTGTGGGAAGTATATGTAAAACTTCTAAAGCAAGAAAAGATCGGAACAAAACCAAGAAAAAAAACAAGTTCCTATAATGGTACAGCCACAGCTTACAGTTACATGATTCACAAGAACAATTCAGAGCTAACACATTAATGAAGTATATCTATTATGAGCAAAAATCCCTTTCAGAACTTTAAATGGAAGTTGCAGTTCAAGTCACAGTTCCTAATTTACACAATAAAACTTACTCAAAAGGGAACAGAGGAATTACTTCACCACACAAATGCAAAACAAGTTCATATTCATTCGAGTAAAAACCAACAAGTCGAGTCGAAAACCACGAAAAACAGCTTCCACCACATTACGATACGAACAACGAATCATCACAGCAAAATTCAAACAATGAACACGAACATGAAAAGATATTAAAGGAACAAAGTCATATTAAGTTCATATTCATTAGTGTTTGCAGGAATCCTAAGATATAAACCAATACAAAAGATCCATAATCAAACACCAAGTATAGCCTACTACTTACCTTAATAGCTTCATATTTATAACTTGTATTACACCCTCTAAAAGGCTCTAAAACAGAGGCATACCAATTATTTTGTAACATCCCAGCTGATTGATAGCCTCTCACTTTCAACAGAACACTACCTCGTTTTCATTTACATAGGAAGAACTAAAGGCTCCACCACCACCACTCCGTTTATGAACAACATCCAACAAAAATTTGGTCAAGAAAGGCTCATAGTTAGGCATTTTGGCATACCCAGGTAAGTAATTAATATCAATCACAAGGTACCTATTCAGATCATTACTATCCCTAATCAGATCAAAGTTAAAAAGCCTAAGCCCTGTTGCTTCCCTTAACCCAGCAGCCACATGCATCACAAAATCCAAAGATGGCATTTCAACATTACCCTCGGTGTTGTCCACTGGAGTTCCTGAATTCGAAATCTTCGAAAAGCTCGAAACCGCCTCCAATTTTTCGAGATCCTCCGGCGAAATATCCGGCAGAGATTTCCTCGTTACGCAAACCACGCACTCCCCCACTACATAAACCTTGAACACAACACCGCCATGATTAACAAATTCCTGCAACACAATCGGGGGGTTTAATCCCTTCAATCCGCTATCATTAGACACCAAACACAATTGATGAGACCTCTCAGAGCCATTGGACTCCAAGGGCTTAGCAATCACAGGGAATTTAAGCCCCAAATCGGTAAACGCGTGTAACCCATTTTTGACCAGGACATCCAAATCATTCACCACGACTTGCTTGGGAGTATCAATCCGCTCATACCCTTCTGGGAGTTTCACCTGATTCACAACTTGGAGCATGGAATCGCGATTGAGGAGGCGGGAGATTAGCTCTGGTGGGTCGACGATGACAACATCAGGGAACTGGGAAGTGAAATCGCGCAGTTGCTGAATCCATGAGGGGTCGTAGAGCTTGTGGATGATGCAGTGGAAGGGGGATTGGTGAATGAGAGGGATAAGAGGGTCGATTCGAACAAGGTCGATGCCATGGAGTTTGGCGTAGTCGAGGAGAGAAGGGAGGATGAAGGAACGCTCCTTTTTGGGGGAAAAGGCGTAGCCGACTCGAAAGCGAGGGGAAGACATGGAGGGATGGATGAATGGGGTAAAGGGTATTGCGGAAATTGAGAAATGGAGGAGAAATTTAAGTGAAAGTGGTTGGAGAAGTGGAATTTTGGGTTGCAGAGGAGGAAGAGGGAAGACAAGCGTCTGGCGGTGGCAGTCTTAGTAGTGAAACCTAAGTCAGTAATTTATTACCGTTCTATTTAAACGAGTATTTTTTAAATGGGATACTAATAAAAAAAATAAAAATAAAAATAAAATTAAGTTTAAAGGTGTTTTTGAAATTTTAAAAAGAAAAAATTGTGGGTTTATGAATATTCTTAAAATAAAAATTTAATGAGAATAAATAAAAATCAAATTGAGAAAACGCAGATGAAACATATATCCGATCTTGAGTCTAAAGCTCTAGTACCAAATTATTGGATAAGGAATCACTACAAGGGGAATAAGATTCATATTACCTTCTTGATCGAATATCTCAAGACATTTTTTGAGATTCGAATCACTCCACAAGCAAGATCGATCATGTCTAGCTTGAATGATTCTTATTGATCAAATATCTCAAGAACACTTGTTTGAGATTCGAATCACTCCACAAAGGGAATAAGATTCAGATTACCTTGTGGATCGAATATCTCAAGGCAAGAACATTGTTTGAGATTTAAATCACTCCACAAGCAAGATCGATCATGTCTAACTTGAATCATTCTTGTTGATCAAATATTTCAAGAACACTTGTTTGAGATTCGAATCACTCCACAAGCAAGATTGATCATGTCGAGCTTGAATGATTCTACATGCAACCTAAACTACATAGAATTGCAAAGAAACTTAGTCATTGGCTCAAGAAACCATAAATGCTCCTTTTACTGTATTTTCCAAGTCTACTTACAAATACAACATACATGTCTTTATATAACCTCAAAATAAAACTATTAGAGGCATTTCAAGAGTTAACGTTCATATTTAATGGCCATAATTAACCATTATGTAATTGTAACCGAATGTAAATAAAAAATACTAAAATACGTTAATGAAATACAATAACTCTAAATTTCACCAAAAAAATTTATAACATGAAACTTCATTCTTCATCGATGTGGCATGAATTGAAATATCTTTTGATAATTTCAACAATATTTTCTTCACATGCAACGTTTTCAAAAATTGAAAAGATATTTTTTATATAAAATTGAAAATTTAATAGTATTTTTATTAATTTAGTTGAATATGCAACGTTTTGTAGGATGGAAAGTTTAAAAAGCTTCCCATAAAATGGTGAAAATTAGTAGTAGGGTCATGTCCAAAGCTTAGTTCATACGCGTTCGAGGTCTAATGAGCTAGACGTGTACCTACCCATTGAAGTTGGCACAACTAATAGGACACGATTTCATAAAGATTTGATAAGATGTTATACCGTCGACTCTTAAGAAGTCGACCAAATGTCATTTTGAATGAGGCCTTAAGCTAATATGTCAAATCCTAACAGAGGTCAATTGTGAAATCTCGTATCGGTTGGAAAAGGGAACGAAACATTCTTTATAAGGGTGTGTGAAAACCACTCCCTAACATACCGTTTTAAAAACAAGGTAAATCTCGAAAGAAAAAATCTAAAAAGGACAACATCTACTAGGGTGAGATTTAACTTTAACTGTTACATCAACCAAGGACATTTTGATATCGATCAAGCCTTAGGCCATATGACCAACTAAGATCATACGGATTTTATGGCCGACTCGTGCCTCAATGCCAATATAATTCAAGCTAGCAACTCTTCAAAACCATTTGGGACAATAAGGGCATGATTATTTAGAGCGTAAATGGTGCGACGGTATCATTTGATCCATAATGATTCAAGAATAATCATGACAAGATTCTCAAAGAGATTATTGACGCGTTCATCATTTATTTAAGAAACAAGATTTTTTTTTATAAGCATGGAATACGATAAATTAAAAAGTAATTCAAACCCGATACTATTTGTGTAATACCCTAAGGGTTAAGATGACTCATGAAAGTTTAAAACGTCCCAGTAAAGTTCAAGAAAACCAAAGGAAAAGGTTAAGAGACCCAAACACAGACAAGGGGCCGAAGTAAATAATTTCAATATCATATAGAGAATGAATTTTAAAATACTTAAGTGAAAAATAACTAAAATACTACTCGGGTTACTGGTTGCCAAGATATGGTTGTCCGAAACGAAATTAGAGTGCACCGTTTGCAAATGGCATTCATGAAGGCAATAAAATAAGACAAAATAAAAATATTTTAAAGGGTCAAATAATTCCCTAAACCAATAAACAAAACAAATATTGAACAACGCTTTGTAGGCGGTGGCGTTAGGGTCAGCCACTCGTGTGCACATGGTTTAGATGGGAGAAGATTGTGTAACAGCTTAAGCTCACCACTAGTAAATATTGTTTGCTTTGACTCGTTACGTATGGTTGTCAACCTCACGGTTTTAAAACGCGTCTACTAGGGAGAGGTTTTCACACTCTTCCAATCACTTTGACCAGCTTCTACGCCTATCACGAACATCAAATCATCACGTGACTAATAAAGCAAGCTAAGCTTCTCACGGTAGCCAAAAGGTCCTCTCATGGGCGAAGGATTCGCAACACGATGGAGAGCTTTTAGACCCTAACATTCTCAATGAGTTCCAAAGTGATCCTCATTCTCACCGCTGCCTTCTTAAGCCAAAAGAAAGTCGGGCAAGAATCTCGGTAGTATGAAGTGAAAGCAAAATCGTATCTGGTTCTTCGAATCGATCATAGATTATTGGCCCGATCGTTTGAATCCTGACTATCGAGCTAAAGTAAATTGATCGAGTAGTCCGAATTAGTTGATTTATACCACAAATTTAAAATAGAAAGTAAGTTATTACTCGTTAAATTACAAACATTAAATTTTTACTTCAACAAACGTGGACTGAAATATTTTTAAACGAACAAACAGAAAAATAAATTTAAATAAAAATTAAAAAAAAAAAAAAAAAAAAAAAAAAGTGTATTTAATGCCCACGTTCATTGGAAACAGCAGCACCGCGGTTTTGCTTTACCGTCTTCAATGGCGGAATCATCCTCTTCCACCTTCTTCTTCTTCTCCTTCTCTGCAACTTCCTTGAAGAACTTCGTCAGAAACTGCTCGTACTCCGGCAGTACTGCAAATCCTGGTAAGTAATTTATGTCTATCACATAGTATGTACCATTCCCGTCCCTAATCATGTCGAAATTGAACAGCCTAATCCCCATCGCTTCCCTCAGCCCATTCGATACTTCCCTAACTATCTTCTCCGGCGGCATTTCGATCTCTTCCTCCTTCTCCTCCGCCTCCTTCTTCTCAGCGCCGTTACATTTTTCGCTCTTCTCCTCTGCCCTAGATATTTGCGAAAATTTCATCGCGCCGTCTGGTTTCTTCTCTAGTTCCTCCTCTGTCTCCGCCACATCCGGCAGCGATTTCCGCTTCACGCACACGGATTCCTCTCCAGCGACGTATACTTTGAACATTACTCCGCCGTGGTTCACAAACTCCTGTAGAAGCACTGGCCTATCCAAATCCTTTAATCCGCGTCGATTGAAAACCAGAGACATTTCATGCGATTTCGCACTTCCATCCGACGCCAACGGTTTCGCAATCACTGGAAATTTCACATCCAAATCCCTAATCGAATCGATTTCTCCATCCTCCTGTTTCAGAACGATCTGTTTCGGTACCTCGATCCTCACGCCGCTGTCCGAAGCCTTCACCTGGCTTACCACATCAAGCATGGAGACTCTGTCATAGAGTCGAGCGATTAGGTCCGGTCGATCCACGACAACGACGTCCGGATTCTTCGAGGCGAAGTCCTGCAGATGCTCCGCCCAAGCATCGTCATAGAGTTTGTGAATAATGCAATGAAATGGACCTTGGTGGAGGAGCGGCGTTTGGAGATCGATACGAACCAGGTCGACACCATGGAGCTTGGCGTAATCAACGAGAGAAGGGCGAATCACATTGCGCTCTTTGTTAGGAGGAAAAGCGTAGCCTACTCGAAGGCGATTCGACGAAGAAGAAGAAGAAGAAGAAGCCATGGCTTCTGGTGCAGAGTTCTGTTTGGAATCCGAGAAAGTGAAAAACTCCGATGAGAAAATGAAAAACTCCGATGAGAAAATGGAAAACTCCGGTGAGAAAATGATGAGGGTTTGTGTGTAATTTATACAACTTAAGGGAGGCAGTCGGAAAATATTATAAAATTGAGGGATCAGATTCTCATAATATTAATATAAGTTTTATTTATTATTACAATTAATAAATAAAATAAATAAAATAAATTATTATTTTCCCTTATATTTGTTTAAAACTATTTGCAAAATAATATATAATAAATATTATTTCGGTGTATTTTAATACGTTCGTATAATTATCTCGGACTGGTATACAAAATGGAGTCATTCCACGTGAATCAACCATCAACCTCTTTGCTCGTGGAAGCTCCAAATATTGAAGATGTTATCGTTCCTTCTCACCTAAATTGCAAACGATATAATCACGAACACAACTTAATATCAAAAGACTGTAACACCGTTACGGAAAAAAATTCAAAATTATTGTATAATAAAAATTGAAAACGGAAAGCTAAAAATAATTTATTTATTTTTTAGTTAAAAATATGTACCGTAGCTCGTTGAACTACATTATTCAGATATCGATCGTTATATCTCGTTGATGTTACGATAAAGATCTATGGGAATGGAATATGGATATATTTGGACCATTTGACCTTAAAATATGCTGAAACTATGAACACAATCAATTCCTCCCAAATGTTCAAATTCTATTTACTTTAATTTAATTTCTTTTTACTTTAAAACTTTATTTTATTTTATTTCCAAATTTTCCCATTTATATATCAAAATTCTTTTTTTTTTCTTTTTTTTAATATCATAAACTTTTATTTTTGGAATAAAAATTAAGTTTATATTTTTTTATTCTCCTAAAAAAATATATATTTCATTATAATTTCTAACCTTTTACTCTGAATTTTCAATTTTAGTTAAATAAAAATTATATATTTTAATTATTGACGATAAAAAAAAATATTTTAATCAGTTGAATTATAATTATTATATTTATTACTCTCTCAGAAATTTTCTAATTTTCTTTTCATAGTTATAAATATAATATTTCATATCAACAGTCATCCGTCCTTTTTTAATAATATTTTTTACCAATTGTTCTTGTCATAATTTTTTTAACCCAAAAAACATTTATTAAATAACGAACCAACTCAACTCGACCTAATCAAATTTTTTACGTTGGGTTGGTTCAAATTATTTGAATTATTTATTTAAAATTTTTACTTTTTTATAAATATAAAATGTTAATTCTTAGATATTTAATTAAAATTTACATTTCAAAACGTTAAAAATTATTTTAGAAAGTTGTTGGAGAATAAATAATAAAAAAATTATGAAATAAAGTAAAAATAAAAGTATATATAAAGTTCGACCCACGATAAAGTTTTTATTTGATTTGAATCGAACCCAACTTAAATCAATTCTTAACCTAACTCTAATCATAAGGATCGAGATACGAATTGGATTAAGTTGTTCTAGCTTTTAGAGTCATCGAAACATTATAGAAGCGTGTTCATCGCATTGTTTATATAACTCGATATAAATAATTGATAACTAAGGCAAGTATTCTACTTTTTTGGTAAAGTTTAATATTATTTTCTCTAATTTTGTAATATTTTCTCACTCCTAAATTATTTTACTCTATAAAATAAATGAAAAGTTAAAGTAAATATTCTTGGAGATAATTTAAAATGGTAGCCAGCAATTAAAGACTTTTAATTATTTGACAATTTATTTCTTTTTTATATATATTTTTTAAACTTTTATTTCCTTTTTCTTTTGCTTTGGAATAAAATAAGAACAATAATTAATAATTATACATTTTTTTTTCTCAAAGAACCAATCTTTAAGAGAAAATAAACACTAATAAATAAATAATTAGTTGAGTGGTTGAAACAAAGATCATTTGGTGGATTTGGTGGATTTGTGTAATAATCCGAAAATAATAAATAAATAAATAAAATAAAAATAAAAATAAATTAATTAATTAAAAAAAAAAAGAAAAAAAAAAAAAGAAAGAAAAAGACAGCAGCAGCTTGAAGCTGCTGCCATGGAGAACGGAAGAATGGACAGGTGGATTGATGGGAAAGAAAGAAAAGAGAGGAAGATGGAGGTGTGGGATGAAGAAGGGTGGTTTTATTTTGTGTTAGTGTTATGGATGAGTGGATTGTTAGAGGGTATGGAAGCGTATTAGGGCCTTGATTAGGTTTTAAAAAGGAAGAAAAACGAAGAAGAGTGATTAGCGAAAAACCCAGAAAACAGAGGAGGAAATTTTTGAGAATTCGAGGTTTGGTTGCTTAAAATTGGACATCAATCGAGGGTAAAGGAAGAGGGGTTGTTGCTGAGGAATCATTTGAGGAAGGGGATACGGCCACGAGCTGAATCGGACGGTGATTCGAAGGTAACGAAAAACCCATATCACCGAACCTTTAAATCTCGATATCTTGGTTCATATTGTATAATGAGTTATGAAATAGGGCTTGTTAGAATCGTAATAAGGAGATCTATAAATTTGTAGAAGGAATCAGGATGAAATTCGAATCGTAGAAGGAGGATATGGCTTCGGGATATAGTAGGTATTAACAGAAAAGATGGGAAAATTTCAGAAAACGCAAGGAAGAAGAAGAAGCGCGTGCACTACACGCAGGCGCGTGAGGGCCGCGACTGGGTGTGCGACTGGGTGTGCGACTGGGCGTGCTCCTGGCGCGTGGGACAGACACACCGAGGATGTGAGGGCGCGTGAGGGCGCGTGAAGCATCATTTTGGGTTCCCGGTTTGTCCCGTTCGATTTGTTTTGACCTGTTCTACCTAGATTGACCTATACTTACCTTGAAAATGGTGAAATATAGGTCTAATTGGAAGGAATTGTGTTGAAATACCCTATTAAATGTACAATCAAGAGAGAAAGGGATTCGAAACCAGGTAAGTAGCATATCGACCTTTGAACTAGTTCTTAACTTGTTTTACAACATGTGAGTATGTTGTTTACCTGATTAAGAGCTTAATATGTTATGATGAGCTTTGATGATATTGAGTGTTTATTGTATATTGTGACTGCTTGCCTGTGATGTAAGCATGATATAAATGATTGTGAGAATGTTCTATGTGTTGAACATGATACATGTATGAAAACATGCAGTAACTGTGAGTATGTTATGCATGTTAATAGAAAGATTATGACTCTAAGATATGCTTATTGGTTGTTGAGCTATGGCTTATTTATATGAGTATGATAGTCTACTAATTCCCGCGGAGTTCCTGGGCAACGCGCTGTGTGCTAAGTCAGGGAGCATGAGTACTCTTGACCGTTGGTATATGAGATAAACAGGCCGCCAGAGCAATTAGTAGATGGGCCGTATTTGACCGAGAGCGAGTCTTACATACGAGTCCGAAAATTCTAGATAAGCATATCGAGAGAGAGTCAGTAACCTAGCTGGAGGTAGCTGAGATACCTCATTAATGAATAGATGACCCTAGTAAGAGAAACTAGGAGTCAATGTCGAATAAAACTTAAAAACATTTGCTATGCTAAGCTGGAGGTAGCTGAGATACCTCATTAGTGAACAGATGACCCTAGTAAGAGAAACTAGGAGTCAATGACGAATAAAATTTAAAAACACCTGGAAAGATTAGTTATGAATTCATGAAAGATAAAGTTGGCTACTTACTGGGTAATTTAATTACTCATCAAAATTATTTTTAACTTTTCTTTCCAGATTTAGTTGATGCAGGCCAACCGAGGACGAGGGCGAGACCAGCGGGCTAGGAACTATTTGGGAATCCATGTCTGTGTCTGTTTTGTGTACTTATGCTTTCGCTGTCAAGAATCTACTTCGGTTGTTTTAAGTTTAAATAGCACTGGTTTTAAATGTTTTACTTGATGTTTTTGGAAATATTTTTTTTTAAATTTATCATTGGTTGTCGGAGTTTATTATCGAGGCCAGTAGTAACTCCTGTGAATCGCGTTGACGATGAGCGGCTGTTACAATTTGGAACAAAGATTCTATGTTTTTTTTAATGTAAAGTTGTTATTTTTATGTAAAAATATTAGGACGTGTATAAAATGTTATTTAGTTTATTATTTTTAATATAATGAGTTGAAGTAGGCTTAGCTATGTTTAAATTGGTAATTTATAACGGATATTATACCATTAAAATTAATTTGGAAGGATTAAAAATGTATTTTTAAATAATTTTAAATATTAAAAAGTAATTTTAATAATTTTAAAATCACTCTAAAACATGTCATAAATTTTCTATATAAATTTTCTATAAAAGTAGGTATACGCGTGTATGTGTATATATATATATACACACACGAGAGGTGTTATATTTAAGAAAGAGTGAAAAATTAGGATTTTCTATTATAAAAAAAAATTTAAAGTTCATGGTTGGGTCGGGAATTGAAAGTCTAGAAATTAAAAAATTACACTATAATTGTCTCGTAATAATGACCAAATTTAAATTCAAAAAGTTAGTTTCTTTTAATAATTATTGGATGAAGAATTTTATTTAAACTATATTTTATTTTATGAAAATATTTTTTAATAAAGAATCAAAATTTGAAATTATATTATATTTTGTGAATATTTTAATATTTATGAAAAAAAAATCAGCTATTATCAAAATAAATAAATAAAAAAAAGAATATTAGCAAAATATAGGAATTAAATCATCCTGAATATGAGAATATGATTATTATTCTTTTTTTCTTCTAAATTCCAATTTTAATATTTTACGCGTTTTATTGTTACTTTTCCGTTAATTACTTTTGCATTCTTTAAGGTTTCTCTCTGATTCACAACTTTTTCATTCATTATTTTATATTATAATTTGTTCTTTATTATTGAAGATTTCAACTTAGTTTTAAAATTGAGAATTATTTATGGTTTAATTTTTTTTAAATAATTTATTTTTACTGCATAGCATATATAAATAAAATTTAGGGAAAATTAAATCTAAAAAAAAAAAAAAAAACTATATATATATTTATTAATTCTTTTAAAACAAAAATAACTTTATTTTTCTCAATTTTCCCATAATCTTTCTTCAATTTTTCCATAATCTTTCCCCATCTCGATTTCTTATAACGGTCCAAGCCCATCTCAGTTTCTTATACCTGTCCAAATCCACGGCTAGCAAATTTTATCCTCATAACGGTCCAAGCCCATCTCAGTTTCTTATACCCATCCAAATCCACGGCTAGCAAATTTTATCCTCTTTGAAAAATGAAAATCAAAACCCAGATATCAACTTATAAAAATATTAATGTTCACAATCAATAGTTATCAATTCAAAACCAAGAACCCTAAGAACCCTAAGTTTAAATTTCATGACGATTTAAAGGCAAAATAAGATTTTGATTCTCTTTTTCCTTCTCGGGTAGGGGATGACCATAGGCTATGGTTATATGTATAACTTAACAGCTCGATGAAGCATACTCACAAATTTACAGTCTCTGAAGAACATGCCCATTGATGATTTAGTCGGCATTCGGAATTTCGTACAGTATATATATATGCAACAACTTTCAGAATTGGAAAATATCATTAAGACGTATGAAAAAATAACTAAACAACTCAGGTTTCAATCATTACTAATGCTTGTGATGGTTTGTTCATAAGCTACACACTAAATGATGAGCAAATTTTTGTTACCAAATTGAAGCCCTTGCTGTATGGCCGCCACCATGGTGAAGACAAGGCTTGGGAGAGCGGGATGATGTGGTTTGTTTGTGGATTAGTCATTTCTTTGATACAGATTCAGCTTCTCACAGCTTCTTCCCGCTACTCGTAGTGTGGCCCAAACTAATGCAAGGAGAGAAACAGAGAGGATACCACCTCTTGTTTGAGGAAACTAATGGCTATGAACTACGACCAACCTCACTTGTTTTACACTGCCAACGGTACTGCTGCAACTTCAGTGTAGGCCACACCCTTAGCTTTCTTTTTTGCGCTACTTTTCGATTTTTTAGATTTCCGTTTCTTGGAGAGAGCCTTATCTTCTTGCTCGTCATGAGTCTCGTTCTGCTCATCGGTATGTTCGTTCGGAAGTACCACATCTGCTGTTCTAGTCTTCATATCGGTGTCAACCGGGGGCTCGTCGTTAGAAATTTTGGTATCAGTCTCTGGTTGAATCACTGACATTCCAGTCAGTGTGTAGTCCAACAAAAATGAGCTTCTTACAAGCCTGTCTATCCTGCTGAAATGCCTCTGGGAGTATGGGATTAAACCTTCAAGGAGTTCCCCAATACCTTTGATCTGAAAAAATGATGGATATAAGTATTCTAGGAACATCTACCTTCAAATACAAACTACAAGATCCTGAATGATAGATGACCAATTTCAAGCACCAAAAGTCAGAGCTAATTAAAACACAAAAGTCAGAGCTAATTAGTCCATTATGCGTGCACGCTCGTATACAGAGAGAGCAAGCTTAAAGAAAATGGCCTGGCATAATGCATACTGTAACGACGCATTCCCGTGAACTCATTTTCGTTCCTTTGATTAAAGTTTCTAAACCAAGAGAGAAGGGTCCATTTAAAACTACTTCCTAACACACTTATAATTCTGAACTCTTGTAACTGAACTCGATTGTATTCCATTACGAATGCGATTCCAACGGCCATCTACCAACACGTTTTTTGTTCGTTTCCAAGCTATTTTCAAAAGAAACATTCTGAATACTAGCCAAACTATGGGACTAGGAAAGGAAATCAAAAAACTAATTTTAGTTTTTAGATTTCATAAGCTTCATACTAAAAGGAAAGTCATTTGCCAGATAGGATACATTGAAATATCTATCTTAGATGTGTTCCATGTTAAACTTGAAAAGACAGTAGAAGACGCACCTCAGTGATCTCTGTTGGGGGAAGGATGCTGAAAGCTCTGAAAAGCACAAACTGTGCAACATGGCAAAGTTTAGGCTTCGTATTCCATTCTCTAAGATATTCAAACAATAGACGAAAGTCTTCCTTTCCAAGAGCACCGAGGGTCTTTCCAACATGATTATCATAGTCGTTCTTGCTGTGGAAACAACAAAACTAAGTACATACCAATGAGGTAAACACATAAAACAAAATGTAAAATACTGCTAACCTGCAAAGTTCAGAAAACAGTTCAAAGAGCCTATGTGGCCTACGAAGATCGAAGGCAATTTGAATCGCTTTGGCATAATCAGCATCAGAAACAGCATTTTCCAGTTCCTGGCCTTTCAAAACACCTTCTTCCTGCATTATCAATGTATGCATACGAAGGCTTAAGATAAGAAGCTTAGGATTCTTTCAATCTCTTAATTTAATGTGCAAGCCCAAGACTTATCTGTCATTAGTTCAACGGACAAAGTATTTAACAAGAACACTTATGCTTCGGCTTTTAATTCATTATCTACAAATTATAATAAAACATGGGGGTACTTATAATGAAAACAATTTTAAAAACTTTTGGAAACCATAATCAGACTTTTTCCTTAATCCAAAAAGCTAATAACGTGGCTATAATTATCTCAAGTTTGGATGGTTTTCTGTAAACTCCAACGGAGAATTACAGATTTTTGTATCCGACCTTTTCAATAAATCAATGAATGTCAGCTTTCCATAATAGGCCAATATATTAAAAGTACCATTCACCATGAATGGATGTGATAATCGACCCGACCTTCACCCACTTGAGCGGGCCATAACTCTCTTAGATGGTCCCGATAGCTCAATAGTCACCTTCCTAGGTGCAATAAATCACAGATTTGGAAAAATAATAAAGCCCCTCACAGCATAATGCCAAAGGCTCACGGCCACTATCACTCAACGACATGTACACATGCTCAAAGTTCTCTCGGAATGTCAGCTACTTCTAACCTCCATTCAAACCTCAAGCACCCCATCGCCGGAACAACAAGCACTCTACCCACAGATCAGGGATAACCAATCTAACCATGATAAATCCTCTAGATGTTAGAACCCACAGATCAAATTCAATTCGAACAAGAAAAGAAAATTAATTCTCAATTTTGAGGTTCCATAGATTAAAAATAACAATTTTAAAAAAATCTATAGAGCACCATAGACTTGCAAAAAGGTTCCATTTGTCAAAAGATTAAACCATCTTAAATCTTTAATTTCTAATAATTTAGCATCCATTAAAGATCCTAAACAAAAATGCAGAACTGCATAGATAATAAGATATCCATCTAACCTCTTTTCGAAAAGCTTCCTCTTTATCAAGTGCTGTTGAATCATACCAGAGATTGACAGCAGCATCGCTACCACCTGTAGCAAGCATTTCTGTCTTTTTTCCCACAGCTAATGCCCATATCTGCACACTAAAATGTCGTCAGTAACAAATTTCTTCACCTTATTTTCTTTTGTAAGTGACAATTAAATTGAAACTACATTATTTTCATTCATTGGCAGGAAAAAGAGATAAAGGTTGCAATCTTAAACATAAGCCTTAAAAAGTGCTCCTCCAATAAGTTCTTACGTCAAATATCATTTTAAAAAAATGTCCTCTTATGCGTTTAATGAATAAAAAACATGGGTATGTTATGAAATTGATAAAATTTAAAAGAAAAATAGGATTAGGGCTAAAAAAAATTATTTGTTTTAATTTATTAATTTTGGAAAAGTTATTAAATGGTTAATTAGTGAAAACTTTATTTTACTGAACTTAATGAGTTAATGAGATTTTTTTTTTTTTTTTTTTTTTTTTTTTTTTGTTAAAATTGGTGGGTAAGTTAGCAAAAATTGAACTAGGTTTTAAGGTTATATTTGATGAAATTAAAAGTTCAGTGTCCAAATTGATACAGCCTTCCAAGGTTTTAAGGTTATAGTCAATTGCTCGCCTTGTCTTCATGCTGATCATAGACGGCAATCCGCTCTTCTGTTTTTACTGTCCATAGCATAACTGATCCATCAGCACCTGCAAAAGACGATTACTTGGTTGTGTCAAATCTAACTTAGTACACTTGTGATAACTGCCAAACTCAATAATGGTGGGAATCAATACCGCAAGATACAAGTTGGGTGCCACGAGTAAGAAAAGAAGCCCTCAACACACTTGACATATGACCTTCAAAAGTTTTCAAGCAGGAACCATCTGATATTGCCCATATCTTAATCGTTTTATCACCCGAAGCAGTGACCACACATTGATCAACTGGAGAAAACTCTACAGACCAAATCCCCCTTTTATGTCCTCTAAGCACAACTACAGATACCAGATCAGGAAGCCTCCAAACACAAGCCGTTCGGTCCTAACAATGAAAAATTAAAAGATGCATAACGAACTAAGGCAGAATTCTTCAGCAGAAAGTGACAAGAAATCAACATAAATTGACAAGATGAAATGTAGAACACAAGCTCTCATGGAAAAGTTGAAAGAGCCTATCTTTTTATGACAGTCAAGAGCCAACTAAGTTGTCCATTGTGCACCTAGCTTACTAAACACTCAAGTACACAAAATGAAGGCTTTTCCAAAATCCCTCAAGAAGGCTCTGAAATTAACTTAGTAATCAAACCACTAAAAGAAGCTCAAATCCACTACTAGAAGGAGAAGTTGAAGGTCAGAATTGAATTTCAAATGGCCCTTTATCGATTATAATTCCGATTGAATTGAATTGAATTTTAAATGGCACTACTAGGAGAAGTTGAAGACCAAACCACCAAAAGAAGCTCAAATCCACTACAAATTATAATTGGAAAATATGAGAGGAGAAAAACCACCCCCACGTACAAAAGATGGCTCAAGTTTAATTAAAAGAAGAATTTAGTTGCAAAACAATGTTGATGATGTGCCCCAATTAGAAGCCAAATATTTAGCACTCTCAAAGCTGTTTAAAATCTCTAGCGGAGTGTTAATAATTTTGAACTCTCTCACCACTCTCCACTCTCAGAGTTGAAATCAAGAATGCTTATTTCAGGAAGGGTCAAGTATTGCGATATAAGACTGCCGGTGGCAGGACAGAACTTATTTGGAAGTGAGCTGAAATATTAATTACAAATTACTAACCTGAGAACCACTGCAAACTAAACTGTCATTTGGTGCAACTGCGATGGAATTGATATCCTTGTCATGGGCAGCTACAATGGCTTTAGCTTTCAAATTAATAGGTTTGTTTGCATCCTCTGAAAGACCATCAAAACTCCACACCTTAAGAGTACGATCACTAAACAAGACAATGATATTCTGTCAGCAAGTAACCTAAAAACATTTACACAAAAATTACAATGGGTATATGCATTTTGCGCAAAACAAAATGGAAAACAAAAAAAGTGGAAAAAAATCGATGGGCACAAAGTACTAACTAACAAGTTTATTTAGAGAGGAGATTTGATGGAGGGCGATAAATATATCAGATCGAGATCCTGCAAAACCATGACACTGTATCCACGCCGTCCAAAAAATACCCCTAATCCAACTCAACCCAACTTGTGTACAAGCCTAGCCACATTCATGTCCTATTTTAAAAACTAACATGTCACAGTGCCATGTCTTATAGTATCAGTGTCTACCATGCCTTTTAGCTTCTCATGGTAATCCTACAACCTTCTTAGTTTATATGCTAAGAAAATCCTTTTTTAAAAGTCCACACAAGTTCCATGGCCCAGATTTTAGAGATATCAAAGTTTTTCTTATTAAGCTCACCCAAAGATTCAAACACACAACCTCTAGACACCATAGGCCTTATCCAACAAAGCCACCCCTTGGGGGCACAAAAAACCACATGAATTGATCATCATGTCATCCGTTTGAGAAATCTCTCTCCAAGCGAACATTATGCACTATCATTAATTAAAAATTGCTAGTCAATGCCTCCATCTACAGAACGCAATTTTAAATGAAAATGAAACAGGCATTCAATAAAATCCACCTACCTACTGCCACTAACAAAGAAGTCCCGTCTCTTCTTTGAAAATGCAACAGCTCCAACTGCTCCCATGTGACCTACACCAACACCAATGCATGTTTTGCTTTCTGCTTCCCACAACCTAACCTATACAGGAAAACGTATGAGATGGAAGTATACATTTCTTGAAGTTAACCAATCATAAAATAGAAAGTGTTTGACCAACTAATATAATGTGCCAATACATCGTACTCATAGGTCAAATTCAGATTCAGGACTAGTTAATCACAGCAAGAATAAAGAGGAATGACCATAAAAATGTGTGTGTGTGCGTGTGTCTATATATATAAAATAAAAAAAAAGTATGAAAAATCTTACATGAAGAGAAAAGAAAGATAAGCAAGTTCATCTGAAACAGGGAATTGACAACTTACATTGTTGTCTTTACTTCCAGTGACAATAAGTGTAGTTCCCGAGCTTGATACACAGGAGTCAAGACAAAGAACTATATCCGTATGACCAGCCAATATGAATGAGCATGACATGGAAGCAACATCATAAACTCTGATCTGTAAACATCCAGATTTTATTCATTTAACGATCAAGATGTCCATATAGATGTCAATTTAATCAAAGAGAATAAGTAGTCCATCATATCTAAATGCAATGGTAGTGAAAATAGATTATCTGAGGGTAGCTGCAGCCAGGATAGCTATAGAAACAGTACTGTCATCAAACAGAAATGGGAAAATCTATCAGGTGAGCACCCGTTAAAGATGGTTCACCTAGTTTCCACAAACTGCCATATGGAAATTGAGAGACCCTTCGCATAGTCAGGCCCCTCCATAACATATTAAAATTTGAGATTCACAGGATCAATTAAGTTAGCAAACAAAGATCTTAATTAGGAAGGAAGAGTAATTTACATGTTCAACATTGGTAGCAACTGCAAGAAATTGTTCATCATCACCCAAAAACTTCATGTCCACGATCTCTTCATTATAACCTATCAGCCTTTTGCTTGTAGTCAAACTTATTTCGCCTTCCAAGGTTTTCACTGGAGAATAAAAAATAAACTGCTGATCAGCTGTCACACAAAGCAATCCTCGATCTGAAGGCAACAGGACGGCAGCAGTGAAGCCCCTGTTCTGTTCATCCATCTTGGTAGAAACATCTGAGGACTTTTGCTCAAACAAGCAAACTGCACTGAAAATGTAGTTTTTGATGTAAAAACATTCATAATACAGGGGGAAAAGTGTCAAAAAAGATTTACCATCCATATGCATACTAGGCGATATCATGTGGCATGCAAGCAATAGTACAACATTACAAATGATTGTAAAAACACATACAGAATAAGTTTTATGGAAAAAAAACAACTTAAGAAGTAAACGCACAACTCACTATCATCCTTTCGACTAACATTTATTATATTAAGGCATGTGGTCAGGAGCAATCATTTATTACACCCCAACCTGTACTCTCTTCTTGTCAATACAAGTGTTTCTTCATACATATGGTAAAATGAAATAACAAACAAACAATCAAAGCGTGGAAGAGCAATTATATGATATTTGAAACTATACCTCTCAGAACTCCATAGACGTACAACCCCACGTTCTCCAACTGTAATAAAGTAGATTTCAGAGGACACGCTAGTTTCCTTTCTTTTTTGACTTAAAGAACCAACACATGAAGCAAAATCTGATCCAGATTTAATAACAAGAACAGCTTCAAGGACTTCATAAGTTAGGACAGTCTTCTTGCAGGTATAATTACGCAGGTTCCACACATTCACAACCTGAAATCATGATGTTATTGCCTGTCAGCTCGTTTCAAGGAATTTTGCAAGACCACAAGCAATATATTAGTATATAACTACCACTCAGTAATTATCTAAAACTTTGTACTAAACACCTGCTGTAATTATCTAAAACTAAAAACTAACCATAGCTAGAACTGTTGAGTATAAACCTCGTTTTTGTACTCATCATTCATCATTTTTTAATTTTATGTTGAAGAGTGTTTGGACCATCTTACGTGTATCTCAACTAATTTTACAAGGCAACCACCTAACTCTACCATATATAGTTGTTAAGGAATCTCAAAGGATATTACATGCTACCATAGTTTGTATCATCTACTTCACTTTTTTCATTGACCTTGATGAGTGTGAGGCCAACTATGGGTGGTGTACTCCTCATTCATCAATGAAAAGTTGATACATTGAAAGACATGGGCTATCCCTGAAACTCCTATCCACATCCTCTAAATTCTACTGCTTCTATTCATCCAAGTCTACCACTAGGTTGCCAGACAAATTTCTCCGTAAAAGCATTTTGTTTCCTTCAAATAACCCACGAACCCAATGGAATTTGCACTAGTAAGATGTCAACTTAAGAAGGTCAATCCCTACGATTATAGATAATTGATTGACCACCAATATAGCAACTCTTGTTCAATACGTTGCAGTTGATACTTTCTCCTTTTTCAGGACTCTGAATAAAGTTGAGTCCAGTGCAACGGGCAGTGAGGTGGTGCAGGTCCACCATTCCCTAAAAGGTAAGCTAGTAAATGCAAGCTCTAATTTACGCCTGCCCATAGGCTGTTCATCATCCGACAGAGATTTATGCTTACATGTCCAAATTTCTAGTCTATGATTTGGCAAATCAAAAATAACAACAATTGTTCAGCCATACAATAGCATATCAACATTTGAATAAATATCTGTTTACACAGCAATAGTAGAAACTTTTTAAGCCAATCAACTTACAATGCATTGTGGCAGCCTCGGTTATACAAAGTAGAATTATAGAGTGCAGGTTGCAAAATCAATAAAAGTAAAACAAAAAAGCAACCACACATAATTCAACTTGAAACGGAGAAAAATAACAAGAAACATATATATGTGGCTGATCAGCACAGTAAATGGTCCTTCAAGGGAAGACACAAATTTGGAAAAATAATAAAATAATAATTGAAAAGGGAAAGGGAAGGAGGAGAGAAGAAATAAAGTCTTGCCTTATCTCTTCCAGCACTTAGTAAGGTCCAACCATCTTCAGATATAGCAAATGATGTCACAGTTGACTCGTGACCAAGTGTAGCAATGCACTTCTTAGACATAAGATCCCAAACTCGAACACTCCCATCCTCACTTCCAGAGAAAAGCTGAAATACAAAGGCCAATCTCAGTAATTGTAAAAAGTACAACCAATAAGAAATTGGAAACAGAAGGCATCCTATCAATCATGTTATTTCTTGATAAGCTGAACTCAAACAATTTGAAGGCAGAACTCATAAGTGATACTAATTTTAGCGTTTTTATGGCATTTTCAAATATAAAAAATGAGGACACAAACAAAGAAGGCATAGATCACATAATATCATTTCACAACCATAAAATTATTAAACGTAATAAGGTAATACTAAATAGGCTGTTGAGTCCTATACGTGAAAAAGAAAACGTCGACCAAAAGCGATAAAATTGAGGAATAAATGTAATAGTTGTTGGAATCAGCTTTGGACACAAGACAGGAACAACCATGAGACGGCATCTCCTTTAGTATTTGCAACTCTTCTCTAAATAGAAGATAAATTTCATCGAAATCTGTAGCACATAAATCCATTCCTCTAAAATAACGAGATGCCATTTGCTCACCCTTGACAAAGACTATGGTCCACATAACTTTTCTAATAATTCAATATCTAACCACAATCAACATTCGAGTAAAACATTCCCCTTTCAACCTACTTTCTTCGAGTAGCATCTGTAATAGTGAATGATAAGCGGCGAGGATATTTGTAACAATTTCCTTTACAATGCATCAGGTTACAGAAAGTCAAAATAGAAGTCTTCTGATTCTGATACTTACCAATTGTTTGTTAGGATCAGGATGAAATAGAATGCTAGAAACGACCCCTTTGTGACCAGTGAAGTAATGAGTACAGAAGCCACCATCGACATCCCAAACAAGGACTTTCCTATCAGCTCCTGCTGTAGCTAACAATCCCCCAGATAAATGGCAAGTCATACCCATCACAGGACCATCATGCCCCTATTTGAAGTCAAAAGACAAAACAAGGAAACAAAAAATGAAGTGGAAAGCATCAGTCCCTCACTACTACCAATATGTTCATTCAGTTTGTTGCCAAAAACATTATTGAAGATAAAAGGAAAAAATGCAGGATAGAAAAACAGCATATTAATTCGATAATTCTCTCTTCAAAGAAAAAAAAAAAAAAAGGAATATGTTTAATTCATATGGAAGTCAAACATTCCCATAGATCGAACATCCACTGTCAAGAACCACTTAAAAGTTGTAATCCTAAAATTATAGACTTCCTACTTTACTTCATACTCAATTCTAGAAAATTGAGGCTCAACCAGGTACATAGAGGTACAATTCCCTTATCATTTACAAGGTATAGCAAAATATAATCTTTAAATTTTGAAAATTTAGGTATACAAATTAGAGAGAATACTTTAAAATATTAACTTTCTATACAATTGTTGAATCTTTTGACTAACAGTTGAGAATCCTCCCCCCCCCCCCCCCCCCCCCCCCGGTGTTTATAGTCGCAATAACCAACTTGACACGTTCATTTAAAAGCAGAGGGACCAAATTAAGCTTCCATTCGTTAAACCATCACTCAATACTCAAATAAAAACACTAGATGAACTTCAATCCCTTATTTACCTTCCAAGACCGAACACACTTCATGGTCGAGAGGTCCCATACTCGAATCTGCCGGCTGTGGCCCGCAGAGAACAGCAATTTATCATTCGGACTTAATGCCAGAGCAGTGAACACCTCAGACTCGCCACCTTCCACAGTCGACCGAATGGCCGCAGTGTCTGCATCGACGATCTTTATCGAGTCGCCACAAGCACAGGCGATGAAAGAAGCGTCTGATGATACTACAAAAGCCCCGCCTTCGTAGAACTGTTGAAGGAATGGAACACAACGGTAGTTCTTCTTGAAGGGAGGAGTCGCCATTGGAGGCAGAAGCAATACGAGAGAGAACACAGGGTTTTGGAACGGTGAAACGAGGCTAGGGTTTAGGGAGAATTATAAACGATTGAATTACTCAAAATTTCAAACTTTTATTTATAAATATGTTTATCACGTTATCTTAAATATTTTATTTGTAATTAATTTATTTTTTTTTATTTGTTGTATCCTATTTAAATATTATGAATATGGATAAGAATAAATCATTCTAATTATATTTCAATTTTAAAATTTAAATTAAATATGCATAATATGTTATATTAAATTCTAGGATATTATAAAATAATAATTATACAAATTTTTATCATAAAACATATTAATAAATTGATTATTAAATAACTATATTTATGTTATTGCTATATAAATATATTATATTAAACACATTTTCGCGTTTCTTCAATCTCTATACTGAGCATACGCTTCGTTGATTAAATTTGAAATATTTTCTTTTTTTATTTAAAATATTTAAAATCTTATTTATAAACGACCGCTTGAAATGACTTCTAATATTTATAAGTATTTAAAAAAATCAACACATGTTCTAATTATGTTCATAGTGACCAATTTTTCCAAAAGGCTCGGCATAATTACAACCTTTCTTCAACTCCCAGTAGTTGTAGGTTCTCTATCAAAATTTATGTACTTTAACCCTTTTGTCTCGTGCCTATGTTCTTCTTTGTGTTTGGACTCGTGTTTTTTGTGCTATAGTTGATAGTACAATTGAGTGAGGTGAAATTTCTTCTTTTAAAAGAAAAGGTAGAGTCGTTATAATAATCACGACATGCATGTTGCATTTTAAACAAGCACCTTGCATTTTAAACATGCATGTTGCATTTTCAGGATAGAAATCCTTATTTTATTAACTATTTGGCTGACGGGTTCATAAGCAATAGAACTCCTTATCCTTATTAAACAAGCACCTTGCAATTGTAAAGATCATTTGATCGATTTACTTTGAATACGACATCTAAAAAAAAAACGTGCGTATTGAGGTACACGTTCTCATGTCAGCATAAACGTGCACATCGAGGTACAAGTTGATTCAATGACAAAAAATAAATAAAAGATAGGATTTCATTGTATATGAAAATTACAAAGAGAGAATATACAAGGCAGATAATTTGATACCATTATCCATCATAAACTTGGGATGGACACATAAAAATGGAAGATTTTCTTCCTACACTTTAATTAAGAGGTTGTCAATGACTTTCATAAGATCAGGCCTTCAGTTATGTTCAAAAGCTAATATTCTAAACAAAACCATTGGTCCTTAGATATCATTTCCAAAAAAATAGTAAAAAAAAAAAAAAAAAAGAGACCCAATTATATTATAATAGAACATCAAAATGAACCTAATAATAATGCACAAATTATAAATAAAAATTGGGTAAATCTTAATTAATTTTGTTGGGCAGGCAGGATTTGTGGTCAACATGAAACCCCACCTTCAAAATCCACCATCAATTTGATAAGTTTCTTGTTGCTTATCCCTTGTTGATATACAACAGATTCCTCCAAACTGCACCAATAATAAAATAATTTAATTAAATCTTGTGAATTCCCAAAAGAAACTGAAATATCTAGAACAAAATTTCATAATCTATCTTCAATTATTATAGTAGCTACAATAAAGGCTTTGAATTTTCAATTTGCTTCACTAAATTCTATGTCACATTACAAATTTTAAACTAATTAAGTTATTAGGCATAAATTAATCAAATTGTTCAAACACAAAATAAAAAACGCATTAAGTTGCTGAACACAATTTTAAAGTTCATCAAATAGATATAAATTCAGAAATAATGAACTAAGCTTGTAATTTAATAAGGGTGATGTGGCTGAATATAAAACCGCAGAATTGAGAAGGGAGAGAGCGGGAACCTGGAATGCGTGAAAGCTTCAGAAGAGGGCGGTAATAGCATGTGGGCGAGTGTAAGAGCTTCCTCATGAGAATTAATGATATTATTGAAGCATAAATATCGACCGTAGGATGAGACATCTTCAAGCACGCATATATGAGCATCAACTATGAACTTGAGATCTACGGTCACCAACAGCCCATCTTCGTACATCTCAGCCGCTCCTTTCAAATACGGATTATTGATCGTCAAGTCGTGGCCCATTACCAGCCCTCCATTTATGGACACCATATTCACCCCACGATCCATTGCCAGGGCCCACGCGGTTTTCTCCGCTAGGGTTTTCGATAGAGCGTGCCACAGCTGTTCAAAAACCCACAACAGTTAGAATGGTAAAAAAAAAAAAAAAAAAAAAAAAAAAAAAGGGGAAATAGGGGGTTTAGGGGTAAAAAGGAAAAGTTACCTTGAACTTCTTGCAGAGATTGACGTCGCTCCAGTGGCGTTCATCAACGTCGGACGACATCGTTTTGATGCCGTCACGCCAAATTACCGCAGTAACGGAGGAGGTGAAAATAACTTTCTCGATGGTGTCCGTTTGGGCACATGCTTCCAGAACATTATGAGCTGCTCTTACTTCAATTTCCACCATTAATTCCTGCCACCCAAACAACACGCCTTTATTCATCACATATTGTCCTTTTAATAAATAAATTGATATTGAATTTGGAGTAATTTGAAATGTCATGAAAGTGGTTTTTATTAATTTCAAATTCAATTCTAAGCATTTTTCTTTCAACCTTTAAAACTAATTTTGACGGTATAAAAATATAAAACTAAATCACATTAAACTAATCATAATTTCGATGATATGAACAATACTTAAAAACTGAAATTATTTATAGAAGTGTTTTTAATTTCTTTACAGATCTTGGACAAAGAAAATCATCTTAATCCGACTACTAATTTTCCACTTGTTCAGTTATCCAACAAATATATTTCCTGACAAAAATTCATGTTAAAAATTCCATTACAAGGTTAAGTTCCAAATCTGTTGAACTAATATTAACAATGTTTCAAAAGCTCTAGACGAACTGAAAGATCAACTAAATTTGAAGTATATCAAAATATAATAAGATTTATGCTTAATTCATATCATGATTAATGTAGTAACGAACAAAAATGAAGTATGGAAAAACGATCGGTGACAGCAAAATTCCTATACTAAAACAGGAAGCAAAATTCCTTTCTAGAGAGAGAAAGTAGAGAGAGAGAGAGAGAGAAGAAAAGGTACATCGTAGGTGGAATGATCAGGAGGAGGCTGAAAGGAGTAGAACAAAGCGGAGCATCCTTTAAGAGCGTTCATAATGCTATGATAATCCAACGGATCCGAACGGCAAACCTTCAATTTGTTCGTATTTCCCTTAACACACTGCAATTCCTCTAAAACTCGCCACAAAATCAAACACACATTTCAGCAATTACGACAAAATCAAAACCGAAATCAGATTCAGATTCACGAGAAATTAAGAATCACAATAGCAAAACTCATTTCGATTCAATTCAATTCAATTCTTACCGTGATTCTGAACAGAGGCATGAACATTATAGCCTCTCTGCAACAGCGCAGCCACCAGCGCCGAGCCTGTGCCGCTGGAAGCGTCCATTACGCAGACGGTCTTAGCGGCGGGAGCCATTAGAGAGCGAGAGAAAAGGAAGGAAGACAAAGAGGGAGAAGAAGTCGAGAAGTGTTAGAGAAAGGGGGGAAAAGGGATTTGGTATATAAAGAAAGAAAGAAAAAAGAAAGGGCATTGAAAGAGGGTGGTGATTTAGTTGGGGAGTTGGAGGTTAAGAGCTGAATTTTCTTCAATTATTGTATTTAATCATAACAACATTTAACAAATTAAATAAATAATAATAATAATAATTTCACGGGTTTCGTTGACATTCCAACCTCTAACATTTTGATCGAGATATAAATAAATTTATTCATCAAAATTATTCACTGATATCGACGTTTTATCGAAATTATCAGTGTTTTAAAACAACATACTGAACCGTTTCATTTATGGTAATACTTTTAGCCTATTTTTGTTGTGTTTTAAGAACAATACTCGGTTGAATCTTATTTTAGTTCAATAATGATAGAGGAAGATCGAGCTAAAAAAAACACTACGAGCCTCTTCGGTCGAAGTTGAAGTGTTTTCTCTATGTTTATTGATATTCGTCGACAATGTAAGTAGAGATATCCACGGGAGGAGGCAATTTTACTGACTCTATCCCTACTGTAATTTTTTCAAGGGGCAACAATGTAAGTAGAGATATCCACGGGGGGGTGATTACTTGCGGAAAACTTATCCACGGTGATTTTTTATTTATTATTATTTTAAAAAAAGAGTAAAAAAATTCTAATAAATAAATAAATATATATATATATATATATATAAGGCAATTTAATTTCTAAAAGAATCAAAATTTAATATAATAACATAGTTTTTAATAATTAAAAAAATACTAAAAAAAACAATTAATTTATTTTTTTAATAAAGCCAACAGACATATATGTGTCGACAATATATTTATATTAAACGGAGACGGGTGGGGTGGGGAATATACTCCCGTCCCTATTTATCTAACATGGAAAAAATGTTCCTCACTCCCTCTCTCATTTATAGTCTAAATGGAGAATCTCCTCCCCGTTCGAGGCAGGTCTCCGTAGGTAAAATAGAATCTTTAAATGTGAAGTTGAATTTAACGAAATTAGTGTGGGGTGGGGAATATACTCCCGTCCCTATTTATCGGAAAAAATGTTTCTCACTCCCTCTCTCATTCATCGTTTAAATGGAGAATCTCCTCCCCGTTCGAGGCAGGTCCCCGTTTAAATGTGAAGTTGAATTTAACGGAATTACTGTACAATTTACAATGAAGAGGTAAATTTGACACAAAAAATTCTTCTTAGATTATACGATTATAGACATCTACAGATCACATCTATACGGCCATATTTTTGCCATAAATAAAAATTTATAAATGTTACAAAATTAGGCGACTTACTATGAATAGACACACGTGTTTGGGTTGGTCGAGTTGGCTACGATAACGAACCAAAAAGAGTTCACAACCCGCCTAACTCGACCTTTATTTTTCGGTTGGATTGACTTAGGTTGTCGAGCTATTTAATTATTTTCTTAATTAATTTTAAAATATCTATTTATCCATAATACATGTTGCATTAATAAATCAGACATTAATCCATAACTATTCAAACAATAATTAGTTAAGTTCTTAAACGTCTAGTTCTATTTGATTTGCATAACAATAATTAGACCAAAACATCGAGCACCACGATAATCAACATCATGATCATGAGCATTAGTTACTCAACAACGACAACAACCTAGACAAGTTCGACCGAAAAGAAAGAGAAAGGGAGTTGTGACTGGCAGCCCAAGTCTACCACTAGTAGATATTGTCTATTTTGGCTCGTTACGTATCATCGTCAGCTTCACGGTTTTAAAACGTATCTACTAGGAAAAAGTTTCCACACTCTTGCAAGTAACGTTTCGTGTCTCTTCAACCGACGTAGGATCAGACAATGAACCTAACCACAAACTTCACCGATACTTTTCAATAATCAATTAAGAGATTAATAAATATATTAGCCATTTTTTCTTATAAAAAAGAAATTAATCATTAAAAAGAATCAAAAGTTGATTCATGAATGTTCCAAAAGTAGCGTTGACTTTTTTTTATTATTGTAAAACACAATAAAACATTAAATAAAAGAAAGAAAACAAGAGAAAGCCAAACAGGATAAGGTGATTAAAACAAATGATATATTTTGACTTTTGGTCTTTTTTTTCTCCTCTATTTGACCTAATTTTTCAAGTATTTGACATATTGGGTTTTTTAATTTTTATGTTTAAGGCTGACAAGATGGCCGGAAAAATAAAAATATACGTAATATTGACGACCCATAAAATATTTGTCGTTGAATAGGTCAATTGGTTACACAATTTTTGTCACACCCAAGTAAACGAAGATATAGGAACGAGTACCACATTCAAATGAGAGTGATACTGAGGATACAATGACTAAAAAAGACTTAAAATAATTGAAAGTTACTGTATATATATATATACCAACGACGTGTCCTTTCCTTTTCAGTGGTTCAATTATAAAAACGGTAAGGTTAAACGTGTTTTGCTTTGAACAAAATGAATTGTTCTATGTTAGGTGACCTTATAAGAAATTTCATACGGGAAGAACGGTAACCATGTTGGAAGAGATGTAGGAGAATCACAGAGTCATCAGGTGTTGAATTTCGAGTTTTGAATCGTGATAAAAATTTTAAGCATGGATCGTTACAATTTCTGTCTAGATCTTTGAAATTATTTTTGATATACAAACACTCGAACTCGATAAGAAACATATCAAAATCGAATTAAATCGATAAAAAATGATTTTTTTCATAGGAATTGCAATAAATAATTGATGGAAGTTAATGAATTTTGGGGGTAGAAACAAGGAGCTGGTGCCAGCAAGATTTAGCTTAGAAAGAGACAAGTAGGGTTGGAAGTCTCACCTTTGACTCACACTGGATTTTCCTTTTATGCCAGCCAATTCCAGCTCGTTGTCTCTCATTTGTCACCGTCGACATCTTTTTAAGTAAAGAGACAACGATTATGTGTCACTTGTTCTAATTCAGTGAATAATTCAACTGTGTAAAATCATACTTCACGAACAGTTAAGACATATGGTCGAACCTCAAATTACGTTTCGAGAGAAAATGTTTTAGAATTGTATTCAAGGGACAACGATGATGTGTCACTTATTCTAATCAAGTGAATAAGTCAACTCTGTAAAATCAGATTTCACGAACAGTTAAGACATATGGTCGAACCTTGAGTCACATTTCAAGAGAAAATGTTTTAGAAATCGTGAGCGGGGATAATCGTCGAAACTAAATTGAAAGAAAGTATTGTGAAATGGAGTTTGTAACGCCCACTATCTCTCACTTGTCACAATTGCAATCTTTTTAGGAAAGGTACAACCATTATGTATTGTTTACTCTAATCCCGTGAATAAGTCAACTGTGTAAAATCATACTTCAATATTGAATAATGAATAATAATAAGTATATATGTATTTAAGAGACTATGAGTTGCAAGCTTTCATACCACATGGGCAAAGGTCTAATAGAATTTGGTACCCATTTGGCCCCATCATGTGATGTCTCACATTGGTTCGGGAGGAGAACAAACCACCATTTATAAGGGTGTGGAAACCTTTCCCTAGCAGACGCGTTTTAAAACCTAGAGGGAAAGCCCGAAAGGGAAAGCCCAAAGAGGACAATATCTGCTAGCGGTAGATCTGGGACGTTACAAATGGTATTAGAGCCAAACATTGGACTATGTGCCAGCCTTCTCGCTCTTCCCCGAAGAGAGGGTAGACACAAGGCAGTGTACCAGTAAGGACAATGGGCCTCAAAGGGGGTGGATTTGAGGGCGGTCCCACATCGATGGAAGGAAGGAAAGAGTGCCAACTAAGTTGTGATGTCCCACATTGGTTGGGCCCCAAAGGGGGTGGATTTGAGGGCGGTCCCACATCGATGGGAGGAAGGAAAGAGTGCCAACTAAGTTGTGATGTCCCACATTGGTTGGGCCCAAAGGAGGTGGATTTGAGGGCGGTCCCACATCGATGGGAGGAAGGAAAGAGTGCCAACTAAGTTGTGATGTCCCACATTAGTTGGAAAGAAGAACAAACTTCCATTTATAAGGGTGTGGAAACCTCCCCTAGCAGACGCGTTTCAAAGCCTTGAGGGGAAGCTCGAAAGGGAACTGTTAGCGGTGGATCTGGGGCGATATAAATGGAATCAGAGCCAGACACTGGACTATGTGCCAGCCTTCTCGCTCTTCCCCGAAGAGGGGGTAGACACAAGGCAGTGTGCCAGTAAAGACAATGGGCCCAAAACGGGGTGGATCTGGGGCGTTACACATTAGCTATAACCAAAATATTTAAGATTTGAATGGTTTTAGAGATGATCGTTTGGAACGGGGCCTTATGATTAGTGTTAAAGCTAATAGAGTATCACGAGTCGGTTCTATAATCCTAGGGTTGTCTAACGTAAATTTATACGAAGTATCATATTAGTAAATTCATCGATCGAGATAGGAAAACTCTCTGGTGGTAATTGAACTCATAGTTTGGTTTCTTAATTCAAGGAAGATTTATGATACTCTTATTATGAAAACGTTTCTATACCATATTCATTCATTGTTTAGTTATATGTTAATTGCAACTAAAACGGTGAGATCTCAGGATAACGAGTGCCTGCGAGGACACCGGACCTAGAAGGGGGTGAATTGTGAGATCCCACATCGATTGGGGAGGTGAACGAAATATTCTTTATAAAAGGTGTGGAAACCTCCTTCTAACAGACACGTTTTAAAAATTCGGAGGGAAACCCCGACAGAAAAAAACCCAAAAATGACAATATCTGCATACGTAGGTGACGGGATAGAAAAGACTTCCCCATCCCTATCCCTGCTCCTCCCGGTGTACAGGTGGACATCTCTATCCCTACTTCTACCGATCATCTTCTTTTACTTCTCATTTCAAATTTAAATTCAAATAAAAATAAAAATTATAATATTTTTTAAATACCAATACAACTAGAAAATTCAGTTCATTAATTTTTTAAAAATTAAATGAGATATTCAAACTTAATTGAGTTATAAATAAAATAATAAATATATAGAAGACTTGAATAAAGAAAATATTTAAATAAATTGTAATATGTCTATAAATACTTCATGATTTAATTGAATGACAACTTTTTATGTTATTTAAAAAGCAATAAAAATAACAAATATGACAATTAAATTTAAACATTATCTTTATTTTATAATTATTATTATTTATTAAACCTGCATTTTCTTACCATAAATGATGCCTTATAAACCAGGGTGGCGGACCGATCATAGAACCTTGTTCAATAAGTGGAACGTATTAGCTGTCCGCTATCTGGTTGGGTAGTAAGGGTCGGAGAACGTCAATCACTCATTCTTAAAACCAGCATTCTTAAGACCAAAGAGACGGACGGAAAAGGAGGAAAAGCGCTCTACGAGTCATAATTTTGTCTCTAATAGATCATTAAACTTTCAATTAAAATTTAAAAACTGATATATTGAGTACAAAAATAAAAATTTAAGAATGTATTAAATATAAATTAAAAGTTCAGGGATCTATGAAAAAACTTTACGCCCTCTTTGTCACAAATCGAAAAGTCGAGAAATTAAATTTATCTATGAACGCTGTCGTGAAAGTTCTTCGATTGAACATACATCAAATGTTGTTGTACTCTTAAACCTCAACTTGTGTTGGCGGCGGCAAGTTGTGATATCATAATCATAATAGTAAATATAATGAGTTGAGTTCGTTTAGTAAGAAATTGATAGCAACCTGTCACGCTAGCTTCATCATTAATACTCAAACAAGTTGCTTTGTAGCTCACAAAATCTTCAAGATTAGCTTGTGTTTGATATCTACTTTCAACTGTATCTTTGCCTTTTGCTGCATTTGATTGTGTATTACTCCCCTTTTTTTTTCGGTCGTTTAAGCGGTGATAGATGTCTCTAACCGTCTCTCTTATAGAACGTTCAATGAATCTATCCTCTATCACTTCTCTTCATTCAAGTCATGCTTCGTTTAAGTTTGAAATGTTTAAAATGCATATACTAGGGAGAGATTTCCATTTCTTTATAAAGAATGTTTCGTTCTCCACCCTAACCAATGTAAGATCTCACAGTTCACCTCCTTTCGGGGTCTAGCGTCCTCGCTAGCACTCGTTCCCTTCTCTAATCAATGTGGGACCCCTCAATCCACCTCATTTGTAACGACCCAAGTCCATCGTTAACATATATTGTTTTCTTTGGGTTTTCCCCTCAAGGTTTTTAAAACGCGTCTGCTAGGGGGAGGTTTCCACACCCTCATAAAGAATGTTTCGTTCACCCCTAACCAATGTGGAATCTCATAGTTAGTGATTCTACTTGTTTCGTTTACATGACTCGTTCTTGGGGTCGATCTGATCCTTATAGTTTGGTTAAATCTATCATAGTATCCATTTCAGTATCAAATGTTAACCCGATACCTCTTTCTAAAAATAATAGATATTATCATATAAGAAAATTGTTAACGGTTCGTCTCGAACCGAATTAGCACTTCTCAGATCGGGCTAGACAAGCTATAAATTGAAACCCATTAGAGGTTGGAACTTTTCCTCTTGTGTTCCTTGTTCTTCATGAGACATCCCATGTGTTCTTAACTCTCTCTTTGTACCTTTTAGAAGGAAAATGTAACAACTCAAACTCACTGTTAGGCTAGATATTGTCGACTTTGACCCATTACATATCGTTGTTAGTCTCACGATTTTAAGACGTGTCTATTAGGAAGAGGTTTCCACATTCTTATAAGGAATACTTTGTTCTCCTCACCAATTGATGTGGGATCTCACAGAAAAATAGTCGTACAGCAAGCTTAACTCATAAGCCACAATAAAAAAAAGAAAAGTAAACCCACAGTAGTTATCTCGCAACAAAAAAATTTATTCAGCTTCATGCCGACACGGGCAAGCCACCGTTCTTGAATACAAAACATTATTAACAATAGATGAGGGGTCTTCGTGGAATATAGTCACAAATTTACCATTTTGATACCCGACCAAAAAGTGATACGCAACCTGACTAGAAGGGAGCTTGAAGAATGAATGGTTCTAGAGATTGTAACGCAAAAAGAAGGTAGGTTGTGACCTTCATGTGCCTTTAGATAGAAAACGACATGTGAGTGATGCTCGTTGGACTACATAAATGTCGAAAATACAAGTATAATGATGTGGCTAAGGAGAATAGTACATCATATAATATAACAAGAATAGTGATATGAACCAAGAAACATCAATCATACAGTATACTTCAATGAAGATGTGAAGAAAATATTATTGAAATTATCAAAAGATATTTCAATTCATGCCACATCGAAGAAGAATGAAGTTTTATGTTATATGTAACGACCCAGATCCACCGCTAGCAGATATTGTCCTCTTTGGGTTTTCCCTTTCGGGCTTCCCCTCCACCGCTAGCAAATATTGTCCTCTTTGATTTTCCCTTTCGGGCTTCCCCTCCACCGCTAGCAGATATTGTCCTTTTTGGGTTTTCCCTTTCGAGCTCCACCGCTAGCAAATATTGTCCTCTTTGATTTTCCCTTTCGGGCTTCCCCTCCACCGCTAGCAGATATTGTCCTTTTTGGGTTTTCCCTTTCGAGCTCCACCGCTAGCAAATATTGTCCTCTTTGATTTTCCCTTTCGGGCTTCCCCTCCACCGCTAGCAGATATTGTCCTTTTTGGGTTTTCCCTTTCGGGCTTCCCCTCAAGGCTTTAAAACGAGTCTGCTAGGGGAAGGTTTCCACACACTTATAAAGGGTGATTTGTCCCCTCCACCGCTAGCAGATATTGTCCTTGGGTTTTTCCTTTCGGGCTTCCCCTCCACCACTAGCAGATATTGTCCTCTTTGGGTTTTTCCTTTCGGGCTTCCCCTCCACCACTAGCAGATATTGTCCTCTTTGGGTTTTTCCTTTTGGGCTTCCCCTCCGGGTTTTTCCTTTCGGGCTTCCCCTCCACCGCTAGCAGATATTGTCCTCTTTGGGTTTTTCCTTTCGGGCTTCCCCTCCGGGTTTTTCCTTTCGGGCTTTCCCTCCACCGCTAGCAGATATTGTCCTCTTTGGGTTTTCCCTTTCGGGCTTCCCCTCCACCGCTAGCAGATATTGTCCTCTTTGGGTTTTCCCTTTCGGGCTTCCCCTCCACCGCTAGCAGATATTGTCCTCTTTGGGTTTTTCCTTTCGGGCTTCCCCTCCGGGTTTTTCCTTTCGGGCTTCCCCTCCGGGTTTTTCCTTTCGCTTCCCCTCCGGGTTTTTCCTTTCGCTTCCCCTCCAGGTTTTTCCTTTCGCTTCCCCTCCGGGTTTTTCCTTTCGCTTCCCCTCCACCGCTAGCAGATATTGTCCTCTTTGGGTTTTCCCTTTCGGGCTTCCCCTCCACCGCTAGCAAATATTGTCCTCTTTGATTTTCCCTTTCGGGCTTCCCCTCCACCGCTAGCAGATATTGTCCTTTTTGGGTTTTCCCTTTCGGGCTCCACCGCTAGCAAATATTGTCCTCTTTGATTTTCCCTTTCGGGCTTCCCCTCCACCGCTAGCAGATATTGTCCTCTTTGGGTTTTCTCTTTCGGGCTTTATATTGTCCTCTTTGATTTTCCCTTTCGGGCTTCCCCTCCACCGCTAGCAGATATTGTCCTTTTTGGGTTTTCCCTTTCGGGCTCCACCGCTAGCAAATATTGTCCTCTTTGATTTTCCCTTTCGGGCTTCCCCTCCACCGCTAGCAAATATTGTCCTCTTTGATTTTCCCTTTCGGGCTTCCCCTCCACCGCTAGCAGATATTGTCCTCTTTGGGTTTTCTCTTTCGGGCTTCCCCTCCACCGCTAGCAGATATTGTCCTCTTTGGGTTCTCTTTCGGGCTTCCCCTCCACCGCTAGCAGATATTGTCCTCTTTGGGTTTTTCCTTTCGGGCTTCCCCTCCACCGCTAGCAGATATTGTCCTCTTTGGGTTTTTCCTTTCGGGCTTCCCCTCCACCGCTAGCAGATATTGTCCTCTTTGGGTTTTTCCTTTCGGGCTTCCCCTCCACCGCTAGCAGATATTGTCCTCTTTGGGTTTTCCCTTTCGGGCTTCCCCTCCACCGCTAGCAGATATTGTCCTCTTTGGGTTTTCCCTTTCGGGCTTCCCCTCCACCGCTAGCAGATATTGTCCTCTTTGGGTTTTTCCTTTCGGGCTTCCACTCCACCGCTAGCAGATATTGTCCTCTTTGGGTTTTTCCTTTCGGGCTTCCCCTCCGGGTTTTTCCTTTCGCTTCCCCTCCACCGCTAGCAGATATTGTCCTCTTTGGGTTTTCCCTTTCGGGCTTCCCCTCAAGGCTTTAAAAGCCGTCTGCTAGGGGAAGGTTTCCACACACTTATAAAGGGTGATTTGTTCTCCTCCCCAACCAATGTGGGACATCACAATCCACCCCCCTTCGGGGCCCAGCGTCCTCGCTGGCACTCGTTCCTTTATCCAATCGATGTAGGACCGCCCCCAAATCCACCCCCCTTCGAGGAACAGCGAGAAAGCCAGCACATCGTCCGGTGACTGACTCTTATACCATTTGTAACGACCCAAATCCACCGCTAGCAGATATTGTCCTCTTTGGGTTTTCCCTTTCGGGCTTCCCCTCAAGGCTTTAAAACGCGTCTGCTAGGGGAAGGTTTCCACACCCTTATAAACGGTGATTTGTTCTCCTCCCCAACCAATGTGGGACATCACATTATAAATTTTGGGTGGATTACAATTTAGAGTTATTGTATTTCATTAATGTATTTGAAGACTTTTTATTATTTTAGGTTACAAGTACGTTATGGCCATTAAGTATGAATGTTACAACTCATGGAATGTGTTAGTAGTTTCATTTTGAGGCTATAGGATAAGATACGGAATCACTACAAGGGGAATAAGATTCAGATTACCTTATTGATCGAATATCTCAAGGCAAAAACATTGGTTGAGATTCGAATCACTCCACAAGCAAGATCGATCATGTCTAGCTTGAATGATTCTTGTTGATCAAATATCTCAACGTAAGAACACTTGTTTGAGATTCGAATCACTCCACAAGCAAGATTGATCATGTCGAGCTTGAATTATTCTACATGCGACCTAAACTACATAGAATTGCAAAGAAACTTAGTCATTGGCGAAAGAAGAGCACAAATGTTTCTTTTACTATATTTTCCAAGTCTACTCACAAATACAACATACATGGCTTTATATAGCCTCAAAATGAAACGCATCCCAAGAGTTGTAACATTCATACTTAATGACCATAATTAATCCTGATGTAATTATAACCTAAAATAATAAAAAGTCTTCAAATACATTAATGAAATACAATAACTCTAAATTACTCTACAGTGTAATTCACCCAAAATTTATAACATAAAACTTCATTCTTCTTCAACGTGGCATGAATTGAAATATCTTTTGATAATTTCAATCTTCACATATTCATTGAAGTATATTGTATGATTGATGTCTCTTGGTTCATATCAAAGAGTGGACAAGGTTGACAAGTTACGGTATAAACAGGATTAGAAGCAATCGTGGTGTCAAGGTTGTTAGAGACAGACTTAATGGAGAGCCCCATGCCATAATCTCAAAAGACACGATTAGAGGTAAGTTTTGACGTAGAGTTAAACTCGTATAAGGGAACCATGAAAGCTTACCAAATTTGGGACGTTCTACGTTGCTGAATGCTCATCGTCAAAATGATGTCACTCTTGTCAAACCCAAAAATGTTTTAGAATGTATTCTAGAAGTAGGCATGGTGTCGATTCTCGACCACTCCAGAATTTCTGGCATAAGTGAGCTACCTCATGTGTGCATAGTAAGGGTGAGCATTGCAAGATAAGTATCTTGGGCGGCTTCATTTGGGAATGAGTTTTTTAGGACAGTATTAGACGACATAAATGTGCCAACATTACACCCTATCTAAGTTCGAGGTTAAAATAGACAGTCAAACTCCAATACTCTAAAGAAGGGTCGTGAAGAAATGGGTTAGGGCGAGTGAGAAAGCTTACAATCAGTCGCTCAAACAGAGGGGTTTTCGGCAGTTTTCAGTTCAAGTCGGTTGTAAATGAAAGCTTGCCAGATGGCGCCGTGTCTTGTGAAAAATTTTAATTTTTAGGCTAAATTAATACGTTAAAAATATATATATATATATATTAAAAAGAATATAACAATAAATAAAGATAACAATATTAAATCTATAATTTAAGACTTAAATTCACTAAAGACCAAAAAAAAAAAAAAAAAAAAAAAAGAAAAAAAAAAAAAGAAGAAAGTTCATCGAAATTAAACAATTATCGTTTTCCTTTCTACCTTCCGTGAAATTCGAACATAAAGCAAAATATTCAATTCGTTCCTTCGGTGCGAAGAGAATTTATTCTTTCACGACATCAAGCTTAGGAAGTCCCGTCGATCACCGAACGAAATTCATCAACCGGTCGATCATGTGGGTCGCGATTATCGGTGGACTGATCGTTTATGCCTTGTTCAAGCTTTTCTTCTCCGGTGACGACGATGTTATGGAGGTTGAGACCTCCGATTTTAACGCTATTTTCGCCGTCGCCACTAGGTACTTCATCTGTACTCTATAATTCAGCTTCTATTATTTGCATTTTTCCTCTTTCCTCCTTGTCGGTTCATCAGTTCTTTTGTAATTGACTGTTTGGATTCTGAAACAATCCAGTAAGCGAACAGGACCTTGGGATTGGCTTGTTGAAGTTTTATGAAACTCCGATTCCCCGTTGCTGTACTTTATTTTTTATTGTTTATTTTTTTGTTCCTGTTTCCTGTATTCTTCTAATTTGGTCTCTTTGTTTTGTTTTTGTAGGTTTGAAAAGCTTTATGGTGGTAAGGCTTACATTGGGCTTCGGATTCCTGATGCTGACACCGGTTCTCGGCGGAATATTGATCTCGTGGTGGTCACCAAAGAGTATGAATACTGCTTTTGAAATTGTGTTGTTTAGCTATGGATATAATGTGGTAAAAATCTTGTGGACTTGCTAACGATTTTAATAATCATTATTTCATTGTCAAATCTGATACTTTCTTTTTTTGTTCGCGTGAGAATTTGTGGTTTTTATTTTGTGTGTATGGGTCAAAAGCATTTTTCTATTCTCATTCTGATTCTGACATGTCCTTGTAAAGAAAGAATTCCATTTTTTTTTATATGCTTAGATAGTTACTGTGAAAATGAAATTAAGAAGGCATGATAACGTTTTCTAGGTGTGAAAATTTGATGTTCTTCGGCCCAAGGAAATTAGTTTTTGACATTCCTTAGTGAAATAACGCCTTTCCAGGATCTTTGTTTAGATGATCCTTGTAATTCATTGAGGAACGCTGAGGAATAACACTTGTGTAATAATAATAATAATAATAATAAAATCGAGGTATACCACAAATAGGCTTCGTTTTGTTCTTACTTTAGTATATTTCTCCTTTTGTTCATGTGTTTTGTTGACTTCCTTCTTTCGTTCTCGAGTTTTGTTGGTATGGCTTGAGGGGAGCAATAGGGTCTTCATTGATTAAGTTTTTTTAAGTTTGGGAAATCTTCTTTTGTGGCAGCTTCTTGGTGTAATCCTTCCATTTTTCTTTATCCAACTAGACCAAAGGATAACTCATGGAATTGCACCAAAAAAACAGGACCCTTGTCTCTGTTTTAAATAGGGAGTCTTGTAAGAAACGATCGACATCCCTGCAGTTAGAGCTTGGAAGAGCTACATCAAAATTAAAGTAGATTAACAGTTTCCTTGCCACCAAAATAAAATGGTCAAAGGTGAAAGGACAACGTAGGAACAAATGATTATTATTATTGTTTTTATTATTATTTTCATATTTTGAAGAGAATACACCAACTAGGGAAGGTGATAATACAAGGATTACTTGATGAATTTTGTGTGTTTTGTTGAGAGAGATGGAAAGATGTTTTGGTTATCTAATCCTTCCATTTAGCTGTAGCAAATTTGTGTTTGGCTTGGAAGTAGATCCTGCCAAGAAAAAGCTAGAATTGTCCAAGGACTAATGAGAATCATAACCATCTCCCCAGCGAAAGGTCTTCTAAAGTTGAGGGTCTTGACGTCTGTCCAATGAATCGATATCTATCAATTCTTAAACCTTACTGTTAGCCACATTGAACGATGTTGGTAAGGTAGAGATAAGAGTAAACAATCAAGCCAAGATTTTTTTCCAATACTTAAATAGCTATTGTAGAACCTGATTCTTTATAGACCAAGTGATTTGATGATTGGTAACTTAGTGGGATATTATTCTTGATAATCCTTGTTCAGCTAGTTTAACAACAATACTCCTGAACTAATTGAATGTAAAATTACCATAAAGGGAAATTAACTAACGGACTCCTATAACTAAGATATGTATATTGATTCACAATAATATTCATGCTGTGATAGTTTGATTCGACTTTCTTAATTTTACGTTAGTTAATTCATTTACAGGGAGTTATTGCTGATATCTGTCAAGAACTTATCGGGATTTGTCTCCATCAATTCGGATGGTTCCTGGGTTTGTGATGACGGAAAGCATAAGGCAAAGACTCTTCCTGACCCTGTAAGTGATAGTTGAATTTTTATTGCTTTAGCTTCCATAATTTTTCTTCTAGACCATTAAATTTTCTGTTACGGAGGAAATTTGTAAATAATGTTGAATGTCATAATTCCCAGATGTTGATATATCAATAGCATAATAGTTGGCATGTGTAAGCTGTAATGCCTATTTTACTTGTACCTGAAAATCTGCCAATTAATCATGTTGTACATACTGACTAGTATTGCACTGTTGTTGCTGATAGAGGTATCTCTACATATTGGTATGGTTTAAAATTTTCCTATTCATTAAGTAGCCTATGCATCTACAAGTCAGTATGGCAACTGGTTTATAATTCTTTTTCATCTTTATTTGATTTTATTGGTGTGGATTTGAACTAGTTCTAGCACACAAAGAATTAGGTGGCTGGAAAAGAATATAAGTTCAGCGTGAATAAGTTTTCTTCCATAAAAAATTATTTATCAGTGTTTTGTCTCTGATGCTTGGTTATGTACTGCGGATTTTGGATAGGCAGCTTTATTATAATATAGAACCTTATGTCATGTGAATGATCAAATGCTTTTTAATTTTGCTTTTTCCAAACTGTTATATACTGTTATATACTGTTATTCTGATTTCAGGTTGAAGAGACCAAACAATTGATACCAGTCCTTGAATCTTACCTTGAACAAAGAGGAGTGGATCTTCCAGAAGGATATTTGTCATGCAAAGTTGTTCTTCCAAATCCCAAATTCCGGTAATGAGTTGGAACTTGTTCATGGTATGATTATTGAGAAATTTTACTTTTCTTAAAATGATCTCAAGTTTTGTTATCTTTTTACTTCTGATAATTAATGTTATAGAAGTTCAGAAATTGACATTGAATCATTTATCGGACAACCATTTATCAGATGTTGTCTATATAACTCTGAATGTTTAGTAGTCCAGAAATTTAACTGGATGGGACCTGGTCTGTACAAATGCCCGCCTTCTTGAATATGAGTTCGAATAATTTTGCTCAAATTTTAAACTGGAGGAGTCCAAACTATTTAGTGAGAAGGATAGGGTTTGGGATAGCACAATTTCATTATTCTAAGTGGTGCTTCTCTCAAGTTCCATTATGTAAATAAGTGCAATTAGGCTGTTATTTTTTATAACTCCTAAAGGATTCTATACTTTTGTTTGTAGCTTTTCACAACATCAATGGTTTTTTTTTTCTTTGCCAAAAAATTTATTAATGAGAGAAGGTGAAATTTGCGTTGTGACATCAATAGTCCATAAAATTTTGTAAAATTCGTCTAATTGGTACTGCAAACAGTGTATTTAAATTAGAGGTTGCTTTGACATAGCTGAAGTTGCCTATCTGTTCAATTAATTGGTATTATAGACAACAGTCTATATGTTCTGATTTTGCTGAAATTTTGAATCTGATTAATTTCATCATTTCATGTCTCATGCCTCATGCCTCACCAATGAACAGAAGTTCTAAACTTTTCAATATCAAGAAACGACTTTAACTATGTTGTAAATTTGATGAAATGATCGTGAAGGCCGCTGTAGGCTTTCCATTCAGTTTATCTAGGTAGGAGAAAGAAAGCAGAACAAGACAGAACACTTTCATCAGTAGGAGTATGTGAGTAGTAGCTGAAGATGGAGTTGTGTTCTTCTCCATGGGGGTGATGTGAATTTTTTAGTTGGGGGATATTGCGTGAGAAGAATAGAGGGAAGACTCTGAAAGATGAGGGGCACAAGAATGGTTTGAGTTAGATTTGGATGAGCTGTAGGGTCTAAATTCTGCATGTGTACTTTCCTTTTCCTTTGCTTCTGACCTATTATTAGGTTTATGCATGGGGGCATCCAATGTTTTTAAAGTCATTTGAGTAAAAAGATGATTCTCTAGCCAATGTGAGCATATCTCAGCAGTAATTATCATATACTTCTTCCCTTGAGGTCCGAGGTTTAAATCCCAATACTCCCACGTTTATTGTACTAAAAAAAAAAATGATTCCAATCAACAGATCATGATAAATGTATGGTTCTATAAATCTAATGTATGATAAATATGGCCAATATTTGTATGGGCTTACTGTATATACATCAAGCATTTAGGAGAAAAATCATTCTTGTGTAAAGTGATAAGAAAATTCTAACAGCTGCATTTTCCCCTTACAGTACAATTGACTCAGGGTTATTTCCTCCCGAAGTTACTACCTATGACCAGTGGATGCAGCTGAAACCGGGACACAGTTCCTTCTCTGGCTGGATGAAAGGTGCATTTCGTGGAAAGAAAGAGTTGCAGGATGAACCTCTGGATCAAAAGCTTAAAGCTATCCTTGGCACTGCACCGATGTGGGATAAGTAAGTTCAACATCTATGCAACGTAGAAAAAAAAAAAAAAAAAAATCCGTAAAATGCATTGTGGTATTTTTGTTTTTTCATAAAAAAGCATGCTTATTGTTATTACTAACATGTGCACATAATTTTACGGCATTTTAGAAAATCATCCATAGTCCTTTACCAGTGATGTGTGACCAGGATTGGGTTTTGGTATAGGACTATGGATGATTACAGAACTCGTGCTTCAGCATTTTTATTTATTATTCTGGTCAAATCTATGCCTTCCTGCATAGTTGGTTATCTAAACTTCAAGATCAGAAGGTTGTAAAGAAAATAGAGAAAAAAATAGAAATAATACTTTTTGTGTGAACTTTTATATTCCCTTCTCTTCAGACTGGAGCTCAAAGGGAAATATATACTTGGAGAATTTCTGGAATTCAAGGGCAAGGAAGAAGATGTTCAGGATTTGAGAGATATCAAACGGTCAAAAATTAGTCATCTGACCATTCAAAAGACGAGCATGCTTGGATTCGGTAATGTTCTGCATTTTTACTACTTGATAAGAGTCTTCAACTGTTTGCTTTATCACTTTTATGTTATGAAATGGAGGAGTCAATAATTCATGATTTTCAACATTTACTATTGATTGATCAGCTCTTAATTTCCCTCTAATTTTCCATTTTCTCTAACATTGTACTTGTCTGTGTCATCCCAAATCTATTAAGTTAGCCAGCGATGGAGATTCCATTGCTTCTATGCTCTCTTAGGGGTGTTCTCCAGAGTTATTTAACATGAAGTTCTTTAATCTAGACTGGAGAGTTATTTAATCCGTGTTGATTAGTTAGGGTGTAGAGTTGTTTAGTATGGAGAGTCCAATAGTTCGGGAGAGTTATTTAGTCTGTGTTTGGAGTGCAAAAGCAACTTAATACAAAGTTATTGAGTCGTAGTTTACATTGGCTGTTTTTTTCCCTACAATCTTGTTGTACTGTTCAACTATAGGATTTTCAAAAGTTTTAATTAATATATATTCGTTCCTCTAAAGATTGATTAGTTTAAAATGAAATACATTGTCTGAAGTTTTAAAATATAAATAACTAAGTTAAAAAATAAAAAATCATATATTTATGCTATTTTAACATGATTAACTTCAAAATGAGTATTGTACACATTCTTTTGTTCAAAATATTCTATATTTATGTTATTTGTGGTTCTACTTTTATTTTATTAAGTTTAAAATAAAGTACCACAAATAACATAATATTTTTATTATTTGTTATAAGAAATTTTAATTTAAATTGTAGGTGATATGTAGTGGAAGAGAGGTAGGAAGAGTTTTATAAACTAAAAAAATTGTTTTGTAGTAATGTGATCTGCGTTATGATTTCAAATAATGATTTTTTAAGTTATATTTTATATTTTAATTATTATAAAATTTATTGAAAAAGTCTACTCCACGTGGGAAGTTAATAACTCCCCACCCTATCCTACTTCCCAAGTTACCCATATCTAACAACTCTTGGCCAAACAAGGGGTGGAGTAGACTTAATAACTACACCTTTCCCAACTCCTCAATTCAAACACCCCTTAGTTTCACTCTCAGCTGTACTTAAACTTCGATCCCTGCGATCTTGAGGAAGCTCAATTTATGTTTATCTCGTATTGTTTTGATGAGCTCTCCCTAATGTTATAGAAATCTCAAAGAACAAAAAGAAAAATTTTGCACCAGTTGTGTATATTTCCATATCAATCCTGTTATTAGTTTTGCACCAGTTGTGTATATTTCCATATCAATTGTTTTCTTTAGCATTTGCGCTTCAGAAGCTTTAAACCTATCATTGTCATTCAGAGGAAAGCATCATGTGGTGGATTTAAATGATGGTTCTTTCTACTTTTCGAGGTTTCTTGAGCTGATCCTGTTGTACCTTGGGTTTATAATCTGTTCAGTCGTAGATGAGGCTGACGCTTGACTGTTTACAATTTTTACATCTCTAACATGGGGCAATTTTAGGAGAATAGTGGGATATTTTAAGATGGGAATATTTCTGTGGTCAAGCTAAGCAAGGAACTGTTCCTTGCTCCGCTGATTTTGGTGGGATTTTAATGCCATTACTCCAACCCCACCAGCGTTCCCCCTTGGCTGGATCTTGCGATCTTGGGGGGAAGTGTCCAAAAGGTCTATTGAATGGAAGTAGATAGCTGGATCTGGATGTATCATGCTCCAACTCATACTTGCTTCGTAGGATAAGGTATAGAACATTTGTAAAGGCCCGAATGTACCGCTAGCAGATATTGTCTTCTTTGGGCTTTCCTTCGAGGTTTTTAAAATGTGTCTGTTAGGGAGAAGTTTCCATACCCTTATAAAGAGTGTTTCGTTCTCCTCTCCAACCGATGTGGGATCTCACAACATTCAACTCTATTCCAGTTGGATAGCTCTTTTTTAACATTTGCCCCGTCGAACTAGCCAAGTCTTATAGTCATATCATCATTTATCATTGAATTAACAGCACTACTATAAGCTAAGCTACCATCCCTTGTATGTTACCCTTAATATGTTATCTTCAAATTGGTGAAGCTATTGTGATTGTATTATTTGCTTCTTACTTGTGTATAAATACCAATTGCAGCTCCTACAAGGCTACAAGTATTATACGGTCCACGCGATAACCGAAGTGGGGGCTTAGCTCCAACTTCAGAGTGGAAAGAAGTGACAGTAAGATCGAGCACAGAGATTTTGTTTCAACCTCAAAATTCGTCGAAAGCTCGTAAGTTCAAACTCTCTTCGGTTATCTCCTTGACTCTGAGTGCATAGAGAGATAGATAGATAGATGGCCATGTAGTATCTATCACTTTGCTTATTATCTATCTCCTCAATGGCTGATTGCTGTTTAGTTTTTAAGGATAAACTGTGTTTCTACGTTCTGCTATTAAGTATTAGAAGAGAAGAATTTAATAGTTCACTCTCTTTTTTTTTTGGGGTTATTAAGGAGGTATAATAATTAAATGTGATTTACTGTTTAGTTTCACTTATTTCAGCTGATTTTTTTACATGCTTGAGAAAGGAGTTTGTGTGAAGGCTGATTTTTTACTTTCGATAACATGGTAACACGTTCACCTTCCATGTTCATGGTTCGACATAAACTTCGTTCTTACTGTTGAAACAAAATCAATGAAATAAGATTAAACTGATTTTAAAAAGTGTCAACATGTCGTGTCTAATATCTCTCAAACTTTTATGTGATTGTGTTTTTTTGGTTCTTGATCTTTTAATTTTGTGTTTAATGCGTCTAAAATTTTTGTATTTTTTTTTTTTTTTTTTTTTTTTACATATTGGCATTTATTGAAATTCACACACACTGAATTGAAAGTTTATGATTGGGTTAGATATAAAATTAGTTTTTATATTTTATATATTAATTAATTTGCAAATTTTTAATATTAAATAATAGACAATTTAGATACAAATTTGATAATTTAAAAACTAAATTTATAATTTAATTAATATGAAAAAAACATTGTTTTTTTTAAGCAAAAAGAATACGTTTTGTTATGTATTGAAAATTTAAGAATATTTTTAAAATAAATTATTAAATCTATTAATTGAAAATTTAAGAATATTTTTTAAATAAATTATTAAATCTATTAATTTAAAAATTTTAAAGTAAAATTTTTAACAGTTCAAAAAATATATGAAATATTTCTATTAATTTTTCTTAAAGAAAAGAACAAGAAAAGCAAATGTGAATATAATATGTTTTAATTAGTCATTGGAAAAAGCGATGTCGGAGATGGAAAGATAAGGGGTTTTGGGACCGGCGGTGTCTGTCGGCGGACCAATCAGCGTTCAGAGAGATTGAATCCTCCCTTTTCCTCCTCCCTTCTTCAACATTCTTTTTTTTTTTTTTTTTTTTTTTTTTCTAGTAAAATAAAATAATTATTATATCTATTTCTAAGGTTAAATGTAATATTAATTTCTCTACATTTGACTTGTTTTTTTTTTTAATTCTCGAGAAAGTCTATACACGACAATATCCGCTATGGGTGGACTTAGTTGTTACAATTTGACTCACCAAATCTGTTGAGTGATCCCACATTGGTTGGAGAGAGAAACAAAACCTCTTCCTAACAGACACGTTTTAAAAATCCTGAAGAAAAACCCGAAAGAGAAAGTTCAAAGAGGACAATATCTACTCGTGGTGGGCTTGAACTGTTACAATTTGACCCACAAAATCTTCTCGAGTCAAACTTATTACACCCTTACCTCGTCCTTTGATAGGTAGTCAACTCTTCATGATTAACGTGATAACATGATCTAATGTTTCATACATAAAACAACTAAGAAAAATACTTTAAGCTTACGCCAATCGAATATGAAAAATGTTAATATTATAAGGAATTAATTTTTTCCCTTAATATTAAAAACTAAAACATATATTTAGGTAAAGTTTATTATTCAAACTTCACTTTCAATAATTCTCTCCCTATACACCAAATTATTATTATTATTATTATTATTATTATTATTATGATTATTATTATTATTGTTAGTTGGCATGTCTTATATCGTCATTTCATGTTCCAATTATTTATTATTCTTATAATATAACAATTAATTTTGGTAAGGTTTCAATTTCTACTTTTTTTTTTTTTTAATGTAATATTAATTTTATTAGAATAATAATAATAATAAATAAATAAATAAATAAATAAAGAATATGAATGGATGTGGTTTTGAAAGGCCCCCAGAGAGAGACAATATTTGGTGATTATTTGTGGCAACTAATTTAGGTAACATTTCCAAACCAGATATTCTATGACTCACTATTAAACAAATGAGTACACCACATTTCTTGCTTTCATTTCACTTCAAACTATCAAAACACACCATTCATTCATTCGTTCGTTCATTCAATGTCCGAAGTGTCCAAAGATCGATCAACCCAATGGCATTTATGCAACGGGTCAAGTCCATCGATGGATAGCGGTGGGCTTGAGTTGTTACAAATGGTATTTGAGTTGGACACTGGACGGTATGCCAGCAAGGACACTGGGTTCCTAAGGAGGGGTGGATTGTGAGATCCCACATCGATTGGAGAGGGGAATGAAACATTCTTTGAAAATTGTGAGGCTACCGACGATACGTAATGAGCCAAAGCGGACAATATCTGCTAGCGGTGTGCTTGGGCTGTTACGATTTGAGTAGAGCCAAACACCAAACGGTATGCAAGTGAGGACGTTGGGTCCCTGCGAGGGTGGGTTGTGAGATCCCACATTGGTTGAAGAGGGAAACAAAACATTCTTTATAAGGGTGTGGAAACCTTTCCCTAATACACACGTTTTAAAAACTGTGAAACTAATGACGATACGTAACAGACCAAAACAGATAATATCTGCTAATGGGTAGGCTTGGACTTTTATAAATGGTATCAAAGTCAGACACCGGATGGTATGTCAATGAGGATGCTAGGTCTCTAAAGGGGGTGGGTTGTAAGATCGAAATGTTTCTTGTAAGGGTGTGGAGATACCTCACGTCTCACCGTAGTGCCCGGTTTCTCTTTCACATGGGACAATCTTTCGAGTGAGATCCCACATCGATTAGAGAGAGGAACAAATTATTCCTTAAAAGGGTGTAGACACCTTTTCTTAATAGACGTGTTTTAAAAACAGTGAGGCTAACAGCAATACGTAACAAGTCAAAGCAGACAATATCTACTAGCAGTGGGCTTAAGCTGTTACAATTTGAGTAGAGCTAGACATCAAGCAGGATGTCTATGAAAACAATTGAGTCCCTAAAGGGATGGGGTGTGAGATCCCACATCAGTTGGAGACGAGAACGAAACATTCCTTAAGAGTGTAGAAATCTTTCCCTACCCACATCAATTGGAGACGAAAACAAAACATTCCTTATAAGAGTGTAGAAACCTCTCCCTACCCACATCAGTCGGAGACGAGAACGAAACATTTCTTATAAGAGTGTAGAAACCTCTCCCTACCCACATCAGTCGGAGACGAGAACGAAACATTTCTTATAAGAGTGTAGAAACCTCTCCCTACCCACATCAGTCGGAGACGAGAACGAAACATTCCTTATAAGAGTATAGAAACCTTTCCCTAATAGACGTGTTTCAAAACCCGTGAAGCTAACGATGATACATAATAGGCCAAATCGAACAATATCTACTAACAAACAAACGGTATGTATGAATTTACAAAGCAGCTCTCATTGGCAACAGCTAACAAAGAATGTGTATAATGGATGGAAGATGAAGATGATGATGATACAAAGCTCAAGTAATCACTCCTTTTCATAAACTCTAAGATCAGTAATGAAGAAAGGCATTAAAACAATGAACAAAACAAATATCCCAATAACATACACCAAACACCTATTCAGAATATCATCAGAACAGAAACAATATCATAACCAAACCAATTCACCTCAAAATTACTATCTATATCATCACTGTTTCTGGTTCACACTGTTCTTCTTCTTCAGAAGATATCCAAACTTTTTCAGCAATGGCTTCTTCTTCTTCTGTTCCTGCTGCTGCGGCACCGCCTGCTTCGACGGCGAGTTTCCACCATCCTCTACATTTTCTGAGCTTACCCCGTTTATCCGATCGAAACTCTCTCCGCCCTCTGCTTTCGAGTCCCCTTCGTCATCAATGGATTCGTGTTCTTGTTGTTCTCCTCCCTCTTGTGAGAACTCTTTCTTTTCAATCTTGCAGCTCTCCCACATTTTGTATTCAACTTGTACTGATTCATCTTTTTTCTCTTCTTCTTTTGGTTTATCGATTCCGTTTGGAACCGTTGTTTCCGAGTCCGTTTTCTCCGTCTTGTCGACTGAATCAGCACCGTTATCTACCCATGGAAACTCAAATTTGTGTTCTTCATGTTCAATGGGTATCAATGCCTCCACTTTGTTCTTCTCTTCCTGTCGTTTACCGTTCTCTTCGGAGAATTCGACTACTTTCGGTAGTAAATCGTAATCCTTCTCGCTGTCTGTTGGCTCACCGTTCTCTACGGTTTGCATTTTAGCAGAAGCTTCCTCAAGCAACTTGGATAATTCCTCAACTTTCTTAAGAGAAACAGCTTCCCGAGTTTGAAGCTCCTCGTTTTCTTGATGAACGTTCTGCAACTCGTTCTCTTTGTCTAGTAAGCTTTCCTTCAGTTTCACGCTCTCGGATTTCGCTTCTCCGAGCGCCTCCTGCAAATAGATCACTTCCGCTTCTACTTCCTTTAAGCTATCCTTTAGCTGAGCTTCTTCTTCCCTCATCTTACAAGCATCTTCCTCAGTATGTTTAAGCAAATTCACAAGCCTATCTATTTCCTTTTCTAAGTAAGAGTTCTCTTCTTCTGATTTCTTCATAGCGTCCACCAAGTGAAGCTCTTTCTCGTTCCATTCAGCCTTCGACGTCTCGAATTTGTGCTTCGATTCCTCAACGGTACTCGTTAGAATATCGATCTCGTGGTTTGAGTTTTCGAGCATGCTTTCAAATCGCTCGTTTGTAGCTTTCAAGACCATCTTAAGATTCTCTATCTCGGATTCGTAGTTTTCGTGCTCGGCTTGAGTAGACAACAGCTTCTCCTTGGTTTCCCTCGCCTCGGATGAGATCTCGTGTAATGCAGACGCCAAGCTTTCCATTGCCTTTTTGCTCTTCTCTTCCTCATTCTTGGAGGTTTCTAACTCATTTAAGAGCTGGTTTTTCTCTTCTAATAGCCTTTGTACACTTGAAGCTGCAAGCTTCTCATTATTCAAAGCTTGAGTTTTCTCTTCCATGACAGTTTCCAGCTGAGACCTCAGTGACACGACCAACTTCTCCATTTCTGATGTTTTTTCCTTTGTACGATGAAGATGCTGCTCCGACTCTTTCATGTCATCTTTCTGTCTTTTAACAGTCATTTCCAGCAAACCTACCTGTTCTTTTAGAGCTGAAATCTCAAGCTCTGCATTATGCAATAGATCATTGTTGTGTCCCAATTGTTTCATCACTGATTCGAGAGACTCCGATGCTGATCGTTCGAGCTTGTTTGCGTTCTCCAATTGTGTTTCTAGATCCTCGGCTCGGTTTTTCCATTCTTCTACTAACCCATGTGCGTATGTCTCAGCCATCTTTGCTGCTTCTAAATCGATATTAAGCTGTTCAATGGAAGCCTCTTTCGCCGTGATCGTTTCCTCGTAGCACGCTTCCGCTGTTTTTGCAGCTTTTAGTTCGTTATTAAGCTGCTCGATTGAAGCGTCTTGCTCCTTCACCTTCTCTGCATATGATTTTGCTTTCTGAAGCTCCAAATTCAGAGATTCAATCTCTGATTTAAGCTTCATTATCAATTGTCCATTCTCATTCGACTGTGTTTCGAGCTTGGAGTCTAACAATGCTTTCAGTCTAGTTAGCTCAGCAGAGAGAATCTCGACCTTTTCGACATGAATTTCGGCGATCTTCGTCGCATCATCAGCATGGCTCAACGCCTGGTTCTTAGCGTCGGTAGTCATAGCCAACTCCATCTTCACTCTTTGAAGCTCTTGACTTGTGGACAAGAGAGCTGCAACATCTAAAGCATGTTGGCTCCTCACAGCTTCCATCTCTTTCTGCCATTCCATTTCTTTCTTATGAGCTTCCTCAAGTCCAGCTTGCTCCATCTCAACCGCTCGGAACCTTTCGATCTCGGAACTCTCTTCAGCTCGACCGCACGCCACCAGAGCTTCCTTGAGCTTCTCATTCGCCTCCTCTGCTGATTTCTGTGCTTCTTTCAATTCATTGCTCAACTTTTCTCTCTCATTTTCAACCAAAATTATCTGTTCTTTTGCCTTCTTCAGATCCTCCTGAGCCACATTTAGCTGAGCCTGTATCTCAGCAACTTTGGTACCACGAGGCTGTGCTTTCTGAAATAAGAACAACAATCAACAGGCTACAATGATATGCATTCACATATTACCAATTCTGGTGGAAGAACAGTTTGAGTGCCTAAGCTAGAACTTACATCAGGTGGGGTAGCAACTTTCGGCAGCTGACGATCGACTGCAGGCTTCGACGTTGCAGGTCGAGGGGACCGGTCGATCGAGAGCCGAGACCTTTGCAAAGGAGAATGAGAATCAGAGTCTGATTTAGCAAGCCCTCTATTAAGCTTGCTCACTCGAGGAGTAGCAGGCGATGTTTTGTTGGGAGTTTCAGGTGTAGAAGATCTGTTAAGAACAATCAAAATGGAGTAATCAACATAATCCAAACAAACCCATCTCAAATTCCTAAAGAACATCCAAAAATCATGAACTACAGAAACATTTAAGCCTCCTCAAGAACAAATTCAATCAGAAAAAGCAGCAGAACACACCAACTCTGAAAGAAAAACACCCTAAGATTACTTCCAAGTAGATCTAACCGACAGAGTATGAGATCTCAAAGAAACCACCGTCAAATTGGCAATCAAATGTTAACACAACGAACCCAGAAACAAGACATAATGCAACAGAGAGTAAAAAAAACAGAGAACCCAGAACACAGAACAGAGAAACAAGCGGAATCGGTAAAGAACAGAGAGAACCAAAGTGGCCCTAAAACGGGGATAAACAGAAGATCCAAGAAAATTGGGAAAAGGGAATTAAAATTAGACACAGAAGAAGTGATCGACGAGTGAAGAACAGGAAAAGATGAGAAGACATACTTAGATTTGGTGGACATGGCGGCGGCGGCGGCAGAGTAAGATGAAGTGAGAAAAGTGGTGTAGAAGAGAAGAAAGAGAGGAGAAAAGGGAGGTGGAAGGTGCTAAAATGGCGGCATTATGAATTGTTGAAACAAGTTTCAGAGATTTCTGAGTTGTAGATAGAGAGACAAAGAAGGAAAGCCCAGAAGGAAGAAGAAGGTAAAGGAAAAAAAGGGGGTTGATAAGAAGAAAGAAAGAGAAAGAAGAAGAGAAAGTGAAATAATTTGGGTTGGTTTTGGTGTCCCTCAAATTGGCAAACCCACACAAGGGATTACAACTCAACAATGAAGATTGTAGGTGCTCGCTCTTCTTTCTCTCTCTCTTGGTTTCTCTCTCTAGAAAATGACCAAAATGGGCCTGCTGGTCTCCCTCTGTTCTCAGCAGGTAAAGCTACAACAATGGCTGCTTTATTCCAGAGGCCACTTGAGGAATGGAAGACTAAGGAGCAGAATCAGAAGCAGAAGCAGAAGCAGAAGCAGACCTTTCTTTTTAGGCCTCAAACCCAAACCCCAACATCTGAACCCTCACCCCCATCACATTTTCAATTTCATTTCTCCCCTTTTCAAAAACACTAAATTTTCCTTTTTTTTTTTTTTTTTTTTTTTTTTGATGGGTAAATTGGATTCTAAAAGTTACCCACTTCTTATCTATCATTAATTTTAGTTGTTTTTTTTTTAAATATTTTTCCTGTTAATTTTGGATGAAAATAGTGACTATTTTTTTTAAAAAAAAGTTCAAAAATATTTTTAATGTTAATACTATATTTAAAAAAATACTGATGAAATTTTAAAAGTGGGATCGTCTCATATATTATCTTTAAATTTTATTTAAAGATTATTTGAGATATAATAAATATTTTCTTTTTTATATATTTTCGAAGTTTTAAAAAATGTTTTGAAATTTTTAAATAAATACAACGGTATTAATGAAACATTTGAAATAATTTTGAAAGTTTAAATAATATATTTTAAATATTTTAAAAATTGAGTATTTTGTAATAAAGTATCAACGGTGTCTATCTAAAACTAACCATTTTTTTTTTTTTAATTTAAGGGAAATTAGAAGTTTTAAAAGTGGAAGGATATTTTTAATTAATTTAGAATATTTTAATACTTTTTCTAAAGGGTAATTATTGAGTTTGAAAAATCATTTAAATATTACATTTTTTAAAGATTAAACTAACGACTATTGAGACAAAAATAAAATTTTAGTAAGATATATAATTAATGATTATTTTAATTATTTGAGAAAAAAAAAGGCATTTTAATGCTTGGAAAATTTTCATATTAAAGTTTATCAAAGTCAATCTCCCGTCTCATCAAACAAGTTATTAAAAGAATATATTCGTATAGATAGTTCTTTACGGCAATCTTTCAGACATGGTCGATTCGAGTACAGATTAACGGATAAGACATCTATTTCAAAAATCGACAGTTCCATCTTGAATTAAAAAGACTAATAAATCATTCTTCGAGACTTTTTGTTCGTGTTTTTTACGTTTTATAGTTCAATTACAAATTTAGTCTTCGAGCTTCCAAATTCGTATCAAATAAATTATCTTTTTTAAAAAACGTTTAATGGGTCCTTTGATTTCAATATGAAATTTTACGTCTTCGATTTTATGTTTAATAAATTTATGAAATTTTGTGTCAGATAGTTAGTCGACCCATTCAGATAAGTCCGACTATTATTTATGTTATTGTTTTATATTTTTAAATAAAATTTGGATGTTAGAGTCATTAAAATAGTATTAATCAAATTATCTTGCAAAGGGATTCGAATTACTGAGTTTCGAATTTTGTTTAATCTAACTAACCCTATTTATTATCATTTAAAAATAAATAAATAAATAACAATATAATTTGGTCAACTGCCCAGCTGTTTTTAATAATCAAAACTTCCTTATTTAATTCAAAATTTTGTCTTTATTTTCTTAAAAGGTTATATTTCTTTTATCCTTAAAATATTCTTTATACTCTCACAAATAAAATATTTTTCAATTCAATTTTTTCCTCCTATTTAATTTTAATATTAAATTTACACCTCAAATTAATATCTTAATTGATTTAGGGGTAATATATATATATAAATATATATATATACAAAATATTAATTTTAATTAATTTTTTAGTGAATAATTTAAAAAATATAAAAACGTAATTTTTAAAAATTCAAATATTAATATTACAGCATAGAGTCCCAGTTCTCGACTGCATTTAACGAACAAGGAAAAATCTCTCTCTACTCCTTCCTCATTCTCCACTTAAACCGAGATTTTCTATTCTATTCGAGGTAGGTTCTCGTGTAGCTCCATCCCTAACCCTAACCCTAACCCTAGATTAAATGAACATCTCTGATTATTAAATAGTTCGGTTTAGATATAATGATTTTGATAAACTCGTTAATTATCATTTATTTATTTATTTATTATTATTATTATTTGGTAATCACTTTTAAACCTCTCAAAATCTATTTGAGGGGCCAAAGGATCCATGAGTGTGGCATTTTCGTAATAAAAATAAACTTTTTTTTTTAAAATATATATTATATATTCTTTTTGTGTATCAGACAAATTGTTATTTATGTCAGATGCCCTTTCATTTTCAATCTTTATACATCGTGCCCGTTTATTTTAAGATGTCCACGTGTTTCATTTTCATTGGACACAGTTGGACCTATGATCCCCATTTTTTCTCCTTTTTAATCAAAATTAAAGAAAAATGAGAATATATATATATAAATATATTTATAAAAAAAATTAAAGTGTAATTAAAGGGAAAAAATTCAGGGGACTTTTTTTGTACATTTATTAAAAAAATAAACTTTATATTAAGAAATTTATTTATTATTTCTTAACAGTTAGAAAATATATCCAACTTTAATTTTTTTTCTTTTATTTAAACATTTAATTCTATACAATAATTTCCCTAATTTCCCTAATTTTATATCTCTTATTTTAATGTAAATTTCCAATTTAGAAAATAATTTTTAAAATAGCTTATAATAATAATTATGTTTTTTTTTTTTAAGATAAGTAAAAGAAAAAAAAAAACATTTTTATTTTTATTTTTCCGAAAAAAAAGTGAGATTTTGTACTTTTTAATTTAATAGTTGAAATTTCCATTTTTCTAATATATATATATATATTGAATGATTGAGAAAGGCAATAGAAAATTATTTTTTATTAATTTATTATTATTTAAATTAGTTAATAAAGAAATTGGTAGGAAGGTGAGTGGGAAGTGGTAACAAACAAAAAAAACATTAGGTGTTTCTTGTAGAATTAGTTGGCAAATTGATTGGAATATCATATTATTAGGGTTAGGGTTAGGGTTGGAGTTCTACCTTTACTTTTATCCTTTAAATCTTCCGATGAACTGTTTTGTTTCATTCGCCATGTGTCACAGTCGTACATTTTCAATCGTGTGGTGCTGTGATCTTGATACGCTTACGGCCAGCCTTGAGGAAAACCCAAGCCCCATATGCATTTTCGCCTGTCTTTGTGGATTCGTTGAACCATAGATGAGGTTTGTCTTCGCCAATCAAACATAAGTTTTTTTGTAGAATTCAAGCTTGTAAGGCTACATACGCTGGCTGTGCATGCATGTTCAATCTTCTGCGACCTAACCGACTTGCATCTACACTAGATCAAGTCATTCGGCTCGATCTTGTCTCTACTCAGGGCTAAGGTCTCTTAATGTAATGTCGCATCTCAATAACATTTAGGTTTGTATTGAAGATGTCCACATATTTTGATGCCAACCAAAGTCGCAAGGCATCATAGCTCACTTGGTTATGTCCATCGAGAATGGGCTCATGTGTCGTACATAATATTGAGACATCTCAAACATCCATCTGTTGAGTTCTATCAAGGCATGAGATCCTCCCGTGTTCGTACCATATCATTTATGAATTTCGTATCGATAGTGGGTGTATGATCTAATTTTCGATACATGGGTTGGGGTGCAATGTTGACATACCATGCAATCTGACACTGTCCTTGAAAAATTCATTTCAAAGGAAGTCGTCCAAGAAACTCGTCTTCCAACACTCGCCCTCACTTTGGCACAATATGTGCCACAGGGTAGTTCGCTTAGGCCATAAGGTCCAAGGGTGGTAGATAATTGACATCATGCCTCCTCCTAAGGTACATTTTGAGGCATTTCCAAACTAACAGGTTTAGACAAAATTTTGCAAACGATCATACGGTGTCGTGGAGCGTCCGTCCCATGTCCGATTGACACCAAATTTCACACACTTTCATATTTCATACGGACGGACTTGACTCCAGAACCGCATACCCAAATTTCCTTAAAAACCCTAACTTTCGAGATTAAGGTTTGGGGCCCTACTCGGCCCTTAAACAACCCTATCTTTGACACTCTTGTCTACTCGTTATATTGGATGATGCACCATCCTCCTCGGTCGCATCATGACACTCGTATGTCTTGGCCCTCGATTGGCCAAATGAACTCCACTTGAGGGTCGCCGCTTTGCTCGTCTCAATGTGGAAGTCACAACCTACTCTCTTCATAGTATGGTTATGACACAAAGCACCAACCCCATTCACTTGCTTATCGACATGGAAGTCACAACCTACCCTGTTCATAGTATGGATGGTTACGACACAAAGCACTAGCCTCATTCACTTGCTTATTGTAGAAACTTTCAATATATAGTGTCTCACAACTAATCTAATGAGGTTGAAACACGAGAATGCCTTTCTTTTATTAGAAGCTCAAATTCTCAACCGTCATACTAAAAAAAAAAAAAAAAGGAAACATCGAATTGAATGATGATTGTAATGATGCAATAATACATTGATTAATAGGACAAATGAAATGGAGTTGTACATATATTATCTTGATAATGACAATGCTTTTGTGATTCCATTATAAATTGTAATGACAACGACTTGTGTCATCCCACTATATCATACCAACAATGATTTTTTTCATTAATCCACTATATTAATTGCCAATTAAGAACAATCTTATACAACTTTATTCAGAATCAATGCACATGAATTAGGTTGATGATTAAGTTCTTTATCACTTTCTCATCAATACTATCAACTTAAAATTACAATTTTTTGAAAAGAAAATTCTTATAAGAATGTTTTGGGATCTCGACAAGACTAAGACATAACTCGATAAAGTTCTGAAATGATGTCACGACAGTTCTTCACCTAGTTTGACTCTACGAATTGATTGCCCAATCTCTACTAGCCTGACAACAATTGAACATAATTTCCTTCAAACACTTGTGAACTCGGTGAAGAAATTGCTCCAATGATGCAAATTTCCTCTCATTTCCCTTTATCAACCGAATGCTTCTAAGTTTAAACTTTGAGCTCGCATCAAAAGATCTTAACTTTTAATGTGCTCAAAACTCGAAATGATTTAAATTTCAAACTTGAGAATGTTGTGGATTGTTGGGAGGGAGTCCCACGCTAATTTAGGGAATGATCATGAGTTTATAAGTAAAGAATACATTTTCATTGGTATAAAACCTTTTGGGGAAGCCCAAAACAAAATCACGAGAGCTTATGTTCAAAGTGGATAATATCATACCATTGTGAAGAGTTCCTCGTTGAACGACCGAGTGAGAGAAGAGATGGATAAGAATGTTTTTGTTAAAGAGATGATTTGAGTTTTGAAGAGGTCAAAAAAGCCAAGTTTGAAAAAATGAGGTCAGACAAATGTTTGGAAAGGAGCAAAGAGACAGAGCATTTATTCAGATACCCAATGGGCATGGGAACATGTGTTTCTTCCTCTTACTTTTTTTGTTCACTGTTTGTTGTTCATATTCTTCTGTCAGCCAAACACACCCTACTTTAACAACTTTTTCCCTCTCTTTCCACCAAAGTTTGAAGAAATAAACCAAAAAACAAATACAGCACGGTCAGATCCAACATCGGTTAGAGAGAGTAACGAAACATTTCTTATAAGAGTATTGAAATTTCTCCCTAATAGACGTTTAAAATCTTGAAGAGAAGTCCGAAAGAAAAAATCCAAAAAGGACAATATCTGCTAATGGTGGGCTTAAGCCATTACAAATAGTATCAGAGCCACACACTGGCGGTGTGCCAGCGAGGACGATAAACTGCATATCAAATTTCAATAAAGAAATCTTTGAGCTTAACGATAAACTACAAGTTTGCTTTTAGAAACATGGATAGGAAAGTCTGCATAAAGAACAACCCGTTGCGTTGTAACTTGCAATGCCATTGTAACCGCCCAAACTCACTGCTAACAGATCTTGTCCACTTTTACCCATTACGCATTACAATCGGTCTCACGGTTTTAGAGGTGTTTTAAAACCTTGAGAGAAAGCCTTTGAAGGGAAAATCCAAAGAGGACAATATCTACTAGTAGTTGGTTAATGCGCTGTTATAAATGGTATCAGAGCTAGACACCGGGCAACATTCTTTCTAGGTTCCCAAAGGGGGTGAATTGTGAGATCTCACATTTTTTTATAAGAGTGTGGAAATCTCTGTATAGTAGACACATTTTAAAACCTTGGGAGAAAACTCGAAAGAGAAAGCCTATAGAAACCACCATATCTTTCTGCAGTTCATTACCATAATGTTCAACCCTACACGTGAATCCCTCACCACCCATTTGTTTTTTACCCTCTCTCTCTCTCTAATCTCCCCCCTAAGGTCCCAAGAGAAACGGACATAATCTTATCTGTCCCAGAATCAGAACACACTTTACAGCCACTGTAAGACAAAATAAATGAAACCAAAAACAACTTTTTACAAGAAATAGTTTTCTAATGAGAAACTACAGTAACTTTGTCTGAACTCAATCTTCAGAAACTAATCATGTTATGTTTCATTTAGTCTTCTCTACAAACACAACACAGAACTCAAAGTGATTCAGAAGCTTTAATCATAAAAGGGATGAGATGAACCTTGTTTGGCAGATGATGTGGTGAGATTATATCTACAGAATGTGCAAAGCACAAGACCTGAGTGAAAAAGAGCTTCAGATATTGTTGTTATGATCATTCATCATAAGAAACATGGAAGCTGGTGGTGCAGCCTGACGCCTCGGCGTCCTCAGCCCCACAGCAGTCGTAGAATTTGGCTGCATAAGGCGGGTCGTTGGGTCCCAATTCATAGTACCTTGAATCAATCAACTGAAAATATCAGACTGCCAAATCAAGAGAGCAGATTCAAATAGGAAAAAAGAAGATCATTCATTCAACGCTTGTTACAGTGTAATTCCTTATCAATATCAATGCAGTTTTTTTTTTTTTTTTTTTTTTTTAAATACAGAGAATATATATGTGTGCCCAAGTATTTTGACTTCAACAACATATGTAGCTGCGAGATTTAAATCTCTAGACCAAAACATACGATTTAATCAGCTGAAGTATGTTTAAATTGAAAATACATGCATAAATATGATTTCGAACTTGCACGATCTGCCAACCCAGAAGAGAAAGAAGAGACGAGGAGTAAAAGACAAACTAGGACAGAAGTGTCACTTGTGGACGCATCCCACACCACTCCAGTCCACTACTACATCAAATATTTTTTTCGGGGGACCTTTCAATCTCTAATGTACCCGCATCTTTAATCATTTTTTTTTTTTCCTGAGACTAAACAAAACTCGAGACATAGTTAGGCTAGCAAGTTAAACCGGAGCATCGGATGCACAGCCCCACACTTCGTCTGTCCCGTCAAGGGAACCCAAACACTTCCCTTGCACAGTTTCCGGTAGAGACGGGAAAATTAGAGTGGGGGCAAAAGTGAGATGGCTGGTAACCTAGCTACAGACTCCCATGTGATTTAGAATGAGTATCCACGTACTCAGGACTACAGAGACTTTATTCTACCGGGAATAGTCCGAGAATAAAGTGCGGGCAAAGTAGGAATTTCCTTGCCTTGTCATGAGCAACAATCAATTGACCTGGCTTAACCCCTTTACAAACTGGAATGGATCATAAAATTGATACGTTCTTAATTTTAATCAAGCCAGCCAGACAGACAAACAAACAAAAAAGAACCCAAATGAAAGGGCATTGAGACAACTTTCCAAAACTTGAGCCAGATCTAATCACATTTGTCCAAGTGCTTCTTAGTTTAATGGGTTATCAAACAGAATCATCGAGTTATTTCAACTACAATTAGTTTAATGGGGTTTTCAAACAACTTTAGACTTGACTAAATAGAAGTTAATTTCACACCAGACATGAACATTCAGGTGACATAATATCCACCATTCCACCAAATTCAGTGTTATCCTATAACTCAAAACCAATGCAAGCCAATCATGTGGTGATTTCCATCACCAACACTCCGTATTGTCACAAGTGGCTCAAGTTTAAACCCTCCGTATTGTTACAGAATTTCAAAGTGTCTAGCGATCACTACGTAATAACCATCTATTGGATCGCATTAACTATTAACATCACTTAGTAAAGATAAGTGGATAAAAGCACAAGTAATTTGAAACAAAAACATATAATGTAAAAGCCCCTTCCCTCTTCTTACAATGTTCCTCAACTTATGATGATTCGTCCAAGTGGCTCACGTTTATGGTTGTTGGCATGAGGAACTTCCCCCACTTCCGGAGCCATCCATTGACTTAAATATTCAATATGATACATGAAGTTGCATATATGGGAAATAAAACTTGTGCAACTGAATTCAACCATGGAAAGCAAGCGTGAATTACACAACAATAAATACAATTCTTTTTCGGCAATTAGAGGTTCTTGTAGACACCCTTGGAAATAAATTTCTTTAAGTGTTTCCTATTACTCCAATGTCATCAAATGTTCAGTAGCAGTGCTCTTGGAGGGCAATTAGTGTAGTGAAGCTCCTTTCAATTCACTGGCTAATGTTTCATCTCCATTTTCAACCGTATTTAATGACAAAATTTTACATTTTCTTCAAACTCGATAGAAAAATTTATTAGTTCCGCTTGCATAAACTTCATCATAATTTTTTAGGACAAAAACCAATTTATAAGCCTAAACTTTGAGGTTGTATCAATTAAAACTTCAAATTAATAATGGTATCAATTTAAACTCTACCAAATGAACTTCGAAATCACCTAATAAAATTATTTTCTCCCAAAATTCTACCAAATTAACAAACAAAAAAAGTTATGACATGATTTTTCTTGAGTAAGCCAAGAAAAATAGAGGAAGGCCAGAAAATAAAAAATTACTCATGCTAATGAAAACTACTACTATTCATTTAATTTCAACTTACTTTTCTAATACTACGTTAATTCAGGCATTTAAAGAAGTCATTTATGCACGTGTTAAAATGGTTTTAAAATGGAATCCTAACCCGGTCTAAATTAACTTACTAATGAAAGGCTAGGATTTGATTGATACAATTACTAGTTTAGGGTTTAAAGTGATACAACCCCAACACTTTAGGAGTATAAATTGATTTTTACCACTAATTTTTTCCATTTCTTTCTTTTTCTTCTTTTGAAAGATTACCATAGAGTGGGTTCACTTTAGATAAAACTAACTAGAAGATGATGCTTTTGAATATTTATCTAGTCGATCTTACCTCTGCATTCTTCTTTCCTATCTCATAAGAACATTTGGCAGGTTACGATTTTGAGGGGAGAAAGGCAGTCAACATCTTTCCTAGGGAGTGACACTTAATGCAAAATCGATGTAAATAATATTCTGCTGAGCAGGGAAACAATTCCATGTTCCCTTCCACAAAGATAGGCCATGTGACAGTGCAGGGATATCAATCTACAATGCTTTCCTGCATTGCTCGAATATTGGACTATTCTCAACGTTTGTGTTAACCGATAGGTCAACATCGAAAATTTGGATTTTATTTTGTTCAATAGTTTGAGACAAAGAATGTAGGGAAATAATTCTACCTAATGAAGATGAGCTTAACTACAAAGCTTGATGTATAGAAATGTTTGTCAAATTTATTCAAACTTCCACGTAATGCAGGAGAAAATGAAGCAGACAAGTGAAAAATGTGAAGTAGAATCAGAAAATTTAAAGAGAGGAGATTTGTTTTCTTTTCTTAGCCTTGAATTGGTATAAAGCCAGACGTTCTTTCTACAAGGAGCCCCTAGTATGGAATGTCGAGTGCAAGGATATTTTGTCACAAAAATAAGGTGCGGGGAAGGAAATGGAGAATGTACAAAATTCTGGATTGACCCTAAACTAAGAGATCTTACACTTTGCAGTTTCTTCCCCAAACCATAGGTCCACAATAGAGGGGAGAGTAGCAATTTTACGTTACACGAAGATGCTGGAACCAGGCCCACCCTTCCTTGAGTTACTTAACAGAAAAACTTCCCCAATAATCAGGTACTCAAAGATTATACAAAGCAAACGAGCAAGATCAATAATTGGGGAGTATTTGCTACAATCATGTGGGGAAGTAATAGCAAAAAATTTAGAAAGCGAGCCCACATGGAATCGGTAAACAAACCCCTTCCGAGTGAGCATTTACTCGATATCGTTCAGAAGGGGTTTGCTTTACAGATTGCACCTGGCTTGCTTTCTAACATTTGTTGCAAATACTCCCCGACTATCAATATTGTAGTTGGAACCATGAGCTACTAGGAGGTTTCTGGAGGGCGTTTTATATTCCCTCTGTATTATACCGCATTTTACATGGAGGAATTGCAATGACTTCAATCTTAGAAACAGCACAGAAAATGTCATGAATCCAGAAGCAGAGTTTACCATATCAACATTCAAAGATGGAAATGAAACAGTTTCTCTTATTCTTGTATCCTATGGTTTAACTGGATAAAGTGATGTTTTGCACCATTTGAAATTCTTCAGATGTAAATGATCATGTGGTAAGCTCTTAAATTATGGAAACGAAACAAAAGAAAGCAGCATTTCAGTCACACAGCCAATTGCAGATCAGCAGCTACATAAAGAATGGTTTTAGATACAAATTCAAGATTTAAGATCACATCCCTTCAATAGAGAGAGAGAGGATAAAAACATCATAATTTGTTTGTTAAACTGTAAAGCTCTAATGCAAACTATGGTGCAAACATAAATTCCTTTATCTCGTATCATACATAACTTGAAATCATCTATCCCGTTAATCCTAGCGCCAAAAGCCAATTACTTATTCTTATCTCTCTCTTTTTTTTTTTTTTTTTTTTTCTGCCAAAAGATCCAAACAATCATTACACCAAAATTAAACTTAACAATCACCAAGTACAATAACCATACTGAAACCATAAGATTCAAAAGCAAAAATGCCCGATTGTAGTTATAACCCACTGGCTTCAAAATCTCTCCCTGCCAGTAATGGCTTATTTCAACACTAAGATTCAGTTAATCACTTCAAAAAAGCAATGAGAATGACTCAAAAACTCAAGCAAGAGCAATTGAAAGGGTTCCCAAGGAGGAACGAGTATGATTCAATAGTGGATGAATGATGGGGAAGATTCTAGGTTACCTCTTCTGATCGTCATGGCGGCGACAAACGAAAAACGAAGGATGGAAACGGCATGAAGAAGATGAATTGGAGGATGGAAGATAGGACCGATTACATCTTCGGCAGAGCTTCTCCATTTCTTCAGATTTAGCCCTCTCCCTCTGTTTTTCCATTTCGATGTTACACAAATTCGATGTTCCTCAATTTTTTGTGCACAAATCAAATATAACCCATTTTTTCTTTTTTTATTAATATCTTATTAACATTTGTCACGTCATTACATGATATATTATTTTATTACACGAGTCCGTATAATTCTTAAATGCTTCTTTTTATGGAAGCATTGAATTGAAGGAGTATGAAAAAATTACGAAAGCAGACTGTGTGAAGTTGGACCAGATACAAACAATGAATCTATCTCTGCGTATGTGATATGAACCAAAAGACATCAATCATACAATATACTTCAATGAAGATGTGAAGAAAAGGTTGTCAAAATTATCAAAAGATATTTCAATTCATGACACATTGAAGTATATTATATGATTGATGTCTTTTGGGGTTCATATCAGTATGGAAGTTGTTGGTCAGCGGCCGCTCAACTGTTCGAGCGTTTTCCTTTCTCCTAATATTATACTGGAGTGATTGGTTCCGATTCGATAAGGGTAGAATACCTAGTTGAAAGTCTGGTATAATAGGTAGCATGTGTTTTCATTTTGGCTCTCGAGCGAGAACGAGAAATAGACGATGCATTATCCTTGCTACTATGTACGTTGACCTTAACTTGACAAATTTTCAATCGGAAAAGTAGAAAAATATTAGTATGAATTTGATATTACAAATAATTAAAATGAAAATAATAAAGTATACAAAACAATTATCTTTTTTTTTAGTCCAAATTAAATTATATTTTACCATGTGAAATCAGCTATGGTTGATCATGCTAGGTTGAATGGCACGATAACTAACTTATATGAGTCATGACCTCATGTATTTATAGATGTGTATAATGAGGATTATATTGTAACAAACCATGAAATCATAGATTTAGTAACAAACCAGAAAATCATAAATTATCTTACTATGTACCAATTGCACTTTTGAAGGCAGCGGACTGGCGATTGTGTGACACTCACTTTCCAACGACAAGTGAGCTAAGCCAATTTGTTCTTGCGTCGCCTACGGCCAAGCGACGTATGATCGAGTCTCTAGCCTCGGTTTTAAAAGAAGGTTTTAGAAAACGAGGAGAGAGAGAGATTTTTGAAAGAGACGTTATATAAGCAAGCAAGAGAGAGACAACAACGGCTTAGCATATATAATCTTGGGTAGGGAGATCATTTCAACTATTTTCACGATTAAGTGGGAAAAATAAAAAAAGTGAAATTATTTTCACAATTTAATTCAAATTCATTTGTCGGGATCAATCCAAGTTCGGCCCAAAGTCAAAGTTGATTGTTGCAGTCTCGATGTGGATTACCATTTTAAAAATTGGGCCGACTAAGGAGTCCATCCATTTCCAGACTTTGATTTAATGATTAACTTTAAAGGTTGAAGGTAAGTTTGACCATTTGAAATCGGGTCAACCCAAACAGTATGTTAGGTCCGAGACTTGAAATTAGATCGAGTTTCGATCTTAAAAGTCATGCTAGCCCTAATGACGATGGTGACTCATAATAGACTTCACATATAATGATTATTATTATTTTTATTTATTAAATTACAAGAAAATACATTTCTTATGCACTATATATAACAGAGATGTGACTTTTACAGCAACGGCCTCCGTTAACCGTTGGCCAAAGGCTCAGATGCTGCAAAAAATAGTAATAATTTGGGCTTATGCGTCGGTGGTGGTTGTAAGGGTATTTTCGTCTTTTCTTAATTATAATAAATATTTAAAATTCTAAGAGAAGTCCTCCCATTGGGGATCGATGTGGCGTTCCCTTCCTTCTCTTGCCAGCTTTGTGGGTCGCCGCCGCCGTGGGTGGTGGCGTCGCCGGCGAGAAGCTTTGGATTTTGCTTCTAAGCCTTCTTCTGTTGCTCGTGGCGGTGTCCGAGCTTTCATTTTCCATCACTTTCTCCTTTTTCTCAAAATTTCTCGACGTCCCAATTAGCTGTATTTATAAAATATAAACTCACATTTATTTCAACCGTTCAATATTATTTATAAAAAAAATGAAAAATTCATAAAAACGAAAATGTCGATCTACAAGTCATGATATTAACCGCTACAAATTTAATAACTCGTCTCATAATTTCAAATATCCTCTTAAGATCAAATTACTCAAAACACCTTCACGTTTCAATTTATGCACAAAGCAATTCTTTATAATCTATGTAAAAGTTCTAGATCATACCAGTCTCCAAATCAAAATATAAACAAAGTAAGAACATATTTATTCGGGATTTTTTCTTTTTTAATGATTTTTGAAAAACATTTTCAAAAGGAGAGGAGCATAGAAATGAATAATAAATAATAAAAAAAAAAGGGGGGAAAGAAAAACCTTGCAGCCAAGAGAGCAGAAATGGAAGGAATGAAGAAGGGAACGGTGGCAAACAAGGCAGATGTTGGTGAGAGCTTTCGAAGGACGTGTCTGAGGGCGCTCGTTCAAGAACACGATCCTCGCACTATTTATGATGTAAGTTTGGACTCCTGTTATGTCCACATATTTCTGTATCTCGCATACTCTTATTACATCATGGTACGACGATCTCCTTATCTGTATTCCATTATCCAAAAATACAGTAACTTTTAATCAAGAACAACGAGCCCAGAAACTCACCCAAGTTGGGAAAATAGAGGAGAAAATCATGCGAAATTTCTATATATTAGCTAAACGGGGTCGTCGAGAACAAAAGTTATATATATATATAAAAAAAACATTCCACAAAAATAAATTAAAAATTTTAAATAGAGATTGAAATATGTGGTAGAGAAAAGACTCGGATTTAAATATTAATTGATACAAATTATGTTTTACTTTTTTACTTTTTTACCTTTACCTCAAAACAGAGAAGTAACTTTTCAAAATTTAACTACAACACCAACAACCTCTTGATTGAAAAAAGAAAGAGAAAATAATAAAATAATAAAATAATAAAATAAAGAGAGACTTTCACAGTTAATATAGTTATGATTTGACATATTGTTGCTGTTAGTAGGTAACAAACAGTAATTTCCACGTAGGCTTCAATTAAATATTTTCCAAAAATCAAAATTAAAAAAAAAAAAAAAAAGAAAATTCAATAATTGAAGAAATTCTTCGCTACACGAAAGCGAAAGAATCCGATCAAAGAATCTCAAAGAACAGAGCATACCTGAATGGCTCTGTGATCTGGATGAGAATCAAGACAGAGCGAACAGAGAGCTCCGTTCATGCAATCCAAGCAATACATATTGCATTCACTTTTGTGCGAATCCGCGTGCTGCTTGCATTGAACGAAGAAGCTCGTGCTCAGCAGAGGTTCCAGCCATGGCGGCCATTCAATTTCATCTTCTTCTTCTTCTTCTTCTTCTTCTTTCTGATCGATTTCTCCGATTTTTACCTAATTCAGCGCAAAATCGGAAGAAATTTCAGGAAATAGAGCGCGATCGATCGATAGGAGAATTAGGAAACCGATTCGGCAATGGAGGTGTTCCGATTTGGATCGAATTCTTACCATGATTGTTGCGATTGCGGCGGAGATTTGTGTGATCGATCACATCTAGGGGCGGCTGGAGTGCGCGGCTGTTGGCGAATTGAAGATAGGAAGATGCTTTTTGGTATTTGATTTTGTGTTTTCCCTCTTGGATCGCTTTCGTGTTTGTGGAATTTTCTCGGGAAAGTGACAGAGAGAATATGGAGAAGAGGAAAAGGTAGGGCTATGGAGAAAAATGGATCTCTGCTTTGGTTGGTGCTGCGGAATCTGCCTATCTTCTTGCTCTCAACTCCATCCATACCCGAACCTCACTCCGACCCCGAACCAAACCCGGCTAATATTTTTTTCTCCAAAAGTTTCAATGGAAAAGCGTTTCAAAGTTATTTTTGAAGTAGAAATTAATTAAAACAGGGACTTAGATAACTCTGACAATTCAATTTTTTGAATACATCATCAAATTTTAAAATGTAGTTTTGAAACATTTATGAAGTTTCATGAAAGGTTATCACTTTCTCAATAGCTCAGTGGTAAACCCAAGTCCACTGCTAGCAAATATTGTCTTGTATGGTGTTTTTCAATAGCTTAGCTCAGTGGTAGAGCAGTTTGTAACAACCCAAGTCCACTGCTAGCAAATATTGTTCTCTTTGTACTTTTCATTTCGGGCTTCCGCTCAAGGCTGTAAAATGTATATGCTAGGGGAAGGTTTCCATGTTTCGATATCCTCTCCGACTAATGTGAGATATCACAAAATGGTTGGCTAAATCAGTTGAAGGAAGAAAGAGTAGTTGTTATCGACTAAATTCATCGAATTGTTCCGACCCATTTGGAGAGAGAGTAAGTAGCTTGAGATCATTTCGAGAAAACCTGGAACAAGAATGTCGGTAACCTATAAGAGTAAATAATAAATATTATAATTTTAAGAGGAATGGTTTAAATTATGGGCCTCAAAATGGGCCATGTGCTCAAGCCTTGTTTAGTGTGAAAATAGTCAAGTAAAAAAGATTCATAAATTGGAGGAAATTTTGAAGACTAAATATTTCTAATATTCCAAAAATACCCCTTGGGTCGAACCAAATCAACCCGACAATTTAAATCAATCCAACTCAAATATTTTATAATAAAAAAAAATTATAACCCGAATAATTAGATTGAGTCTAAAAAATGTCGATACTGATATTTTAATATATTTTTAATTAACACAAACTAATTTCAATTTTAAAAGAAAAAGAGAAATCTTTTAACATATTTTTTAGCAAAATTTATAAAAAAAACCACTATAAATGTAACATATCATAGAAAAAGAAATAATATTTTGAAGTTGAAATTATACTTAATATGATGTTACTCGTTGCTTGCCCACTTAATTCTCTTATGAAAGCCCACATTTTTCAAACATTGTTATTATTAGTAATAATGCGTTTCAATACGTAGACGGACTAAAATAGATAATATTTGCCAGCGGTGGGTTTGGACTGTTACAAATGGTATCAGAGTTAGACATCGAGCGGTGTACCAGCGAGGATGCTGGGCCATTAAGGGGGTGGATTGTTAGATAGATCTCACATCAGTTGGAGAGGGAAATGAAACATTCCTTATAAGAGTGTGGAAACCTTAGGCTGACGGCGACACGTAACGGGCCAAAGCAATCACTGTACAAACCCTAATAAAACCATTTCATCTTGCCTCGAGTGGATTTAGTAAAGGACATATCTTCTCGATCTAGGGAATGCTACTCTTATAGCCATTAATAATATAGGCAGTATGAAAAATTCTCCTTAAATGACTTTAGACTCAACAATTGATATACGCTGATAAGTCGTGTTGACTTTGTGCAATAACTAAGGTAACCCTATATAAAACCTATGTTTTGGGTCGAGGAAATGCTGCTCTTATAGTAATAATAAATGAAGGCAATATGAAAAATTCTCTTTAAGTGACTCGAGATTGAACAATCGGTATATACTGTTAGTCGTGTTGACTCTGTGCAATAACTAAAGGTAGCACTAAATGAAACCTGTTTTCTCGAGGGAGGGAATGCTGCTCTTATAGCTAATAATAAATGCAGACAGTGTAAAAAATTCTCTTTAAGTGACTCGAGACTCAACAATCGGTATACAGTGATAGTCGTGTTGACTTTGTGTAATAACTAAAACAGCACTATACGAAAACCTAATCAACCGTTTCATCTTGGTTCGGGTAGTCGTGTTGGTGATTCTAGAAGGCAATTTGGTTAGGTTATATGGTGAAAATGGTAATTTAGATATGGACAAATTGTTTATTGAAGCCTTAACTGGCGTTCAAAAAAGTCGACATGTCGAACTTTTCAAAGTTTTGTCACTTTCACCATCTCCTTAATTTTTAATATATAAAACGACAAGCAGCTTTGTTGGGAAGCGCATGCCCAGCTGGGTCAATAATAACCACTATTAATTTTATTATATTATATAAAAGTTTTATATTTTCTTTTCACAAAATAAAATATTAACTTTTAAAATCATCAAACTAAAATTTAGTATGTAATAAGTCATTTATACGTTTTAAAATTTATTAATTTTTTTTTTTAAATTGACTATTTAAAAAAAATTAAAAAATTAAAAAATTAAATTTTTTATTAAACACTTTCTTACTAGTTTCAACTCTCCCGGAGTGTTTAAGGATGGTTTAAATTTTTGGATTAATATTTAAATTATTTATGCAAAATTAGGTGAGTCAATTTTCACATTAAAATTATAATTGATGATTATTGGACTCGTTAAGTAGAATTAACTTTTAGAAAGCAGTGTTAAGTTGACATCAAGCACCCGAGACTCCTTAATAAAATTAAATTTAAAAAAATTGTGTTAAGCTAGCATCAAGCAACACATTAGAAATCTAATTGATGGGGACTCCTTAAGTAGAATTAAATTTAAGAGAGCAGATTTAAGCTAGCATCAAACAAGGGGTCGTAGTAGCTTCGGCAAAACATCAAGCACCAATGGGTTCTAGTAGCTTCGGCCTACACCAACCAAGTAAGTGATCCTATTATCGGCTCGGTCGAAAGACTTAACTTGTCTTATGTATGATGACACATGCTACGCATATCATGTATGTTGATATGATATACTATGATGTTATGATATGTTATGATTATGTGATGCATTATGATGCATTATGATATGTAAGATGATGATATCTCATGTTACGATGAGGAACATGTTGCACTATAGTAGTGAAGAGTTTTCTAACACATACACCCGTTAACTAATGTTATGAATGAGGAATGTATAAAAGCGCGAGTAGATATTGTCTTATTTGAGATTTCCCTTTTGGGCTTCCTCTCAAGACTTTAAAATGAGTCTTCTAGAGGAAGGTTTCCACACCTTTATAAATGGTGTTTTGTTCTCCTCTCCAACCAATGTGGGACATCACAATCCACCCCCTTTTGAGAACCAGTGTCCTCGCTGACACTCTTTCCTTCTTCCAATCGATGTGGGACTGCCACAAAATCCACCCTATTCAGGGCCCAACGTCCTTACTGGCACACCGCCTCGTGTCTACCCCCTTCGGGGAACAGTGAGAAGGCTAACACATCGTCCGGGTAAGCTTAGCTTCTCTCCTTCTCTCCTTGACTCCTCCTCTACCTATGTTTTAAGCCATTTCAGTCTGTAAAGCGTATTCAATGAATTTACTCGGCTGTAACCAAAGACTCCGGGCATCTGCCTTCTGAGTGAGCCTCATAGAACCTACATTTGAGAAAAACTGCTGCGGATGAGTCTTAGGACAGCCAGTTCCATCGTATTTGTCTATATCAGGCATCGCTTTTCTGGAGATTTTGCCTCTGTAAAAATGGTCATGTTGAGCCCATGGTCTGGCTCTGATACCATTTGTAACGATCCAGATTCACAGCTAGCAGATATTATCCTCTTTGGGCTTTCCCTTTCGGGCTTCCCCAACCAATGTGGGACATCACAACTAATCTCAGCTCCTCACCTTCTCACCATTGTGAATAGGAAGTTTTGTTAGTATCTCACCCCTAGTAGCTCCTTACCCTTGCATCACAAGCATTTCATCGATGCATCAAATGCACCTTGCCTTGTATCACGTTGCATACTTACGCCCTTCTCTCGCTACCACAACCCAACAATCCAACCTACTTAACTCGAAATTAGAGGGTCGGGTTTCCAGTGTACCCATGCACACTTCTACTAAATAAATTATAGGAATTATATTGTTTATATAAAGAAAGAAGCGTGTGGAGAAGGGAGATGAAACGCCAACAGTTCAAGAACAGCCAACAGTTCCGTACAATTGAGGGGAAAATGAAACGCCACAACAAATCTCAGCCGTCCACAGATTAAAAGAAAAATCCAACACGTTGATGAGTCTGAATTTGCACATCATTTTCATTGTTCTTTTCTTTTGTTCTTTGTATGAGCTGTTCAATTTTGGCTTTATTTGTAATAATTTTAATTTTTGAGTTTTACATTATTGTCCTTTTTAAAAAAAATTTAATTTTGTCCATAAACATATTGGTGAGTTGAGTTAGGTTAGGTTGAATCGGGTCGAGACATTTTTAACTAAACTTAATTATTTCGGTTTGTAAATTTTTTCAACCAAAATAATCATTATTAGATAATAATTGGTTAAATATTAGTTCATATCCTTTCGGGTGGGGTCCAGTTGGACAGCCCATCGCTAGAAGTTTACACACTCTTAACAAAGAATGTTTCGTTCCCCTTTCCAACCGAGGTAAGATTTCATAATATATATTTAAAAAATTAGACCGGTCACTAAACAATTAATAATAAGAATCATAATAAAATAATTACAAAAATATGTATATATAATTGTAATGGAAGCAAAAATACAATTTTATTAAAAAAATATAAAAGTTTTATTTATTTAAATTAAATTAAATTAAACAAAATTTAAATAAGTTTATAACTGAATTGGGTTAAATTCGTAATTTTCTCATTTTTGTTAAATATAAAATTTAATTTGAGATTTATTAGGCGAAATAAACATGACCCCACACGCATGTGTATTTTGTTTTATTTTAAATCCAGATTTATTTTATTTATTATCTACAGTTTCTGGGCTTTCTTTTATTTATTTATTTATTTGAATTCCTACAAAATAATAATAATAAATTTAAATCTTATTTATTATTTTCCCTATTTTTCTAAAATTATTTTCTTCTTTATTACAGACAAATATTTAATATTGTCGCTTATTTCACATATTTTTTATTTACTTTTTAAAATTCAAGATATTAAATATCATAAAAAAAAAAATCGAAATATTGATGAATTTGATTACGTGTACTGATAGAGTATAGAAACAGGACACAATCAAACTCGTTTTAAACTCACAAATGTAGACTTTCTAAAAGATGTCACACCTTTTTCTACTTTGAATTCCACGGTCTTTTAGTTCAAATGTTAAAAAGATATATATTCTTTTTATCGCTAAATTATATAATTTTTTAATTATACCGTTCTTTTTAAAAACTATATATATATATATATATATATATATATATATATATATTATTTATTTAAATTTTAATTATGAATGGGAATTTTGGAATAAAAAAAGATATATATTTAGAATAAAATTAAAATGTGTGATTTTAATTGGGCCAGATGGAGAGAGGAGGGGGAGGTTTTTAAATATTTAAATTAATGTAAATAATATAGTTCATTAATTAAAATAGTAAAATTTATTTTCACCTCTGATTTTTACTTGCGGTTTAAAATTAAAATTAAGAAAATTAACAAATTAAAAAAAGTTGAGGGAGGGAAAAGAAAAACTATTTTATATTTACCATTTAAATAATAATAATAATAATAATAAATAAATAAATAAATAAATAAATAAAGAAAATATTGAACAAAATTGATTATAAATCGGAGACTCTTCCCTTTGGTTAGATGGATAGAAACTCATTCTCCAATTTTCCTTTCTTCCAAACAGCTTTGCGATTCGATAATCAAACAAACCGCTGATCTCATCGGAGATTCTCCTTCTTCTCTCTTCCTCCTCCGGCTTCGTCATCAGGATCTTAAGCCAAAAGTGAGAGAAAAATGGTTGCCAAAGCCAATCAGACGATTCCGACGACCTTGATCTTCACCTATGGTACTCTGAAGCGAGGATTCTGGAACCATACGTTGTTGCAGGACCTGATGCGGACCGGAGACGCCTCTTTCGTTGGAAGTTACCGGACGAAGGAGAGCTTTCCGCTCGTTTGCGGACCGTACCGAGTGCCGTTTCTGATAAACTCGCCCGGTTCTGGTTACCGAGTTGAAGGCGAGGTTTATGCGGTGACGGATAGAGGACTCGCGCGAACCGATGAACTGGAAGGTTTGAATAACGGCCACTACGTCCGCCTGCCAATCGACGTTGTGGATGCGAACGGCGGCGGCGTCGGCGGCGTGGTTGTGGCGGAGGCGTATTATGCGCATCCGAGTTACGCGATGGAGTTGTGGAGGAAGGAGGGGAAGAAGAAGGACGGCGGCGGAGTGATTAATTCGTACTCGGAGAAAGAGGCGAAAGGCTATGTGAAGCGCAAAGATAGGCCTCAACATCTCTCATTCCTTGATCATATTCGTATATTTCTTTCTTCATCTGATTAGAGATTTTCTCTTTTTTCTTTTTCCTGTCAAATTTGGGGATTTTTTTTCCCTTCGTGTGACGAATTACTGTGTGTATTGTTGCTTGCGATTTCGTTTAGTGCTTAATCTAATCGTAATTAGGTTTTCATGAGATTATGATTGTAAATTTCTGAAGGATTTGGTCTCTGTTCTTCCGGTATTCCGCGGTCAGTGGTGAGAATGCGCCTGTTTGGATACCGAGAAAATTGTCTGGAAAATGGAATATTAGACAAAATTTCAGAAAGAAATTAAAGAGCAGTATAGCAAATTCTCTCTTGAATCATGATTTTTTTTTTTTTTTTTTTTTTTTTTTTTTTTTTTTTTTTTTTTTTTTGTTTGTTTTGGAATGATCAGAAACAAATATCTATCCCTCTTTATTAGGGAAAATTTTAATTTCCCCTGAATTTAAGCATGGTAGGTATGATAATAAATTGGAGGAAAAAAAAAAAAAAAAAAAAACTAAATTCTTAATATTTTTTAGATTCTTTTAATTGATGTTATTAAAATAATTGAATTTAAGTATTTTTATTGTTTTTTTTTTTTTTTTTTTTAAATTTCTTAAAACTTCTTCATTAGTTCTTAACTCTATGGAAAGTTTTTATTAATCAAAACTATGGTATTTTGAATTATAAAAATAAAATTCAAGAAAAAGATATTAATAAGTCTACTATTTTTAATATATAAAATATAAAGAATTATGCGATAAGTTCATTATCCATCCAAATATGGCCCATGACTTATCGTGGAGCAACTCGCTTTTCGAGAATACTCAATTCAGGAATGAGCGGTTAGGGACAAGCTGGACAAGCTAGTCAAACTTTGACTTTAGATCGAGTTTGAATCAAGTCGGAATTGAACGGGAGTCGATCTAAAAGCTAAAGTCTTGATGACGATTGGGAACAGAAGAGGGCATAAGAAGCAAGAGAAAAAACATTATTGACGCTCGTTGATTCAAACAACAATACGCTTAATATCTACTTCGTTGGTCAATTGAATGAATGATGGCTTGATTATTTGAGTGATGACACTCTCAGTCTCTACTGTAATGGTCGGTTGGAATAGAGATACGAAGTTCAAACAATAGAGCAATGAATGGTTTTGAAGATGCGAGAGAGACACTGATATTTGAGAATTGATAGACGTTGAAAAAAATCTAACGTTGATTACGTGTACACATCAATATTGAATGAGGCAAAGATCATAAATCTTTAAGGAATTGGACAGACTCGTGGTTGTGGCTACTAACAAAAGTTATTTAAAATGTAACAGCTCAAGCTCATCGCTCGAAGATATTGTCTTTTTTGAGCCTCAGATATTGTCCATTTTACGCTTTCCCTTTCGGGCTTTTCTCAAGTTTTTGAAACACGTCTCCTACATATAGGTTTCCACACGCTTATAAGGAATGTTTTATTCTCCTCTCCAACCGATGTGGGATCTCTCACCTATGAACCCACTCGAGTTTATTTGTCTCTTGATTTTATACTTTGTACGAAGAATTCCTAGTTTTTTTTAGTGCCACTGGTTAATTCAAGTGTTATATATATATTATATATATATATATATATATATATATATATTTATTTATTTATTTATATATATATATATATATATATATATATATATATATTTATTTATTTATTGTTCAAAAATATTAAAAAAAACAACAATAAAAAAAATATATGTGGGTATCTATCAAGCTAGGTAATTGATTACTTCACATGAATATAAAAATAATAATTTAATTTTTTTTAATAAAAAACGAAAATAATTAGAAATTAAAAGCTTAAATATTCCTTTGTCATTTTCAATTTAGTTTATTTTACTCGTTATATTTTAAAATCTAACTATTTTGGCATTTCTATTTTAATTTTAATTTTATTTTTAAGGAACTAAAATGGTTGTTTATTTTAATAGTATTAAAATTATTTGTATGGTGGTAGGATGCTTTCTCCATCTAAACTAATTAAAAATTAAAAGCTTTAGATTAAATAATTATAATTTCAATTTAAAATAATTTTTAATATTAATGAGGCATTCACTTTTGAACCAACCCATATTATATTATTAAATTAGAGATAGTTTTCAAAGCAATTGTAACTCAGTCGTAATAAATATGAATTAATTTTAAAAAACTGGAATTTCAGTCTTCGTACATATATTACACTAAAAAGTTGTTTTATAGATTTAATATGGGTCGGGACATTCTATACGTTAATATTGAATATATGTTGTTTGGGTTATGAGTGATTTGTCGACATGAACATCACCTGACATGAATTATGTACAATTGACTAAAAGGTTAGAGGTTCGAGTGTCTCAGAATTAAAAAAAAAAAAAAACATATTCTATTTTTCTTTTTTTATTTAAATGACAATAGGAACTATGAGGCATTAGAAATGCCTTAGCTACTAAGTTATTTAAGTTGACTACCTTATATTTATAAATTAGAAAAACAAATTATTATTTTATTGTTCAAAAATAAATTATTATTTTATTATTTTTCTTAATAGCGAAGATTGAAAATTTCATAGATAAGGCCAATTTGGTAATATCACCCGTTTAATTTAAGGTTAAATTATAGATTTTTTTTTTTTTTTTTTTTTTTTTTTTTTTTTTAAAAAGAGATACAAAAAATTTTCCGAAAAGATACTAGGATGATTCATAAGAAGTATTGCATGTAATACATCAAGAGAGCGAAATGGGTGTTCGTGGTACTCGACGTTGAACTCGGTCAATCGTGTTGGCACCGCCATGACTAATCTCCCAAAGGGGAGATTTAATTTTGTACCTTACAAGAGAGTCCAAGAGAGTCCATTGGAGAATGAAGCCTAAAACTTCCACAAGTACCACCATAGTGTTCAACTTCCATGAGTCACTTCCCAATGCTGAAGTGATTAGTAAGAGTAAGAGTTAGGCCATTCCCTAGAAATTGACCAGTAATGATCAGAAAGTCTAGAGCCACCCGAACTATTCAATCTATGGGTCAATTCGACCAAACCTGAAAATAGGGTTACAATCTAACCCTCTACTTAATCACTACGAAAACTAAGAATATTTGATATTTGTAACTAATATCATTACGAAAATTAAGAATATTTGATATTTGTAACTAATATCATTGTGACTTATGAGTACTTAATATTTGAAATTTTAATTATTAATATAAAATGTATTGTGCAAGGTAGATTTTTTTAAAAATAAATAAAAAAAAAAAAACAACCTTGACAACTCAACAAAAAAAAAAAAGAAAAAAAATGGTTGAATTGGGTTGTAAACTCTATTCAGAATGTTCGGGTCACAAACCTAACTAATCCAAAAGATTACTCTAACACAACTCAATCCATGTATACTCGAGAACTTATTCAAAAAAACCTGTAACGATCCATTTTAACTCGGATCAATACCAAATTCTTTCAATTAAAAATTGTGGCATATTGTCACATGGATATATGGTATCTAAGAAGTAGAAACTTCAAACCTCTGCAACTAGAAACTGTATTTACATGGTAGCTTCTATCTCCGGATCCGCTTCAACTGGCACAGCTGGAGTCTTGTTGCCACCTCTTAGACGTGAAGATACATTGTCAATGGCAGAATTCAATTGCCCTATTTTTTCATTCAACGTCTGTCTGGTTTTCTGCATTTCAGAAAATCATGTTTTGTTCAGATATTAAGCATCTAATAAAGAAGTTGGACCCAGTTTGCAACTCGCTAATTTGCTTCGAACTCTATATCTAATAAATCTCGAAGCTTTCAACTCTACGTCTAGTAAATCTCTGACAAATCTTTTCAAAGTTTAAGGCTCAAAGACACATAAATCTCAAAATTAAGAACTAAACTTGTAATTGGGATTTGACCGATTACAAAGTCAATTATGTGCGGTGTCAAACCAAAATACCCAACAAGCATTAGCTCTCCCATGAAAAGGAGGTGATCCAGCCGCACCTTCCAGTACGGCTACCTTGTTACGACTTCACTCCAGTCACTAGTCCTGCCTTCGGCATCCCCCTCCTTGCAGTTAAGGTAACGACTTCGGGCATGGCCAGCTCCCAGAGTGTGACGGGCGGTGTATACAAGACCCGGGAACGAATTCACCACCAACGGCTGACCGGCGATTACTTTGGGATTTAACCGATTACAAAGTCAATTATGGACCTTAATTTTGAATTGTGCATATAAAGTGCAGTTTACTCGGTGGTGCTTATTCCTATTTGATGAACATGAGATGATTTAAAAGAAAAGCAAACCATTGAAGAAAATAAATAGCACTCCATCCTGCTCGTTTACAGATCATTAACTAAACGATGTGCAGATGTAACTAATTTTTTTTGGAAATTCAGATACGAAATAAACACACCTATCAGAGTTCAAGCATTGGATATTATATACACATACACACATATATAAAGGAAACTAAATTTCATAAAAAAATTAAATAAATAATCTACGAAAAAGGATACAAGTCAATGTAGTTACCTCTAGACCGTCGTCATAGTAGATTGGACGTCTAGCCCTCCTAAAACCATACTCGTCTTCATTTAGTATAGATCTCCTGATCTGTATTACGTGCATACAATCAGAAAGGCAGTAAATAGATATTCGAACCTACGAGAAACCATATGACTCACTCAACAAGATTTAAGGAAATAGTCAAGAATATTGCGGAAGGAGGATGGCATAATTTTCCTATAAAAGTTGAGAGTAACTGAACGCTACAATGGAACATACGTGGGGCAAAGAAATAATCAGTCTTCTGAATTTGCATATCACAAGGAGGTATTAAACTGAATCAGATCATCAATGGTGATATCAAATCCAAATGATTACATTAAAATCTTTATTTCAAGAGAGAGCAAAACATTCAATCACCTGCGGAGCAAAAATGTAAGCTAAAGTTCCAAATACAGCACCCCCAAGAAGAAAACCAGCTACAAACTCCCCACCTCCACTTCTACCACCATCACTGTAACAGAAATCAAACTCGAAATTGTTAGTCCAACTATCATTCAGGAGGAAAATAAAGGAAGACTTCCTCACAAGAAACAAACTCCTGGAGTAAATACAATTGGGCGACTTTAAAACTTAGAAGAGCTTATAAAACCTTATAAACGGGGCATAAAATGCATCATCATCCATGGCTACGCTGAACTTTATCTTTCTATTATAATCTAGAACGGTAGGAGAGAAACATGAAGATTTACAAAGAACTTTGATATCGTTAAAATGACAAAGTAAAATCAAGATTTTAACGTTTTTGCGCTAGAATATCAATCCGACACCAACAAAGGTGTCGTCAAAGTCAATATACATAAAGCCTAACCTATTGACATACCATTTGATCCTGAATTTTTTTGGATTTGACGATTATTCTCATTTCTCCTTTCATTATAATTCACACTATACATTGAGTTCTTTCTTGCAATTCTTATCTTTGTCTTGAGGATGTCTTGCTAGGATCTTGTCTTGCTGAAATTTTCATCAATAGAGTTTTGCTATTCATATTGAACAGTAAGGACTAGACAAAACAACATCCAAATCATTAAGTTTCAAGTACCCAGAGGGGAGAGCTACTACAGGAGAAACAAATGTATAAAATAAACTATCATTTTTATGTGCAGTAGACAATTTATTATTACTAAAACTCATTAGTAGAATTGAAAACCTAAAATACATCTAAATAGATGACATATTTTAAATTGGGAGTAGTTTCAGGTAATCTCCTTCTAACATCTCAAGGAAGGATGCCTTGTCTTCTCTCCTTACTGTTCTTTCCATCTCTTAGTCTAAAGTACAGTTTCCTCCCTTGAACAAAATAAAGGCATGCATGCTCGAAGGAAAATGCTAGTAAATAGGGAGAAAAAGGATTTTTACTCCAATTTACGATGTTTTCAAACCCATGAAAGGGTAGTTCACATTTGGAGAAATTTAAGGAATTTTATTGGGCTTCTGGCAGGGAAAAGGAGGATAGAATTCATCATTTCAACAGCAACATAGTTTCTTCGAATTAAAAAAATTGGTGGTCTTGAGCTGGAGATCTAAGGAAAGGAACTATGGCTCTTGCCTCATAAATAAATACTTCACTAGAGATGGATCCCTCAGGTCATACAGTGGCGTTAAATTTGGGATTGTATTCTCGCTAAAAAAATTGATAAGAATCTACTAGGAGTGCATTACAAAGCCCTCGTCCCCCTGAATCTCGTGCCCACAAAAAACTTTGTTATAAATACTAATTAGATTTTGAGAATTGAGTACACTACGACCTTATTTGAACAGGATATGTTCTATAGGTTGTACAACTGTGTCCTTGAGTTCTAAGACCTGAATACACTACTTTCCTTTTAACCATGTCTTCGTAATCTACATTCTTTCTTATTTAATACTATCTCCTGCCTGCTCATCCCTACTCTCACCCAGCACCTCGTTTTCTGGTAAGCATACTTGATTTGTATCACAACTGCGCTCCACTAACTTGAATTTGTAGTAACTAAAATCACTCAAAAGGGCAGTTACATCTGAAATTTCAGATTCATGCAACTTTAGAAGTCCGTCACTATAAAGATAAATCCCTCATATCCATATAAGTTTTCATTTCATGCTGAAATATAGCCTACCTGACTTTAATAATAACAAAATGTAAAAAACTAAGGCTAATAAGCTTTGTTCTTTGAATAACACTACATCACGTACTTGTACTCAGCACGGACTGATAACTTGTGGTTGGTTCTCGAGCACTTCCTCTGGATGGCGAGTTTTGGAGTTTGACCAAAGGAAATGGACTTTGAGGAGAGATCTGAGGCCTTGATCAATCCCCCTAAACACAGAAGGAAAGTACGAAAAAAACGAAAAAAAAAAAAAAAAAAAGAATTAAGAGCGATGAACAGATGGATTACCTTGTGAAAAGAAACGAGCTAAGCAAAGATAAACAGAACAAAAATCTTAAACGATCGAGTTACAAAAGCCAATTGAGACCTAGAATTCAACAAACCTCCTCCTCGAAATTAAGAAAACGTCTATAATAGCAATCTACATGGAACTGAAATGCAAAATACGTCCTAATAAAGTTCCACAGATTGAATACGAAATTGCTTTTGTCTGATTAAATTCATCCGTTTCCAGAGCTTTTCAAAGCAACCTTACAGGCGATAATTACTAAGGAAAAAGTTCGACCTACTCAATCACTCGAAACAAACGCAGAATCAAGTGAATATGCATAGATAGGGAAATGAAAACCTTGAACAGCAAATCTAAGAGAGAAAAGAAAAGATTTACCAGATACAGAGAGCGACGGAGCAAAGCAGGCGGCCATGTGGAAAGAGAGTAGAGATGAAGATGAGAAATCAACGAAATTGGAGAATGAGAAAGAACTAACAAGAGAGAGTGTTTAAGATAGCTACCTTATTGTTCGCCTCTATTCATTATTATTTTATTATTATTATTATTTTCAAATATTATTTTTCATTATTATTATTTTTCAAATATTATTTTAGTTTGCGTGGAAATGTAGCCAAGTGTCTGAATATATTGGTCAAGGTTCGATGTTGTTGCAGCCGGTGCTCGTTTGTGCGCATGTGAACCAACCCAACAACCAAAGAAAGGATGCTTTTCGAGGCATCCTAAGAATATGATTCGAGCTGTATGAAGAAAAACTCTCACGTACAATTTTATTTTGGGGGGTGGAGAACAGGAGAAGGACCTCAACAAAGTCCCCTAACGACTTTTCTCGAGCCTAAGTGAAAGTGAAATGGTAGACCTACCCATCTCGTGTTATTGTCACACTAGGTTTCAATAATATTTTAAACTTTTAAAAAAGTTCAAAAGTATTATTAATTTGGAATGAAACTCGTTAATACTTTATTTCAAAAATGGCTTTTGAGTTTTCAAAAGTTTAATTAATGCCCTAAACTTTTTTAAGAGTTTTAAATACTTATAAATTTTTAAAAGTAACGTTAAAAAGTTTTAGAGATAATTAACGATTTTGGTTTATATATTAACCATAATTTTTTTTTTTTAACTTTTCTTTTTATAAAGTTAAAAAGTGTTAATGCTATTTATAAAATTTTATAGGTATTTTTTTTTAAATATAGTATTGATTATGTGGGTATTTTTAAATTCAAAGATATTAATAATTTTTTTAAAAAAGTTTAGAGGTATTTTTAAAACACTATTAAGAATTTAAGAATATTTTTGAAACAAAAAGTTTTTTTTTGTGAAAGTTTAAAATATTATTGAAACTTTTTAAATACGTTTGAATCAGATAAAATATATAACTTTAAAAACATTTTTATTACTTCATCCTTTAAAAAAAATGTAAATGTAATAGGTATTAATGTGTATTGGATTGGTATTAGTATGGTCTTGGAGAGTAAAAGAATGTATACTACTGATAATTACCAACTTTTAAGTATTCTTCATCGAACCATAATTTGAGATCAATCTGATTATAGAGTCGTTTTGAGGTACGTACGTACATATCGAAATACGTAAATTCATAGATAGGTAGATCTTTACTCTCAACACTATGAACTTGCTTTAATGTTCATATACGTATCATTTTAACTAGAATTGGACTTAGCAACTACGTCTGATTTAAGTTGACTAGGTAATTTCAAAAGAATTTAATGAACAAATCACTCAACCGTTTTTGCTTACTTTCATTACTTTCAAAGTTTAAAAAGGAGATATGGATTTGAAAAGAAAAGGTAAATTTTAAATCCTAAAAAGAGATCTCATACCGGTATCTTCCTTCTTTAAGGACGTTTTGCACCGCAACTTTTTTCGAGAAAAGCTTCCAAAGTCACTATTTTAGGTTAGCCTAGAGATATCCTCTCAATGTATGAATGATCTAAATTTTTTTTAGCCGATATTGTTCTTTTTTAGTTTTTTGGAATTTCAGACTTCTTTCTCAAAAATAGGTGTCCACACCCTAATATTTCGTTCTTCTCTTCAATCGATGTTGTCCCCACTCCAATCGATGTGGAATCTCACAGACTCGATCTCTAACCTTGAACATATGTCTAAACCAATTAAAATATCTTCAATCATCAATATCAAAAAAATTTAAATCTCTAACCTCAAATATATATCCAACACATTAAACCATTACCATGCGGAGGTTAAACAAACTACAAAAATCCTTTCAAACCATAAGCAGAAGAATCATGTTGAACTCTCAAAAACATCATTTTAAAAAAACAATGAGGCTATCAGCTAACCCTTTTGAAGAAGCCTGTAAAATATGGGAATAAACAATTAAGGCAATGGTCTGTATCATACTCAATTTCTAGTTGGCTAGAGTGTTCAAAGGACAATACTTTGCAAGTAAACTTTAGAATCTTGGTAGAATCTCAAGTCCCAAGTAGTAGACAGCATATGATTCAACAAACACATATGCTGCCTAACAACAGCTTAGAACAAGAACTACAGGAAATTAACAGTGAACTACAGGAAGGGTATAGCACAGAGAGAGTACTGTCAAGGTGAACATATTGGTCTGTAGTACCTGATGATTGTTAACAAGCAAATATTATTTCTGTTTCCATTCTACTAATATATACAAACCGCCGTAATTCTGATCTTGAAGTCAAAAGTGCTCAAAGATGAATAACTAAAGCATAGCCAAGAAAAAACTAAAGGAGAAAAGGGGAAAATAATTACTGGTATATACTTTTGAGAGGGATATGAACAGATGGAAGGCGGGTCCTCACGTAACGAAGCCCTTGAAAGATCAGCTAACATAATCTGGTATACATTTTGCCGAACGCAAATTCGACGCCATAAAGATGAGATGAGAGTAACAACATCATATCATTTCCTATTTCTCTGACAAACCCCCCAAAGAGAATTGGTGAAGTATTCACATTTCACATACCACCGATCGGGTAGAAGCTGTTTTGTTTTCGGAACAGTTTTTGCCGATTGTTGCTTCTCTGGGAATGGAGAGACAAAGACAATGTTAGGGATGTAGAGTCATCTTCCTCTTCATCATCTATCACCTTTTCTGAGGACTCACTATGGCTACGTTTCTCATCCACTAAATCCATAAAAAAAGGAATCATACTCTTTTTTCGTAGCTTAGTATCCGCCCCCAACGCAAGCTCGAGATTTGGCACCGTATCGTGATATTGGTTCTCATTTTTGGCTGGAAGTGCTAAGTGGTGATCCTCTAGTTGTTGATGTGAATCAACAACAGGAAAGAAGTGCTTTTCAGCAGTTTCAAAATCTTCTGGAATAACATTCACATCACATACTATATTACCTCCCTTTTTCTGAAATAAAAACGTGGGACCGATATCATTACGCGGTGAGACATAAGCATCAGATTGTGAATTTATACCACCTGAACTATAACTATTTTCATATGAGTTACCAAAGCCTGTCCTCATCTTTTTGCTGACATTCTCTTCATCCAGCACTATACAGTCCACCTCCTCATCCCGAGAAGTACGTTTCTTAGAACTAATAGAGACTAGAGCTGCCGGTAAGATATCCATCTGTTCTCGCTTTCTGTGATTGAACTCTAGACAATGGATTGCTTCGGAATTTAAATCTCTTTTTGAAATACCTTCATAGTCTGAACTCCCTTCTGCTGTCCGGAGTATAACTTTCTCTCCTTCACAAACCAATCTATCTACAATTTTCTCACCTGCACTAGTTTTTTTCATGTCATCAATGGTCTTAATGAACGGCGGCATATCTTCTGTTGCACTGAAGTCCAGCTTCACATTCTTATTATCATTAACACCTACAATTTCTTTAACTTGAATGGTCGGTTCAAATTGCTCCCCTTCTATGGTCTCTGAACGATCAGATTCCTTCTGCATAATAAGAGAACATCAATGGATCCATTAATCTCAAGAGTGAGAAGGCCTGATAAGACTAAAATGAACAACTATGGCAATCCGATAAGGAAATGCAAAATAGAGAAGTATACCACAAAAAATAGTGATAAAGAAATGAAAAGGGACAGAGACGTCAGGAAATGGGCTGGAAGAAGGAAAAGGGAGGGAAAGAGATATAATATCTGGTATTCAGTTATATATCCTATAATTAGAAAATGATATTCCATTCCAGTTCACAATAAGATGGAGCTAGATATCCAATGGACAACAAAAAACACGATCTAATCCACATTGTATTCATCTCCGAAATAGCCCACCTAATCAGCAATCAATTCACCCATATAACTGATGGGCAAACTTAGCATCATATTAGATTTTCAGTTCATCCAAGCACCTCTCTATCTTCAGCAAGAACTCCTTCAAAGTTTCCTGGTTCTGCCAGGTTAAACCAAGGTCTGATCAAAAGAAACAAAACAATGTAGGAAATAGCGATCTAATCTGTTAGGAAGAACTAGGATTATAAAATGAGGCCCGAGTGAAACATAAAGTAATGAATATTTACTCACAATTCAGAATTAATTAAAAAACTGGACCCAAAAGAAAAAAAAGAAAAGCAAACGCCATCCCACACTAACCATTATACATCAAATATTCATTGAAGTATAGAAGGCAAATTACACTTTATTTCCTAAGTTTCAAATTTTGACATTTTAAACTCGAGTCAGCATCATGAAACAGTTCAAAATAATCTCCACCATTAGCTTCCATTAAATACAGTAACAAAATGAAAATGGAGCAAAATATCAATGAAATCGACATTAAAAAAAATCAATTGAACCCAAAATGATTAGTTTATTAACTAAAGTCAATAATTAAAGTATTAAACACACAGGACACAAAAGAAAATGCAAAAAAGTTGGGAGTTTTCCAATCACAGACGATCGTTACTCAAAATTTAAAGCATAAAATGGGAATTCTCTCCATTTCATTTTGGGAAGGGGTGGATTCAGTACCCTAACTTGAGGGCGTCTCTTTGAGGGGTTTATGAAAGGAGGGAGATGCCAAAGATTGATTTGGGAAAGGACGTGATATGGTCAATTGGAAGTTTTTGTTGGCTTATGAAAAAAACAGCTACGGGGGTACATGGCTCAAGTGGATTAGTGGATAAATAATGGCTGCCAAATTCTCAGTTTTCCTCAACGAGAAGCCTAGAGGGTAATCTGAGCATCTAGGGCCTTGAGGGAGAAAAGAAGATCATTTATCACACTTCCTTTTTGTGTTGGGAGGGCCAGGCCGTGACAAAGCACATTTTATCTCATCCACAATTGGCCAACAATACATTATTGCTCCTTTTAACAGAGTCAAAAAGGAGGATAAAGAAATGGGATGTCCAGCTTGTGAAATTCCTTTATCCTATATATTCATGCCTCTTCAGAGAAATCCTAGAAGCCATGCTATAATGTGCATCCTCGCAGTCTCTTGATGACAATTTCCTACACCAAGAGAGATTGTTCTAAACATGGAGAGGAAGATGAGGTCCTTTGTACAGGAAGTTATTAGAACCACCAACCACGGAAGGTACAGTCAATCGAGTAATTTGGTGAACTGGGAAACTACTTTGTTGCGAATCAAAATTAGAGCTTAGGGTAAAAAAGTGTAAAAAGGAGAAAAGAGGAAAGAAGCGTAGCTCACAAAATGGATTAGTAAGTTATCAAGAGAAGAAAAGTGGAACCAATTTGTTGTCTTAAGAAACCAATTGGTTGGTGGTATCTTAGAAAATGAAAAACTGGTTGTTACCAAACTCCTTGATGGAACCTGATTGTTTCTCGGAGGTTTTTGTTTGTCAAGATCGGAACTTTGTGATTAATAATAAATGTTCCATCAACAAAGTAATAATTTAGAGTTCAAATGAATAATAAAAGTGTCTGACTAGCCATAATAGCATACAAAATTACTTTTTGTAACCACATCAGCATAATTAAAATTATAGAATAGACTACAAAAGATATCTTATCAACTATCTACTATTGAGGCAATCAGGCACAGCTCTAAACTACATGTTACTGCAAGCAATAGAATATTAACTAAATAGACTACTTTAAACAACTTCTAAAAACTCGAGGTTAAAATGTCAGCCTTTTAACCTAACGATGTCCAATAGATGTAATATGGAGGTTGAGCAAAAATGTAATTAAAAAATAACTAGGAATATAAGAACATCAGACAAATTAAACTGCATATTGCTTGCCTGTGCCAATGCAAGCATTAGTAAGGATTCGTTTTTAATAAGAAACAATTTCATTGATCTATGAAATTACAAAAGGTACTCGAATCCAAGGTGTATCACGCATTCCCATTTCCAAAGCACTGATAAGGATTGTAGATAAAGAATACCATCAAGAACAAAAGATATTGAGGAACAAGGGAGCAAGAGAAACAAGGGTAGTGAAGACCATAGCAGATGTGTGTTGCATTCATTGTGTGACTGTTGGCCGCAATGGTAAGTTTGTGTGTGCAGAAGTGTGCACCAGAGAAAGATTTCACTTGCACAAAACTATAGGTAAAAGATGCAAAAAGAAGTATTACCATGGGAGCAGAGCTAGCCGATCCTTGACAATATTCCATGCTTGTAGCTAACATTGACGATGCTTTGAGTTCAAACTGATCATCCTTACGGCCTGAATTTTCTAGGGAATTCAGTTGTGTCTGGTGAAAAGAAGATTCACATTTGCGACAATCGGTGCTAGTTGTGTCAGAAGTTTGGTCTGCCGAACTGGATGCATTACCAAATTTGGGAACATCACAAGCAAATATCTTTACATCTACACACTTGGCCAAACAGACATCATCAGACTTTGTTGCTATGATATCCGGAAAGCTCTTGTCTAAAGGCACAGCTTCTTTGCTACAAATATTTGAAGTCTTCAATGCATCTGAACAATTCATCTTCTTTCCCCTAAACACACCCCATAGAAAAAACAACATATTCCAACCTGGAGGAGGGAGGTAAGGAGAGAGATTGAATCACAAGATCAATATACATGCTTATACAAAGGAGTAATCTAAGACATACAATTGAAACAATAAATTTCTAAACCAGCAAATATATCTATACCTATAAATCAAATCAGATCTTGATGTATTCATCTAAAAGACAATAACTATTCCCAACAAAATCAGTAAATGACAACTACATCCTTCCATCGTTTAAAACATTCCAAATACAATTACCAACCATAGAACCTAAAATTAAATGGAGTTTAAGAAGATTTGTATGTACGATAAAGTTACTAGAACTTTCTAGAGAAAGCTAAATTATACCCTTCCTGGAAATTATAAGATCTGGCCAAAGTACGACAAAGGAAATACTGACTAATTTAACTAAAGAAAGTTTAAAAGTTGAGGGATAAAAGAAGAAGAAGAAGGTAAACAAATCAATGGTCGTCTTTTGTGGCTAGCTTTTTCATATGCTTTTGTACATTCTTTCATTATTCTCAATTAAAACTCAGTTTCTTATTTAAAAAGAAAAAAAGAAAGAAAGAAAAAGAAAAGTAGTTAGACACAGAAATGGTTTCCCACAAGCTTCTGTAGTACCATTAATCCTCAAACTAGTGTCTTCTCAATTATAGTTGAAGTTTTCCTGTATTCACTAAAAATGATTCAAAGGGAAAATGCCCATACCACTAACTCAGGGGGTGGGAAGGCAAAGATTTAGTGCTAGAGGCTTTCACTTGGGAAATATGGATGGAGAGGAACTATCAGATCTTCAATGAAACAGAATGTGTTGGAGAGGAGTCTTCAATTTTCTCAAGATATCATATTCTTCTAAAGCATACCATATTCTTATTGCCAAGACTATGCTGTAAAATCTTTTTCTGTTTCCAGTTTCAACGAAAGCTGGCTTACCTAAATGCTGCACAGCACAACTTAACTCCTATCTTTCCCAATTAACAGAGTAACAAAAAAGTGATCTACAGCTCAAAATCCCCAATTTTTGTATAAACGGGGCATTGAATAATAAAGCTCCAAAGGAGAAAGAAAGGACACCATGATAGACTAAATTTCACCCTCAAGCAATTGAAAATATCAAAATACACAAAATAATGAACCAAACACTCCCTATCTGAGGATTCATATAACAAATGAAAAGCCTCTTCTAGATATGCTCAGACATCATTTACAAAGGAACAACTTGGTGACAATCTGACAATTTCAAAGACCTATTTGATAAATAACCACACAATCGAAATGATAAGAATTAAAAAAAAATCTTACGTTGTGAATTTTCAGGGAGCTGATTTGAAGAGAATATCAAGAGCTCGACACCACCAAGGTTACCTTCGAGTGCTAAATCATTCTTGATCATATGATCCAATAAGCTTTTGTAGTTTCTCTCGTAACTGAATTGCAAGAAATACAGTTGTACAAGAGAATATCAGACTGGCATGAAAGCCGAAGCAAGGATTAAAGAAGATGGAAAATTGCTGAAAGTGGCACCTGTGAATATCTTGTGCAAAAAAGTAAAGAGCAATATTATCTTCTTTAACACCACAGTCATGGAACTGGGATGGCCATGTGCTCAAGCGAGGTACTTCCTTCAAAGAAATAATTTGTGGAAGTCTGTTTGCCACTTCAACAACTTTGGGTGACGCACAAGTTGACAGATGAGCCTGAATTCCATCACAGAAATCTGGAAGTTTTCCGCCTCTATGCAACTCAAAACCACCCCTTCAAGAAACAACAAAAGGTATTTTCAATGATTGTTAATGAATGATAAAATATATCATATCATAATTTTTTTAAGAAAAAAAGAAACATGAAATAAATTAACAGAAATCAATGAGATAACTCAAATGAGAATCTTACTGCCATATATATTCATACTCCGGAATCACTGACATCTTCAGGAGAAGTGAGGTTGTTGCACTACGACCAAACAAATCTTTCATCCTAACCTTTTCAACAGGAATGGCAGTTGAATCTGTATCCTCAAAATTTGAAGGAACAGGAGCATCGAGATTCGGCATGACATGTGGCTTTGAACTACTTGCAGCTGGTTGCTTGTGAAAGTTAGTAGCAGAACTACTGATAATTGTCTTCCCTTCATATGCCCTTTCAGATGAAAGCTCATTTTTTATCTTGTTTGAAAATGGAAATTGATCTAGATGCACGATATCACTATTTGAGACTGTGCTTGGTGAGGAAACCTCGTCAGATTGTTCACTAAATTTTCTCTTTTTGCATATTTCAGGCCTTCTAAGCAATGCTGCTTGAATTGCGGCTTTCAACTTGTTCTCCTCACACGTCTCCTCTCTAGAGCTAATTATACTGCTATCGGCACCATAAGGACTACCACTAGCACAAGATTCTGTAGCATGTTCAGTTCCTTTACATTTCAGACAGCTACCACTTCTTGGACTAGTAGCAATGGCAGGCTTCGATAGATTTGCAGAACTCTCCCTATTTTTCTCATCTTGTCCTGTCATTTCCCGTGACCTTCCAGTATCATTATAAGATGGCCTCTCAACAGTTGGTTCTTCCCTGGGGCTAACATGATTTATCTTTTGTTCAGTAGAAGAACTGCATAGTCCATTGGAGGATAAAGCTCTAACTGAAAAAACAAATGAAAATATTAACTAAGCCTTAGCATCAACAAACAACAGGCATATAGAACTTACAAAACTCTGAAATTAGTGAATAAGAGAATCATGCACAAAGAAGCAAATATGATATCAACTCTATCCAGCCATCAGAAACGGCATACCTGGACTGAGTGGATTATCTACACCCTTGTGAACTAGACTGCTTCTCAATTTGGGGTGAGTACTTGAGATTCCATCAGATTGTATAACTTTTTGATCTCGATTGTTGCTTGGAGATGATACCAAATTGGTTTCACCACGCAATGAATGCTTTTGATCAACCTTAGATGTTGAAACTGCAGAACTTGCTTTCGATGGATTTTTCCTATCTAAAATGTTCCTGTCCTTCCCTTGTTTTACACCCTTTGGATCCTGGACATGAGGAAACTTAGATGGTAGCATTTTAACTCTTGCTTCACTCATGCTTGCACGGCCAGAATTTGAAGTTTTGAATGATTGGGATTTTCCTAAAGCTCTGGAAGGCCCATCCTTGACTTCAAGGGAGGTATTTTCTCTAGTCCCCCTCAGCTTTTGAGGTATAAACTCATCTACAAGTTTGACCTTGGGTTTCGAATTTAAGATGCTGAATGAATTAGACTTTAAAAGAGTACCTGTATGTTGAAAGTAATAGGCAAATGCATAAACAATAAACAATTAGCATCAACACGACGAGAAGAAAATTAAGGAATAAAAAAAGTCCATATAGGGCTGCTTATCTACCCTTGAGTGTCTGAAGTCTTGAACTAGCAGATGGTGAGCGTGCCATTTCTGAACCATCATTACTGCCTTGATCACCCAAACACTTCTGTTGAGAAAACATCAACTTCCCTTTATCTAAGCTCTTTGATGAAGAATCACGGGATAGCCCAATACTCCTGCCAGGGCTGGATGCTTTTGTTGAGCCTTTGTTATTTTCAAGGACCTGTCTTTTTGCAGCTACAGAAACATCAACATTTTCCACATTCTTCTTGCCAAAATTTCTCACACTTGAGCAGTCTCTGCTTACTCTTTTTCCCTCAGCATCTGAAGCATTCAGTGTGGCAATAAAATTAAAGTTGCTATCAATAATATTCTTAAAATGACTTCTAATTTTCAGCATTTCTCTTACCAGAAACATGGGTACTTGGACTAATGATATTTGACCTTCTCCCTTCATCTTTTTTTTTATTGGAAATGCAACCTTTCCCTTCAACATCTGAAAATTAATTGCACGATGAGATCATAATATACTCTTAAAATAAGTGAAAACTCTATCTTCCCCTTTCTTCTTAGTTATTACAGTTATATAAACATGAATTCAACGTCACCTTGCTTCTGGTTTTCATTTTCTTCCGCTGATTTGCATTCCTCACACAGCCAGTCACCTTCAGGGACTTCATCAAGCATCTCTCGCATGCAATAGCTGTTACAAAAAATTTGTTAGAACACGTGGTACTTAGTTTTTCAAGAATAGCAATTACAAATACAAAAGTATGCCATTTAAATAAAAAGGGAACATCCTTACGTGTGTTCTGCACCATCAGTGCACCTACTACATATAGCAAGCAAATCCTCACGACCAGCATCGCCACAAATATCACAAACTTTGACCTGATTCCCAATGGAAGTAAGAGAATGCCCAGAGTTCAAAATCAAACTAAAAAACTTGAGGAATTGAGAATAAAAGAAACTATGCAGTAAACCAAAATTCTCGATGATACAAAAAAATAAAGATCAGAAAAAATGAGAGAGAGAAAGAGAGTTTTCCAAAAGCACCAGCAAAAGCAGCCTTTCCCTGTACAAATCTAAATAAGTTATGGGCATGGTCGCATCATGACATCAACTAAGACACAAAAGCCATTGAATTTTACTTATAAGGGGCAACCAATTAACCTTCAAAGCAAGAACCAGAGAAAAATCAAACCAAAAGGAGCGGTAATTTAGATGGAAACTACTTAACACAATTAATCAGAGACAATACAATATCAACTTTCTTCATGATTTTCAACTTAGAGGACATAATCCAAAATCCCATCCTATCAACTCCCATATATATAACCCTATGGACCATTACTAATAAACTACTTAACACAATTAATCAGAGACAATACAATATCAATTTTCTTTATGTTTTTCAACTTAGAGGACTTAATCCAAAATCCCACACAATCTCCTCCCATATATATAACCCTATGGACCATTACTACATGAAAAACATTTATTACCAACTGACCCAAACATTGCGAGATGAACCAACCAACAAAAGGCTACAACGGGTGGAAGATAAGAGGGAAAGAATTATAGACTTTTAAGTTCCAAAGAGATAGTAAAAGGGACTACTTAAATATAAAGAATTTCAATTCAACTCACATCATGCTCCACAATATCCGATTCATCGCTCTCAGATCCAGATGCAGATTGCAAATGGGGCTCCTTCACATCAGATGACCCAGACAAGTTCTTGGAATTTTCATCTTGATCGTCTTCATGCTGATTTTTCACATCTCCATCACGTGGCTCACTTTTATCAACATGGATCTCTTCTTCTGACTTCAGTAAATTTTGTGAAGAAATCTTGAAATCGTCACCAATTTTGTTGCATGTATTGGTAACAGATTTCTCCCCAGGAGGTGGAGCATTAACTACTTCCCTAGTCAAAGTGTCATTGTGTACCGAAGATGATTCTAATGGCTCTCCCTTCACACAAGCAGGTGGGTTCTGTTCAAAACCCGTTCCAGATAATGGCTTATCACTTGGACAAAGAGAGTGAAGAGTATGTGCTTCCTTTGAGCTGTTTTGAACCTCTTTAGAAGCAGGAGTCTCTGAAAAAACTACCTTATCAGATCCTTCTCGACATAAACTACCCACTGAAGCAGAGCCACATGATAGATTTTTGTTGTCCATGATGTTCTGGTGAGAACCAATTGCAATATTTGCATTGCTAGAACCACTAATGCATGAAATGCTGTCATCATGGCCCTCTACACCCTTGATACTCTCATGCTTCTCTGAAATGGTTTGTATGGATGACTCAGTAGCAATATGTCCCTCTGAAACTATTCCACTATATAATTTTTTACGCATGTCAATGTCTACTGAAAAATTCGCCGCATCAGATGACCTTATTGTTGCCATACTATCAGCATTTTCAGAAAAGGAATCGTGACTAGAGTTAACGCTAAGTAGATTACTTGTCTCACTATTGGCATGTAGTGAACTTTCACATGCTCTATTCTTTACGGAGGATATAGCATCAGCATCATTAGAAGAATACTGACTAGTAACATTTACATGACTGGTTTCATCAGAAAATTCTTCAGTTTTTGAAACTGTATGAGCTCGTTTAAGATGCATACAAGATGAACAAGGAGCAGAGCACACGTTACAAGTTCCAGACTCGCCTCTCATATGAACTGTCTGATTCATGGAGCAGTTGGTAAAATTTTTACTTGACTGAGGTGATACCTAAAAAGATGAAGTAAGATTAGCAATAGAGAATGAACTCTTTTCCTTTCTTTTCTAGCAATTGCCAATATAAACAAATACACAGCCATCATCTATTCACATAACTGCTAGAATGGGAAATGAAATCGATACAACAAATCACCAAAATTCAGTATACCAATGAATTATATATCGAAACATGAACTTAGTAGCTAAGCTATAACATTGACTTCAGATACCCAAAATGTGAACATCCAATTATTACTATGGTGTTAGGGACTAAGATCTACGCAAGAAAACAAAAATATATCTTACTTATGAACCATAAATCCCAAACCACCCTGTTATCTCACCATATTCCCCTGAATGTCATCGTCAGTCTCATCAATAGGCCCTTGTGTACGAAAACTCCCTCTTAGAACTGGTGTGATCTAAAAGGAAAAGCAGAAACGGCATTAATAATCATCCAACATTCAGAAGAAAACCAAAAACTCACAGCATAAAGAATCTTACATCGACACTATTGCCAAACACCAGTAAGAACAAGCAATACCATCTCTTAAAAGCAACAGCAAAAAGAATTACACACAACAACGACTGCAAAATCTCCAGCGAACATAGAGACTTCACAATCCCAAAAAAAACAAAGGGTGAAACATCCCGTTCGCAAAAAGGAACCCTAATTCTGAGAACACAAAACAAACCAATCCCACAGCAACCACAGACAGACAAATTGTCGTAAAAATGGAAGAAAGCAAGCAACCAATCCGTTCCAAATAAGAGAAACCCCAAAAAAAAAAAATCAATCGAACACCCAAAAAGAACCCAGAATCAAAAGAACCCAAATAAAAAAATATCAAAAAGAACCCTAAATTGAAAGCGATTGCATGCCTTGGACTCGGAAACCGCCTCCGCATCATCATAAAGTCCGTCCACAACCCGTTCCCTCCTCCTCGCCGCCATCACCGACACGATCGGCCACACTCCCGAATAACCCGTTCCCTTAGCAGCCGATTACAACAAACCCCACCACCAATCACACCCCAACAAGCCACTCTCCTCCTTCAGTCCGCTAATTGAAGAAATTCTGGACTAGGTTTAAGCAAAATTACACACAAATATAAATGGTAAGCCTACAAATTACACCAGATTAAGAACCCAGATGAGAGACAGAAAGATAGAGAGAGAGAGAGAGAGAAAAGAAGCTCGAAAATCAGGTAAGTATTAGTAAAACCAAAGACAAGATTAAAATAAACAATATATAGCGAAACGAAAAAAACTCCTCACCCCCAGTAATTTTAATTTAATTCTCCTCTATAATTTTCCTCCAAAGTTCCAGAAAATCCAATCGAACTGTAGCTCTTTTTCTCTGTCTCTATCTTCTTCGCCTCTCTGTTCCTCGAATTTTCTCTCCTAGATTTTCCCGAGAAAAACAAAGAAAGTAAATGAGGGAAACGCATTCAATTTGGAGGCCCTTATAAATTTCTGCATTTATGAATACATAAAAGTTCTTTTAAATACTCTTTGCCAAATGCCATCGCCCATTTATTCATTCCAATTTTCATTAATTTTTTCCTCCATATATATATATATATATATATATATATATATATATATATATATTGCATTTTAAATCTATAATTTAAAAAATATCATAAATAATTTAATGGCAATATGTAATTAAATAAATATTCCTTTTCTTATCTTCAAATTTTTTAAATAAACGGAAAATATTTAGGGTTTTTTTTTTTTTTTGTAATTTAAAATATTTGAAAAAACACCACATTTTTATCGCTTGTGAATTATATAATAAATATTTAAATAATTCTTTTTTTAAAGGGTTGTTGCACGTGGGAGGAACAAACACGTGTGGAGGGGAGGTTGGAAATAATGGCACGTGATTGGCATGTGGAGCATCGGACTATCATGCGCCCAGATTGCTTGGCTCACATTTTTTCACCAGAGGTTTATTCCGCGTGTGTTTGGATCAATGAGAGATTGACACGTGTTATCCCCGTTTTGTAATTGACAGACTAAAACGTGACAGCCAAGTAATTGTAGTTTCTTCTCCTTTTTGGTGAAGAAAGGGAAAGAAAATTTCTATAAGAAATTGAAATTAATGGAAATTAGACTTTTAATAGATACCAATATAATATTGTAAGTCATAAATTATTGGATTTTTGTTTTCTTTAAATAGATTATTGATTTCTAATTATTTTAATTTTCTCCTATTTTTAGTATTTTCATAAACTAATTAAAATATTTTTTTTTTAAATATTAGGTTAATTAAAAATAATTAATCATATAAATTTATTTTATTATTTTAATTATTTATTTAATATACTCTAATGCACATAATTTATTTTAACATAATAATTAGTATTAATTTTTTAACAAATTAAATATAAATTTATAAATTTTGGATGGAAGCTCCCAGAGCAGCAGAGACGGGACGCATCACTATATGTAGAGTGTCCAAAAAATCCGATCAACTCCATCCAGTTTGTACTGGTTGGGTTGGGTTGGTTCATGAGTTCTTTTAAAACTAAATTAGGTTGAATCCAACTGTCTTTGAAATATATATATATATATATATTTATTTATTTTATTTTTATTTAATTCTATAATTATCCTTTTTATTATTTATTTTGGAAGGCTATTAAAAATAAATTTGACTTATTTGAGTAATTTTTTAAAATATATATTAAATTAATTATTTGAAAAGAAATAAATAGATATTTTATAAGTTAATATTTTATTTTTTTTAAAAATAAAAATTTGAATAAATAACTCAAATTGTATGGTTGGATTCCAATCATTATTTAATAAAAATTATTTGAATTGAAAAAAATTTACAACCCGAATAATTGAGTTGGGTCTAGAAAATATGTCTCAACCCGACTCAATCCAATCCACGAGCACCCTTAACTAATTGTCTAATTCAACTGCATAGTAGTGAATGCGTTACAAATCCAAAAAGTTGGGACTCCGAACAACAAGGAGTGGAATACGATAAAAGGACACCGTCGTAGCGGGATAGCACGACGTGAAAACCGAGCGGATGAAACAGATGATTGTGGATTTCAGTCGGGCGATCTATTTAAGTTTCATTTCTTCGGTTGCTTAGTCGTTTTGATTTCACAATATGAGTGACTAAATTAAATTTTCTTTTAGGCGGGGGCACATTTTAAATCTTATCGTGTATTTTTCTTAATTAGTAAGTCATTCATGCTTTGTTTACCTTAAACGTGTTTCGGGTTTTTTTTTAATATTTAGAGAATTCCTTCTTTTTTGCTCAGCTTAAATTGTTGCCATTTCGCTCGCTACTATTACGGGAATCACTTTCGCTTTATTTTCCTCTGACTATTAAGACGTTTCCGTTCATTAAATTGTTCTTTATATTTGACCAACCAAAAGGACGTAATGACACATTTCTAGCGTCTGAGAAAATTAGAATGAATAGAAAGTCCAACGTATCGTATATCCTATAAGAATCCATTATACTTTACATATTTCTCGAGAGATTTAGGGTAAGTAGGACACCTACGCTTAGTTCAAAAATAAATCAACATTCACGTGGAGCTAAATCATGGGAGAAACAAGACTGAGAATACTATTACAGTTAAATTTTATTTCAAAAAATCTGATGCAACAAAGAATTGGTTCGGGTCTAGTGTTGTTGCTTGTATTAGTGTATACTTGCATGCACGATATCATGTATTAGTACTTAAATTTTCAACTAAAGAAGACGGTTTGATCCCGTATATTTTTTTATTTTCATATAAGCTTATTACGAAGTAAATACAAATATATAATTTAGACGATTATTTGTATCTTAATATCAAATTTATATATATTTTACGAACATGTTTTGAATATACTAATATCATTTTAGTTCCGATAATTTATTTCATTTTAGTCCCTGTACTTTTAATAAATTAATAAAAATTTCGGGTGATAGTGGGCATAGGGTGATGGTAATGGGCATATTATGATGGAGGTAGATGCCTATTTTGAGTATCTATGACAAAGTTTCTCTAAGTTAGTGATATCAACTTGAAATGGTGGTTGCTTTGTTTTGCTCTATTCTTGGCCTCCTAAGGTCCCCTCCCGTCCTTCAAAGATATAGTCGACAAAGTCGTTTATGATATAGATAGTTCGATGAATTTTTTATAGTTGATTCTTGGAGGTGACGTTATTCTGATTGTTTAATTGATCTTGGTAAGATTTACGACGATGTTCACTTAGTGCCTATTTGTATAGGTAGATAAGGTTTGGTGGCCGAGCTTTGACTATATTGAGTGTGTTTTCAGCGGCTAGTACTTGAAGTAATATTACATCCGAGTAGGTATTGAAAGAGAAATAAATTTATGCTATTACAACAATAATAAATAGAAGAATAGACATTATACGTGGAAGCTCTAAAATCGAAGATAACCCACGACCCACTAGATGAATTTATATTATATGAAAAAAAAAAAAGCTATGAAAATAGAGACGAGCGTTGCGGTCCTGACCCACGTGTTAATATTCACGGTAAGCCAACAGAATTTGATTTTTGTATTTAGTTTCGCTATTTTAAAGGCATTACTCGTACAATTGCAGTTTGGCGTTTTTGCATGCATTAAGCAATATCTTTAAGTATTCGTTCTTTCACCTAAATGTTGAGTATCAAGATCTCCCAATGTCGTAAGTGTTGTTGCAATAGTACTTGTTTGGTGTGGTATGATTAGTTAGACAAGCTCATTTCGTAAGGATTTGCCAAAAGACTACGAGCTAGATTGGAACAACCATGTTAGCAATCGACACAGTCCTAATCATTGTATGTGACATCTAGCTTGAACTATCTACGCCATGGTTCACCTTGTTGAGCTTTCTGAAGTTCTTGCCTTTGCTCGAGTTGTGAGTTTTTCTCATCATTGTTAGCAGTATATTTTGGCATGTGGGTTTTTTTTTTTTTTTTTTTGTGTCGGTTTTGGCATGTGTGTTTTTCTTTTGTCGGTTCTTTGATCTCAAACATTTTCATCTTTTTTGGGGGCTTAAATTGATAGAATTAGTCATAGAAAATTGACGGCAAAGATTAAAAAAAACATATTTTTTCAAACTTCAAGACTGAAATCATAAATTTCGAATATTTTCGTATCGAAATGATACTTAATCTAAGATTCAAGGACTAAAAGTGTATTTTGTTCCTTTTTCATACAACAAACGTAGGTGCACGACCGTTCAAATTTTTGATGTCGATCACTATTTAGTTATACTCGTGTCAACGCTCTCTCGAAATTTGGGAAAGATTAGAGTCAATAAAGTAACAATTATGAAGTGGGTTTTTAAGGCGATGACCAAATAATGTGAAATTGAGAATAAATGAAAGCAAAATAATTGTGTGTAGATGAGAGAAAAATGGGTACATTAAATTAAATTAAATGGTTTCTTCCATAATGGGTTGTGTAAGCTGCCATTATGGAAGAAATTTATTATTTTATTATTATTATTTTTTTTATAATATGGTGACTGAATTTAGAATATTTTTTAAAAATTTTCAAAATGTTTCATTATATATGAAAATTTACATCTAAATTTTTAAAAACATTTTTCGAAATTAAAATATCAATTTATTGTTCTTTTTTTTATTCAAAAAAGTTTAGAAAATTATAATATAATATGAACTCATAAATACTTATGGAGGAAAAATGTCCATGCTTTTTTTTAATCTTAACTAGGGAATTATGATCGCGTAATAAAATAAAAAATAAAAAAATTAAATAAAGAGTAATAGTGGTCTCTCGCTCAGTTGCCTTTCTCCTCTGTCTTTAAATAGGATTCCATAACTTAACTGAAAAAAGTCTCACATGTTAAACGAGCACAACTCTCCACAATGGTATGAGCACAAGCTCACTTTGGACTTCCCCAATAGGCCTCACACCAATGGTTAGAGTATTATTTGATTATAAACTCATAATCATTCCCTAAAGTAGTCGGACGTGGGACTTTCATCATCCAACACCTCCCCTCGAACAAGGTACGCCTCCCCTTAATCGAGACTCGACTTCTTTTCTTTTGGAGTCCTTTGTTCGACATTAGAAGATTTACCAATCTATTGGCACGACTAAGTTTAGGGCATGACTCTGATACCATATTAGACGAACACGACTCTCTACAATGGTATGATATTGTCCACTTTGAGCATAAACTCTCATGGTTTTGCTTCGGGCTTCCCCAAGAGTCCTCACACCAATGGAAAGAGTATTCTTTGATTATAAATCCATGATCATTCCTTAAATTAGCCGATGTGGGACTTTTATCATCCAACATCACATTCTACCATCCAAAGTAATATAGATACAAAAAAAACTTACTTTAAAACACATCACTTTATTTTGTTTAATCGTCTCTATCGCACTGTGTCAAATCAACTAGCTTGTGTGTATCATCGTTAATTAAAGACGCCAATATAAATGTAACTATCACGTTTCAAAATTCTAGAATTGTTTTTCCGTGGACAGAAATGGAACAAACCTACCTAATTGTACAATTACCATCACAGTTCTTCAAAGAATCTCCAAGCACAAAATAGGACTTTCATGGAATAATTTGCATACAAAATACTACCACCAAATGAAGCATGCAAATAGCTTCAAGGTATCCTGTTTTAATGAAGTTGCCAATCTTTCTCTTAATGGCCTAGATACCTAGCTTCCTCCTAAGTTCTTTATAACAGATTGAAATAGAGTGAAGCATCAGAACATCTGGAGCTTAATCTCAAAGGAGTTATGGAGAACAGAACACACCCAAGAGTTGCTAGACCTTTCTATGAGAAGAGCTATCCCATTACAGATCATTACAGATCATCACAGCTCAAAAAATACTAAGCACAGATATAATAAACTCATCATTTCACTGCTTGACATAATTTGAGAAAATGATATATAGAAACATAACCAATAAAATCAAATACTGACCTACTACAGACGAAAAGAGTTCGATACCGTCAGTCGGTAAGACATTTTTCTGCACACGAGGTTGAACACAAGAATTCATCCCATCCCAAGATCACAATGCCGATGTTCTTCGTTATTACTGCACTCAGTGCATCCAGACAAGGCCAGAAACCAGCCTAACTGATATAGTCCAATCTCGAGGTGTTCCATAGCCTTCAATTGTGTTCTCCAAGCTACTCGGTAATCTCGATCTGCATCGGGTTGGAAAGATGTAATCCCTTAAATGATAGTTCTTTAAGTAACTAATACTTTGGCATCAACCATATGGCACACACAAAGCACTGCTCATTACATAATGAATAGTATTAGTTATTGTTAAAATACAACTTTTTTAAGTACACGGCAGATTTGTACTTATATGGCTTTGGTTCCTAATGGTATTAGTTATTATTACATTGAAAAGCTTAAAATACAACATTCCTTAATTGAACCAGACATTATGGTATTAACATACTAATCACAGAAACATTTACAAAAGATCTGACTTCTTTATAGGTAGAATCATTAGGATTTCAAAATAGAAAACTTTTCACCAAGACATTGACAATGATATTCTGGATAGTACGTACAAATTAGATTACTCTTTTAAGCAATAATGATTTTTGAATTTGCGTTCATGAATCATGCTAGGCGTGGCTGAGCTGCTGAATCACATAGCTAGAGGTATAATATAATAAGTGATCCTAGAAGTGGAGCCATCAGAACTACATTATATTTTAAAGAAACTTCCTTAAGCCTATCTTTTCATGAATTAATTAAAAATAATGCATGAAAGTGGCAAAATAATTAAACAAGGAACTTTCATGTACATACCTTATTTGGGTTAATCTATTGGGTGTTTGTCAGCTTGCCGTGATGTATAATGTGCTGATAACAAAAGTAAAGAAAGAAACGCGCTGGCCACGAAGATCGCATCAAACCATCGGTGATAAAAGTCAAACTGAATATCTCCACCTAGTACATCTGTTATGATCAATCTGAGGGGATACGAACATTGGCAAAGAAGAAAGGCTATTAGTAATAGATCAATATGTAACCGGCTATTCACTAAAATTATACAGCAACAAACATTCAAAGATGGGCATTATTTATTGTTTCGAAAATTGAATAAGAAGCGTACTTACAGTTGGAGGGAGAAAAAGTTTAAAAAAAATGGGGGAATTTAAAATTTTTGCAAGTCAAATAGATTACAAAAGAAGTCTCCAATTAGCATTAATAAATAAAAAAAAGGTGATTAATTTCTTTTCTTTTCTTTCTTTTTTCCATGAGATCATCAAGAGGTAGTTTGAAGCCCTCTAACTCCAAGAAAAATCATAAATACTTATTGTAATTATTGTTTATCTAATCTCATGACCACCAACTGGAGAAGTTTGTGGTCCATTGGATAGGGTCCCCTTTTGTAATTTCATCTTATCAATGAAAATTTATGTTTCCTATAAAAAAAAAAAATACCTGTACTCTGTTGCCAGGCTTTTTCTTATCAAAAGGATAGAGGAGACAAAATACATTCCCATAATTTCAGAGAGAAAAAGAACAACATTGCTCGAAGATCCACTCCCGACTCTAGAAACTGCAAAAAAGAACTACACCAGGAAAAAAAAACGTAAAATGAAAATTGTATATATTTAGGCTTCAAGGTATTGGAACAAGCTATTATTTCAAACAATAGGAGAAAAAGATTACAAGTAGAAACTATAAATGCCCAAATAATTGCATTATTTTCACCGCAATAAAAAAGAAAAGCAGCTCATGGTTGTGCTTGGTCACACTTGGATAGACACACCTCGAAAGGAAAAGGAATATACACTGGGATCTAAATTATATGAATCAAGAACATCACAATCATGTGGACAACTTGCAAGAGAAAATGGCCTCATGCTTCAGAACTAAACTTAATTACTTTTACAGTATATGTTCCTTTAGCAAAATAAGGAAGTAGCAACAACATGGGGATACTTGGTCACTTCGGAACATCCGTTCAGTTATTTTGCATTACTGGCATAAAAAAAAACATCCTAAATATCACTAAAAACAAGCAATTAAAATGAAGGCCAAAGTTCATACCTTCATTAGATTGGTCAAGAAACCTCGTACAGATATTACGACCAACATGCCAATGAATAGCAGGGATATATACTACAGAAGAAATAAAAAGAAATGTCAGAAAAGACAGGTCAACAGAAACCACAATTTTTTTTCTTTTTTACGAAAAAAAAGACCCATAAATGAAAAGTTCATTGAAATAAATTTGCATTATTTATATGTCTAATGATCCGTCTGGCTTGTCCCATGACCATAAACTCCAAGAAAATGCAGGGCAGTCAGAAAAGGATTAACAGAAGCCACAAACAGAAAGATTGTGAAATATGAATTAAATGGTCGATCAGATATCCAGAGCCTCCATCTTCCCCTAACAGTTCTGTTTGATCATTATTAAATCTGATTAATTTTTTGAGAAGAGAGAGAATTTCATTGAAGAGTGAAATAAGAGGAGGGATAGTAGACTCCCACCACCAAAAGGTGTATTACAAGAATCATCTGCAATTTGAATCTGTGGATGAATAAATGAATTGAATACCCTAGGATTTCCTCATTAAGATTGTCAGTAAGAACTTGTTTAAAAGACTACCTGAGACAATAATGCAGCATTGATCCCGATGTCAAAGTATTGGAAGAATATGCTAATCGTCATTGTCACAGGATCAACTGAGCCAGCCTATATATTTGAATAATGATAAAACATAGAATACATCAAGTGGGAAGAATATGAATTGAACAAAACATGGTTCTAAGAACGTAATAATCTTAAGGGGAATCCACATCTACGATATGATTTGAATTAATAAAATCAATAGTAGAGAATTATAACAATACCTCCTTGAAAACAACACTTTGCAAAGACTGCAGAAACAGGAAAAAAGAAAAAAAAATCAAATGAATCAGATATCTTAATGTGAATACATTTATACTAGAATTTGAGAAGGAAACAACTTGGAGTCATTACAGATTACTCCTAAGCAACAATAGATAAGTTATGACATTATTAAAGATCAAGATTAAAATGATCAAGTTTAAATGATACAGAACTTTATAGTATAATTTATGTAGTGCATGTAAAGTTATTCCTATTTCTTAAAACGAGAATTATAGTAAAGTGTGATTTAGGGAATAACTGTACTTTCTTATTCTTTTCCGTTTTACTGTTGGCTTGAGGATTAATTAGTAAGAGCTGTAACCTCCTGGTTGATAGTTTTCTGTCACAAGCTAGAAGCATTAAATATGTGGGAAATAAAAAATCATAAGATCAATCATGGTTGCTGGAGAAGAAAGAAAAATGGAAATAACTAACATGGTCATTAACTAATGACAAGGTCAAATTCTTTATTTGGGAACCTAGCTACTCTTGCATCAACATATGACAAGCTTCACAAGAGGTCCCCGAAGCTATCTCTCACTCCCCAATGCTGCCACCTTTGCATGAAAAACCAAGAGACACATATCCATTTATTCAGCAATTGCCACTTTGCCTCAACCTTCTGCACCATTCTACTAGAATCTTTTGGATGGTGCATAACAAGACCAGGGGATATCATCACTCTTCTCTCCCTCTCCCTAACGGGTTACCCATTCAAGGAGAAGAAGACTCTCTAGCAAAATTTTGTTAGTTTTTTTTTTTTTTTTTGGAACTTATGGTTGGAAAGAAATGCAATAATATCCTCGGATGAGCACCAAAGCATCTATACATTTATTGAATCTACTTCCTTGTGAGCTTTATCTGAAGTAAATCGTCTTTTCCATTTTCTAATTACAGTTTAACTCCCCTCATGTCACATTGGACATGTTCTTTGTAATTAACTACTGAAAGGACATTCTTTTATATTTTATTCCAGAAAATCAAATGAAATGGTATTTGTTCCTAATAACTAATAAGCAATTTAATGAAAGAATTAATCTAGAAATTCCGTCGAATCAATTTCTTTGTCACATCAATTTATTATAGAGCCCACCAATGTGGCTTGAAATATCTATTGTCAAATATTATCATGCCAAAATTCATAATAAATTATTGAACACAAGAACCAATCATTTTTACTGACAAAAGACGGTAATAAAAAAAGCTGATTAACAAACCTTAATCATTTTATACACACAGTAGATAGAACATGCATAGCCGAGTAGATTTTGTGCATGACCTCTCCAGGTACGTGAATAAGTTGCAGCCTCCTGCCAAGTCAGAAGAACGGTGAAGTAGTTTCCCATGTAAGAAACTGTTGTATTGAGAAATATATGAACCAACAAATGGTAAGAACAACAATTGCTAATCCTTCATCTTGAGTGACTAACAATGCACTGGTAATTTACTAATCTTCCTGGAAAACTCAGCATTAATTGGTACAGTTGCGTAAAGACAATTGGGACTATTACACATGACTGGAGCATATCAAATCAAAAAATTACTTTTCTCAAAGAAAACCTATCTGACTATTTTGATTTTTTTTTCTTTTTTTTTTTTCAGATTTTCAGATCATCCAGCTTTAGCATTCAGCTACCATACATAATGCTGTTCATAAATTCCCCCAGATTGTAGAATAAACAATTATCAATCCAAATACAGGACAGCATGCAGATCTTTGAAGAAATGTGCAGGAGGGTACTGTGTTTCTTGTGTTGTCGAGGGATGCCCATGTCTATCAAGAGAAGAGGGCCTCCAAATTTCCAGCAAGGTTGCTCCACTCCTCAGTTTCTCGGTCAAACATTACCCTTCTCAACTTTAAGTCCCAGTTTAAACCTGACTGCTCCCAAAGCTGCTGAACCTTGCTATTTTTTGCGTTAGAAATGCTATAGATGGAAGGGAACAACGTCTTCAAGGGATGGTTCATAAGCCAACTGTCCTCCCAAAGAGAGTGTCATTTCCGTCACCCAATTCAAGACTCGCGTTCTTCTAAAAGAAATCTGATATTTTTGCCATCTCCTTCCAGAGACTAAACAAATCTCTCCAATTTATCTTAATTTTTAGGTCTTTCGAAGAATCCACCCATATTTGCTCTTCACCACCATTCTCCAAAAGACTTGTTTTTCTTTTCCGAAATGCCATAGCCAAAGTTTTCTTTTTCAAATTATTCTCCATTATTGATATCTTCCAAATAGAATGGCATTCTGTAGTTTCCTAAGATGTTTTGTACATTTGATAATATCTCATAAAAGTATCGGAATCTTATCTATATACATTTATACATACATGCATGCATACACAAATATTTATATCCAAGTACTTAAACTGTCCACCCTCCCTGTGTTTCCAGCAATATTTTCAATAGTTCAACACAGTAACTTCTACTATAACTGTATCGACATTTTTACCTACCTCTGGAAAGAAAAACATAGTAAATTACGATCATAAAGCATAACTATCCAGTGAACTTGAAAGCCAAACTTGTAAAATTGAAGGACATGGAAAAACCTTTCTAGTCTATATGCCCGTACAGAAATTTAAAGCACACTAGGGCCGTTACAAATGATGATGGATAAAGTAATATAAGCAATTATGCTAGGAATTTCTACATTCATACAGCAGTACAGCACAAACCTTAGCTTGACGAAGTTCATAGATTTCCAGGAATAACTGCTTTGATAGCTCCTCCAAAGCTTGTACTTCTGCTTCCATGTTTTTAATATCTTCGCAGAACCGGGAGAATTGGCAAAAATAAAATAAAGAACAAAGGTGAAACGAAGAAAATGAGAATAAAACTATAAGGATAATCATAGAATATCATGGGAGAATGACATAAATTTCTGAAAATCATGGCACTTCATTCACATCCTTTTTTCTGGTTAAATTAATGAATCTTTTTAATAAGCAATACCAGAAGTCACACTTTATCAAGGAAAAAAGAAAGAACATGAGAAAATGAATATCAGACAGATACAGCAAGCAATTGAAAGAGGTAATAAACTATTTGGGAATAGAAAACAAAAAGAAAAGAAAAGGATGGAAAAAATTAATTCTAAGAGGATGAAGGACAACTAACCTTGCTCTTTTTGGTCCTCTTGTACTGACCGAACAACAGTACCAACTAGCCGCTTGAAGAAAGATCTAGACTTGGAATTCTGCAACATTCATCCGTTAACATTTGGTGATGCTTTTAAATATTAAGATCTTGTATGTGTCTAAGTTTCTTTTAAACAAGTTCTTACTGTCACAATAAGCATTCAATTTCATTAATGATGTCACAATATGAATTACATTTTATCAAACTGAGTTGGAAATATCTTGGGTTTTATTTTAGTAATTTTGACACATCCAAGAAAACGAACACCTATCCACTTCACATAGTTTAACATGCAATAATTTACCCAACTCAAAATAGACTGAACCAAATAAAAACGCAATGTTCTTTATGGGTAATGGAACTTCCATTAAAAAACATGGAAACAAATTTATCCAAGAGATCCAACCCAAACTAACTATTAAAAAAGGGCTTCTATCCAGAAGTAAAGGCCTAGCAAATTATTACAAAAGCATTACTATGTTGACAACAAACCACCTCACAAAAATTAATCAGACAAAAAAGAATAAAATTTCACAACATTATTTCTTAAGTTAAGGAGAACTCAGCTGAAAAACTAAGAACTTAAAACCTAAAACTTATAGGATAAAATTAAAATTTTAAGAGATCATAGATAAAACCGAAAACTGCCATTACATTGGGGACAAAATTATATATTCAACGTGAAAAATAAATAGTTAGTAATACCAACAAATCATAAAGTTCCAGATTTACCAACTAATAGAGCTAATATTAAGATACCTCCTCTGAGACAAGAACCCGCTCCATCTCCATTTGTGAAAGAATAATTTTCTTTTTCTTTGCAATACAAGTCTCGATGGATTGCATTAGTTGTCTTTCCAATGCCTTAATTTCAGTTTCCTCGATCTCTCTACAAAATATAACATAACCATATGCACTATGAGAAATGCAAAGCTCTAGCCATTAAGATAGTGCTAATTTGAATAAAAAACTAAAACAACATCAAGTTAGAAATACATTTTAAAAGCACTTCTATAGTGGATAATAGTTGCATTAGGGTCACTTCTGCAGCTACTAACTGAACAAGGTAATGAAGGACTTTCCTTCATTCCTATCAAACTTAAAGCCTCTCATCTCAAGATGAATTACATGTTGCCACAATGATCTCATGTTTTAACTGGCAATATTTGAAGTAGTAATATACGAGAATCAGAGTACCCAAATCACTACTGAAGAAAAAAAATTGAACTGAAAATGCAGCCAAAATTTTTTGTTTTAATAAGAAATAATATCATTAATGTATGAAAATTACAAAATAGAAGGGAAGAGAAAGCTACAATCCAAAGGAGTTATAAAAGGCATTTCCAATGGGGAAAAAAAAAAAGAAAAAAAAATCTAGAAGAAAAAAACAGAGAATTCAATTCAGCCCAAATGATTATATTAAGAGGAATAAGTAACAGATACCTGATGAAGAGAGACAAATAACTATAAGGCAAATTTACAGCTCCAAAACCAGATAGCACAGACATCACAGTGACCCCAATCACCCCTATTCTGCTGACCAATTGTGGCATGGTAAAGAAGCCTGAAGAGAGAATATTTTTTAAAAAAAACAAACAATCGGAAACAAGCTTTACATTGATATGTGAAAAGTTACAAACAAACATAAAGGACAAGCTAAACTATTACGTAAAACAAAAACTATACCAGGAAATCTTATTCTAGGCTTTACAAAAACTCGCCCCATATTTTATTAATATCAAACAGAGAAAATTACAGAATGATTGAAGAGCAAAGTTCCCAAACATTCTGACAAAGGAAGCAATGAAGTTAGAACTCAATAGCACAAATGGAGCAACAAAAGCAGGAATAACACATGAGGCTAGCATATATCTGCAATCACATGCATTCAAATTCCATAATTGGGTAGGACAGTGAAGACACTAGAATTCAACTAATAGAGACGATAAATATCCAAAATTGCTCCTCGATGCTAAATGGTGAATGCGAAAAAAGGTTCCTTGTGCAGTTGTTCTAAATGAGGAATTGGTAGATGGCTATGGACTTCCGGAGCCTTCTTTGACCTACATGGTGATTTTTCCCTTCAATCAAATAAAAAAAGCTTATTTTCTGTAGAATAGCCATAACAAGAAGGCTAAATCTCTGTACAAAAGCATTTGGGATGGAAAATATCCTGGGAAAACGAAGATTTTCCTTTGGGAACTCAGCCACGGGGAATCAACACCAATGATTGTCTGCAGAGAAAGCTCATACATCAGGCTTTATCTCTCTCTTGCTACAATTTGTGCATGGAAGCATCCGAATCTAAAAGCCGCCTCTTCATCACTTGCTCCTTTGCCATGCAATTTTGTTCAACAGTATTGGAATCCTTCAGATGGTTCACTGTGCTACCCATTAACATTCATGATTTCCTCTCATAGACACCAATGGGGTACCCTTCAAAGCCCAAAGGAAAGTCAATTGGACTAATTTGGTCAGAGCTTTTTGCTGGACAATTAGTAGGGAGAGGGATAACTGCATTTTTCAATGATAAAGCTAAGCCATACAATCCCTTTTTTTACTCGGTGCTCTTTGCAGCTTTTAGGTGCATATGTACAAATTCCTTTAAGGACTATAGTCTCACTAATCTCATATCTAAGTGGAAGAATTCTCTTGATTTCATTCATCAATGAAGTTCAGTTCCTTTCTTTAAAAAAAGTTTTCTTTTCTTTCTTTCTTTTTTTATTTCATTTTATTTTTATGAAAAACATACTTTCATTGAGAAACTTAAAAGAAAACAAGAGTGGCATACAAAAAAGACAACCTGAAGAAAGAAGGCATAGAGAATACTATATAGAAAAGGGCTCCACCAATCCAAAAGAATACGTCATTAAAACGAGAATGGAGGATAGGACTTGTGCTTTTAGAAGTATTACAGTCAAGAGAAACAAGTGAACATTGAATTTTGGGGAGAGCAGGGGTAGGGGTTATTCAATTACAGGTACTAACAAAGCATACAGCAAAAATTTAAAATATCTGGAAGAGTCGTAAAATGAAAAAAATAAAGTAAAAAAAACATAGCCAACCTTTATCAGGAGAAGGCATTGGAAAATGAACGCCCATTCGCCAAAATGCATAAAGAAAGGCCAGTAAGAATAACATGGCTCCAAGAGCTGCCCGCTCCTTCCGTACACCTAAAATAAATGTTTTAGCATCACATAGGAAGGTTGAGAACAACAAAAGTGACCACCATTACTGAAAACGTTCTTCTACCACAAAAATATTTGTTTCTTTTTTTAAAAAAAAAAAAAGAAAAAGTTCAGTTCTAAGAGATACTTCTGTTCAGGCAATTTTGAACTGTGTACAGGCATAGCCAATTGGAGTATTTTATTGAAATTAGAGGCAAAGTCAGCTTGAGGTATTGTTGTGCAACAATAATTTTGCCCAATGTTCAATCAGTTATCTTAGTTTGTCCATGAGCTTGCAATCGAGCATGTATTGTTGAATATAAATTTTTAAGGACGCCAATTTTTTTGCCTCAATGGTTTTTTAGGATAACTTAACTTTCTGTCACAATAAAATGGACTCCACGGCCCCATACAATCAAACTATCTCACAAAACGACAAATTTCCCCCATATTAACAGCATCATGTCTTATCAAGGAATAAAATGGCTCCTCTTATTGAGTCGATCAACTGTTTATTATAAAACAAAATTCATTCACATTATGAAGGTCATCCACAGATAAACTCCTATGATGATCAGCAATTTTTCAGGGAATGGCTATGATGCAAAAAGATCCTACTTAGTTGATTGTCCCTTTGAAATCTGACGTGCAGGACATCTTCAAACAGAATCAGTAACATCATTGTGAACTTTGAGGCCAAAGCTTCCAATACTTCCTTGTGGACGCACCTCTAAGGCCTCTTGTAATTATCAATTAGGTGTATTTTTTGATTGGAAGCCATTTTTGTAGGTTGGGTCTCCTCTTGTGTGGGTACTTCTTTGCTATCTCTCATATACCATTTCACGTTTTCAATGGAAGTTTGGTGTCATATCAAAAGATATAATAAGTTGATGAAATTCTTGCATGTTTGGTAAGATTTTTACCGCATTGAGTAAGCATTCTCCTCTAAATCAGATCTAAAATCACCTAGACTAATGTTGGTTAAGTTGAGAATCTGTTGAACCTTGTGAGGAATAATCTTTAAATTTCTAAATATGGTTGTGGACTGAGAACTTTGGGAATTGGAGATGGATGTGTATTTTTAATTTGGAGGAAGGTTAGGTTTTGGTTGAAGGGATTAAAGGTTGAATTTGAAGTTGAAATTTTGGTGAGTTGTGTTCTAAAGAAAATTGTAATTTCAATTGTGATTGAAATAAAGTACTATCTTTTTTTTTTTTTTTTGTCAGAGATAACTTCTTGATGATTGAGATTTACAAAAGGGATGTGATGTGTTGTTCATGATATTTACAAAAAAAAAAATCCCAATTTACAATGAGAGAGGTATGACTATAGGAAGCAAATGTATTAAACGATTTACACCAAATTGTTTTGAAAAATGAAACTTCAAATTTAACCTTAAATCCTGTCAAACAGGATTGTCGATTATTAAGTGTATTCGATTTTTTCATTCTATTGAAATAATTTTAACGAAAGCAAAAATAATGAAATTCAGTTATTAGACTAGAAAGGAAGAAGTATACCACTATTGCAAAGCATCAAGTAACAATGATAATAAGGTAACATGAAAACCAGTAGCAATATCAGACAGAACAAATCCACCTTCCAGTTTATCCATCTCGCCCTGCAGCAATTAAAGTAAACAAAGATTAATGTACCTAACTTCTGAATAACCTGCAACAATTCAACCATGAAAATTATACATTTCGGGGTGCTGTTTCTGTTAATTCATGATCTTAATGGAGAATTCCACCATTTTGGGAGTGTGAGTTGTGAAATTTTTTAATTGGTTGAATTTTAGGGTCCTATCATCTTGAAGCTTGAGGTACTCCTCCATTCAGGTCAGCCTATTGATCCAAGTTCAATCTAAATACTGTAATTAGCTGGGGTTTTTTGTTTTTCTTCTTTAGGGCTGAACTGACCATTGTCCCTAAATCCCATCTATCTTCTTCCTTTTTCCCATTATCCAGCAACAAAGAAAAACTCAGAGATCACCTCTTAATCACTTCTCCAAGTTATATAATCTTATGTTACTTGCCCGATTATAGTCTAACAGAAAAGGAATGATCACTTCTCCAAGTTAATTCAAACATAACCATATAAGCAACCACTCAACCCCAAGTACTCCACAAGAACAGAAATTAAACAAGAAACGGATCCGAATTACTCAAAATTTCAGACATACAACACACAAAACAATTGACAGTAAGTTCATTAGTGAGAAAAGATGCAGAAATTGAAGACTGAGGACTCACTCTTTGGAAAGAAAAGGAATGATCTCGAAGAGAACGAGCTGAAGTAGATTGCAGGAGAAAGCGAAGACAACACTGAAGATGATTTGAACAAGGACTTGCTTTTCTTCGTACTCCTTGTAGAGCCTTCGATTCAAGAACCATAGCCCCGTCCATCCAAGAAGGCAAAGCGAAGTCACAGCCACCACTCCCTCGCAGATCGACCACCCCCACCCCATAGCTCCGGCGCTCTCTGAATACAACAACAACTCCTCCGTCGGCATTAAACGCCTGGATCTCTTCTTCTTTATACAACTTCAACGATGAGCTTCGATGATTTGCCTCCTTCTCCCTCTGAAGTAGATTTCACGCTACTTCCTTGGTAACTTACAGTCGTTTATTTTCCATTTTTCTGTCCCCAACTTTTTTCAGCTTCCACTCAATTCATAATTTTTTTTTTTCTTTATTTTTTTTTTCTTATTTATTAAAAAAAATTAAAATATCAGTATTAAATTATTTAATACAAGAAATTAAATTTTATCAAAATTGATTAAATAATAATAATAATTTTTATGAGAAAATATATTCACAAATTATTCCAAAGGTTAAATATTTTTAAGTCTATTTTAGATAAATGTCACTCGTTTTTTTTTTTTTTACGTTAATTTTTAAATAATAAATTTTACAGGTAACTAGAACGCACACCTGTTTTTGATGGAATTTGCTTATAATAACATATATCAAGCAACCATCTAGATGGTGTTATTTGAAGCTTTGTACGGATGAAGATGACGAACGTAGTGTTTTGAGAAGAGGTAGGCAAATATTAGTTATTAAGGCTCGAGTTAGTGCAACTTACTAATAGAGTCGTGTAGAAGATAAAAATGAGATTACAGTTTGTGCAAAATAGTAGAAAAGTTATGCAGACTCACGAAGAAATTATCCAAAATTTGTTTTAGGTGACTACGTATTTCTCAAGATGGTGCCTATGAAAAGGAGCGTTCAGATTCGGCAAAAGGAGTACACACAAGCCCCTGATTTATACGACTATTCTAAATTCTGGAATAGCTAGTGGTCAATAATCTGTAGATTAGCTTTCACTCGTCCTAGAAGATGTTGTGCATAATGTATCTCACTTGTCTATATTGCAGGAATACATGTCTGGTCTCTCGCATATTGTCAACCACGACCATAATCGATTTGGTTCGTGAGTTGAAACATTTTTGGTTGAGTCATGACCAACTCTAAAATAAGTTTACAACTCAAGTCAACCCACCTTATTTGTGTTGGAGCTACCGACACAACACGCTTTGATTTCACGTACGATTTTAAATTAATTATTTGCATAAAGTAATGATTGACATCATCTTGAACAACATGATTGATTTGTCCCAAATTCAGTGAACCAAAAAAAAAATAGAACCGGCCGTCTGCGCTTCATCTAACCACGGCAGTCACTGCTGGTGAACGCCGCTAGCTGTTTAACCAGCTCCGCCGCGGAGTTGCAGGACGGATTGAACAAATGGAAGACATGGCCTTCACCGTCGGTTTCGACCACCTCAACGGCGCCGCCCCATCCTGATTTCCTCAGACACTCGGCGTAATGCCGTCCCCTCTCCTTTAAATTGTCCTTCTCCGCCACATAAACCGCCACTTTCTCCGCCGGAAGCCGCGCCAAATCCGGGTCGTGTTCCGGGTTCACAATCGGGTGATCCAGCTCCTTAATATCCTTCGAAACCACATACCACAGATTCTCCACCACAAATATGTCCTTCGGATCCCACTCCTTTTCTTCTCCGATCAATTTTCCCCCCCAAAAATGTGGGTGAATCAACTGCAATCCCTTGATCTTCACTCCGGCCAGCCCCTCCGTCGCCACCCGCAGCGCCATCCTATGTGCAATATTCCCTCCGGCGCTATCTCCAGCCAAATAAACCCGGTTCAAATCCGCAATTTCATTCAGCCACTCATCCGGCCCGGCTCCCCCAGAATGGGCCGCGACCCATTTCATGGCAGTCCATGAATCTTCAAACGGAATCGGCAGCTGGTACTCCGGTGCTCGCCGGTAATTGACGGAGACAGCGGCGATGTTGGCTTTAGCCACCCAGGCGTTGATGTGCTGATGGTAGAAAGGGGAAAACGCCGTTTCGATGCAGAACCCTCCACCGTGAAAGTAAACGAGAAGAGGAAGCTTCTGAGCTTGTTCTGCGGCGGATTTCGGCCTGTAAATCCGAACGGAAACAGAGTCTTCCGGCGAGACGACGACGTCTTTTGACTCGACGCCGGTCTTAGGGTCGACACCGGGAGGGTCGAAATCGTTGCCGATGAGCCGGTCGATTCGACCGTCTTTGTAAACGACAAAATAGGGTACGGCGTTTAAGGCAATTTCATCGGAAGCCATGGCGGAATCAAGAGAGAAGAAGGAAGAACACGATTACTCTGTTTTCTGTCAACAGATGATAAACGTGTGTACTTATAGATCATATTTAGCTTTATGCAAAATTACAACAATAACCCTCACTATAGAAATTATTACAATCTAACCCCTATACTTTTTTTTTTAAGTTTTTATTTGAAGTTACGAAATTGCCCTCCTTCAACGTTAGTTGGCTTCAAGTCTCTTTCTTTCTGTAGCAGATGGCATCCAGTGATTGGCTACTGAAAATATTAATATTAGTGTTTTTCCACGTGGCAGGCACATAGCTGGGTTGTAAAAAAGTCCCACAAAAAAAATTGTATATATATATATATATATATATAAAGGAAGAAAAAGAAAAAATTGCCACGTGGAAAACTCTAGTGGAATATAAAAATAAAGAAAAATAAATTTTTTGTCACGTGGTAAATTATAATTAGACCATATAGTTAGTTACGTGTAAAAAAGAGGCACAATAAAAAAATAAATAAAATCTGTGGAAAAACAAAAAATGAAGATTTTGCCACGTGGCAATCAATTATCCTAACATAAATTAATATGAAAATTTAAAAGTAATATTTTTATATGAAAAAAAATTTCAAATAAGTTTTTATGGTCACCAAAACAATCTATCAACACCTCTTAGATTTCCTCCTTTTAATATATTTTTGAAATTTTTAAACAACCAATCGGATGGCGTTATAGAAGCTTTGTACAGATGAAGGTGTCGAACGTGAATGTTTTGAGAAGAGGTAGACCAATATCGATTGTTATGGCTCAAGTTCGTGTCACTTTGTTATGTTGGTGGTCATCATTGTCTGTGTGTTATGGTGTCCAGCTACTACTTACATGGATGACAGGATGGCTCTTCATCCATGTGGGTAGTTGAAGGCGATATGAAGTCCTCCCGACGTTCGCAATAGTCTTTGGTACCTATTCCCTCATAATTGAAACTATTATAGTTCAACTTGATAAGAACTTGGTCTCCGTCTTGGAATTCTAATGGTCTGTGTTTCAAGTCTGCCCATTTCTTCATTCGTTGTGAAGCTTTCTCTAAGTATACACGTGCCACTTTGGAGGTTTGCTACCACTCTTTGGTGAAATTATAAGCTTGTGGACTTTTTTCGGCATAAGGGTGGTCAATGACATGAGGCATGAGTGGCTATCTGTCACATACTATCTCGAAGGGGGTCTTCCCTGTCGACGAGCTTTGCTGACAGTTGAAGCTAAACTAAGCAACGTCAAACAAATAGACCTAGTTCTTTTGTTGCGTGTCGATGAAGTGACGTAAGAACTCTTCAAGCATGCTATTAAACCTTTCAATTTGTTCATCTGTCTGGGAATGGTAGCTTTGAGAGATGTTTAAGCTCGACCCCAATAACTTAAATAGTTCGGTCCAAAAGGTCCCCGTAAACCTTCCATCACGATTACGGACAATACTAGTGGGAATGCCCCACAACTTTACAACGTTTTGGAAGACTAGTTGGATAGTTGTTTCAGTCGAACACAACTTGGGAGTTGGGACGAATATGACGTACTGGGAAATCCTGTCCACGATTACTAAGATGGACTCAAATTCTCCTACCTTCGAGAGGTGCGTGAGAAAGTCAAAAGATACACTCTCCCATGGATGAGAAAGGATTGGTAGAGGTTCCAACAGCGCTGCAATTTTCGTTCGTTCGAATTTGTCTTGTTGGTAAATAAGACATGTCTTCGTGAATTGTGTCACATCGACTCAAAGGTTTGACCAGTAATAACCCTTTTTACGAGGGAGTAGGTTCTTTCCCACCCATTGTGACCTATTGATAAGGAAATCAACCCAAGAAAAAGCTCTAATACATAATGATAAGGAATCAACTCGAGTGAAAAATTCTAATACCAAATGATAAGGAATCACTACAAGAGAAGTAAAATTCAGATTAGCTTGTTGATCGAATATCTCAAGGCAAGAACACTTGTTTGAGATTCGAATAACTCTACAAGCAAGATCGATCGTGTCAAACTTGAATGATTCTAAACATGCAACTTAAACTACATAGAATTACAAAGAACTAGTTGTCTATCTTCATCTAACCACGACAGTCACTGTTAGTGAACGCAGCTAGCTGTCTAACCAGTTCCACCGTTGAGTCACTGTTCGGATTGAACAAATGGAAGACATGGCCTTCACCGACGGTTTCGACCACCTCAACGGTGCCGCCCCATCCTGATTTCCTCAGACATTCCGCGTAATGTCGTCCCCTCTCCTTTAGATTGTCCTTCTCCGCCACATAAACCGCCACTTTCTCCACCGGAAGCCGCCCCAAATCCGGGTCGTATTCCGGGTTCACAATCGGGTCATCCAGCTCCTTAATATCCTTAGAAACCACAAACCACAGATTCTTCACCACAAATATATCCTTTGGATCCCACTCCTTTTCTTCTCCGATCAATTTTTCCCCCCAAAAATGTGGGTGAACCAACTGCAATCCCTTGATCTTCACTCCGGCCAGCCCCTCCGTCGCCACCCGCAGCGCCATCCTATGTGCAATGTTCCCTCCGGCGCTATCTCCACCCAAATAAACCCGGTTCAAATCCGCAATTTCATTCAGCCACTCATCCGGCCCGGCTCCCCCAGAATGGGCCGCGACCCATTTCATGGCAGTCCACGAATCTTCAAAAGGAATCGGCAGCTGGTACTCCGGTGCTCGCCGGTAGTTGACGGAGACAGCGGCAATGTTGGCTTTAGCCACCCAGGCGTTGATGTGCTGGTGGAAGAGAGATGAAAACGCCGTTCCAACGCAGAAACCGCCACCGTGAAAGTAAACGAGAAGAGGAAGCTTCCGAGCTTGCTTTGCGACGGATTTGGGCCTGTAAATCCGAACGGCAATGGAATCTTCCGGCGAGACGACGACGTCTTTCGACTCGACGCCGGTTTTCGGGTCGGCACCGGGCGGATCGAAATCCTCGCCGAGGAGCCGGTCGATTCGACCGTCTTTGTAAATGACGAAATAGGGTACGGCGTTAAAGGAAATTTCATCGGAATCCATGGCGGAATCAAGCGTGAAGGAGAAAGAAGAATAAACGTGTGAACTTTATAGAACACATTTCCCATTATTACAATTTAGCCCCTTAACTTTTTTTATTAACCAATTAGTCCAAAATGAATTTTTGTTTATCATCTAAATTAAATTTTAGTTAAATTATAAGTTTATTTCTAAAGATTAATAATTTATTAAATAATTAGTTTTTTTTTTCTTTTTTCTTTTTCACTTTAACTTAGAAATTAAATTTATAATTTTAACTATAAAATCTTTTTAAAAAATTAATTAAATAATGTTTTAAATTAAAACTATCCCTATCCATTCCACGTGGTTAACACTTGAAATGAATCTCGTTCACATACGATACCAACCAAGAACGTGCTAATAACTTACGGAATTTATTTTTTATTTTTTATTTTTGCATGAAGTTACGAATTTGTCCTCCTTCACCATTAATTGGCTTCAAGTCTCTTTATCGTAGGGGTGTACATCTAATCCGACAACCCGGACCAACCCAACCCAAATTGTAGGGGTTGGGTTGGGTTGGATTAGTCTTTTAGGTTAGGTTGGGTTGTTTTTTCTGAATTTGAATCTGAAGCTAATTGTCTTTAATTCAAGTCTTAAAATTAAGTTTTCATTAGTTTAGAACAAGATCAAAATCGTAGTCTATTACTAAAAGAGTGCGATTGTGGTATCGAACATATGCTCGTGGGTCGAACTTCTCCATTTGGGCTACGCTTCGTGGGCTTGGGCCATGCACACATTGGGCGTCTAGTGTCAAGTTTGTGGGGCTAGGTTGTTGATGCTTCTTTGGCTTGGAGGCGTCTGAACTTTCGTAGTCGTAGGTTGTTGCTTTTTGTGTAGACTAGTGACTTTGGGCATGTAACGACTCACTTTTTGAAGTACTCAAGCAACAAACTGTTACTCATTGATATGAAATATATGAATTAAAAGAAAATCTATACTCAGATATGACGTGTCTCTCTTTAGATAATAGCCCACGTGAGTCTCTATCTCCTTGATTCTTCCAACTTCCGATAGCTCACAGTCTCTTCTACAAACTTGTAGTGCTCGTCACGGTGAACAAAATGGTTCAAGTTTCGTTAAAACCCATGGAGAAATGAGAGAGTTATCGCCGATGGAAGTTCTAAGAAATCCACAAAATTCTTACATCATCGACGTCTTTCGATCATAACTTTACTTAAGGAATCGCCACGGATTTGAGCTCGAGCGTTTGTTAGTGACTATGGGGTTTATCTTTAAGTTTTCTGGTGATTCTTCTTTCGAAGCCCGAACCTGACTCAAAACTTCTTCTCACTCGATCACAACCCCGATTTCCACTTCTTTAATGACGCCCAACGACAACGTTTCAGTGGTGATCTACGACGAGAAAGCTTCTAAAATGTACAAGAAATTAGTAACATAAAACAAAACAATAACTCAATATGTAATCCAATTGTTGGGTTAAAACAAGAAGGTCAAGAGCATCAAATCAAAAGCTCCCAAAGCATACCCACTCGGGCCGGTTATCCAATAATAAATTATTCGGTAAATTAATAAAAATATTTATAAAAACTCGTCTAAAAAATATACATAAATTTTTTTAAAAAAATATTCTGGTTGGATTATTAATTTATTTAAAAATGGACGAAAATCGTATAATCATATTTAAAAAAGTTCAAAAATATTTTTGAAATTAATTATCAAAATTTAAAATTCTTTAAAAAAATTTAAAAAGTATTTTTAATGTTTTTTAAGTTCAAATGTATTTTCTTGAAACAAAATATTAACTACATATTGTATTTTTATTAATTTTTTAAAAACTATTTTTAAAGTTTAAGGGATTATTAAAAATTTTCAAAGCTTATAAATATTTTTTTTTTCGGAATATATTTTTTTTATTAATTGAGCATAAAATATTCTTAAGTAGACGTTCATTTCTAGCTTAATGAAATTATCAAGTCAAATATTAATATTCTCAATTAACAAATTTATAAGAAGCGATCAATTTACCATCTAATCTCATACAAATTTATTGTACAATTCAAATCAAATTATTTATAACTATTACAAAATGGGTCGTAGTAATAATAATATTAAGATAAAACACATAGTCTTATCTATATACCGTTAATTCATTAAAGTATATATTCGAACAATGTTCCACTTCATTAAAGCTGGTTAGACATGTATTATGTTCTCTCACTTACCTTAAAGAAGATCAGAAATGTCTAGTAACTTTAGACGTTTTAGTTAACTCTCAAACCCTTTAGCCGAGAGTTTTTATACAAAGTCAAAACAAACAGTCATCTATGTCACTACCACGATATGTTCCCTCACTATGTTGTACTTCATACACTGACGTTGTTCATGTTCTACTATCGTAATAAAACGTTACAGTAAAATTGAGCGTTACATAGTTTTCAACCTTAGTAAAAATTATTATTTTTTATTTTATTTTATTTTCCAAACTATGGTAACTATTAAGTTTTGTTTGTATTATCTTGTATATGATTTATATTTGGTAGACACTTCAAATAATTTCTCTAAAGGGAGAAGGTTGTTAGAAGGCAATTAACGCGATGGGCAAAATCGTAATTTCACAAGAAATAAAAATTAGAAACCTCATATTCTAAAATTAAAAATTAAAAATTAAAAAAATATAATTTTGTTCGAACTTCAATCAATCTCAACCATTCAAATGGAATGAGAAACGAAGACGGTTCAATTATTGAGATAGTGATGCACAAAGGAAATGACTTATCTACTCGATTCGTGTACACGTGTCCATAGTTGATTCATCTAATTTATTTACTCTTGAATTGGATTATGAATTTATTTAGGTTAGATTTAATTTAACGGAATGAAAACTTTTGAATTGGTTTTTTTTCTTTTTCGGTATAATTATATATTATAAATTATGTCTCATGTTTTTATTAATATAAAAAAATTATTCTATTATTGCTCGTCAATAATAGGTCATGGTTTTTAATGGACTCAAAAAAAAAAATTATGGTTTGTAATTTTCAAAAATATATATTAAAATTGAGTTACCTATTTTATAAATATAAAAATAAATAATAAATATTTTAAAAACTATTTTTATTTATTAAAAACAAAAAAAATAATTAAATAAATATAATTGAAATTTAACTGTTACAAATGATATCAAAGCGAGACACTAGTGGTGTGTCAGGGTTAGTGGTGGGTGAATTGTGAGATCCCACGTCGTTGCAGATATCCTAGTGGTGTGCCAGTGGTGGGTGAATTGTGAGATCTCACGTCGTTGTAGACACCTAGTGGCTAGGTCGGTTGGAATTAAACAAAACACTTCTTAGAAGAAAGGGGTGACCGTAACGATAAAACAAAATTAGAAATACAATTCCTGATTTGATTTGACTTTAAATCCCTTTATTTATTTCCCCTCCAAAGTACATACAATGTAAATAAGAACAGGAAATTTAAAACGGCCTAAAATTCCGCCGCCGGTGGCCGGCGCCGTCGAAGAGGGCCGTGAGGGGTGGTGGGGGGAAGGGGATTTATTTCATTTTCTGAGATCACTCACGGCGGCCGCCATTGCCATTGATGAAGGCAGCAAGCTTTCTGACGAAATCCAGCGCCACGTCGGTCGTCGGGTTGAACAAATGAAACACGTGGCCTTCGCCCTTTGTCTCCACGACCTCGACGGTGCCACCCCATCCCGATTTCTTCAAACACTCGCTGTAAAACCATCCTCTGTTCTTCAGAGCATCCTTCTCCGCCACATAAACCACCACTCTCTCCGCCGCCAGCTGTCCCAATTTCGGGTCATATTCCGGGTTCACAATCGGGTCATCTAACCCGCTAATTGTAGGGCAAGTCACATACCACAATTTCTCCATAAAGTGTCTTTCCTCTGGTCTCAGCTTCTCTTCATCTCCGACCAATTTCCCTCCCCAGAAATAAGGATGAACCAAAATCAATCCCTTCAGATTCAACCCGGCTATCCCCTCCGACCCGACCCGAACCGCCAAGTGATGAACAATGTTAGCTCCGGCGCTATCTCCAGCAAAATAAACCCGATCCAAATCCACGATTCCATTCAGCCACTCCTCCGGCCCGTTTCCATCGGAATGGGCAGCGACCCATTTCAGAGCGGCCCATGAATCTTCATAAGCAATCGGAAGAGGGTGCTCCGGAGCAAGACGGTAGTCGACAGAGACGGCGACAACGTTGGCTTCAGCAACTAAGGACTTGACGTGGCGGTCGTAGAAAGGGGAGAATGCCGATTCGATGCAGAAGCCACCGCCGTGGACGTAAACGAGAACAGGAAGCTTCTGGGGTTGTGCGGTGGCGGTGGCGGGTTTGGGCCTGTAAATCCGAACAGAGACAGCGGTTTCCGGGGAGATGACGACGTCTTTGGAATCGACGCCGGTAACGGGATCCGGAGAAGGAGGTATTGCATCGTTGCCGAGTAACCTGTGGACGGTACCGTCTTTGTAAACGATAAACAAAGGGGAAAAGTTGTGGGCAATTTCGGTGGAATCCATGGAAACGAGAAATAAGCGGCGGATGAACAGAACCCAAAAAAATTCCTCACTCTGTTTTGACAACAAATGTGTAATTTGTGAACTTAAAAAGCTCTGTGCTTCCGACAAATGATTGGCGGCGGGCGCCCTCATCTTTTTACCGTACACTCATTACCAAATATATATATATTATATAATATATTACCAATTATATATAATATATATTTATTTATATTTATATATTTGGTAATGAGTGTACAGTAAAAAGATGAGGGCGCCCGCTGCCAATCATTTGTCCGAACCACAGTTTTTTTTCTCTCTCCTTCTTCTCCTTGTAGGAGTCATGGTCAATAATATATATATGTTTTATGAACATGGAACACTATAAACATTAGTTTGATCCCGAACTGAATTGGTACGGTTTTTGGGTTCGTAGGCAAAACCTTCAAGTTGACTCGAGCCAAATAAAAAATATATTATGAACTCGAAGGTTTTGCCCACGAACTTGAAACCGAACCAATTCAATTTGGGCTCAAAATCCAACCCTACCCAAAATACTAATCCAACCCAACCCGAATAGTTCGGGTTGGGTTGGTCTAGGTTGCTGGGTTGTCGGATTCCCCCAAGATTTTAAAACCTCTCATACATTTTAAAATTTTGGGGGAAGCTTGAGCCATTACACTGAGATTGGAGGGTAACTCGAACAACTTAAAATTAATAATACAGCCTAACACTAAATTCATAATACAACCTAACACTTTAATTTTGGGTTTTTTTTTTTTTATTATTACATTAATGGTATTAAAAACCTTACTAGACTACTGCCATGTAAATGGTCTCCATTAATGACGCATTATTTCTTTTAATGTATCTTATTAAATTAAAAATGCTTAATTACTAGACTACTCCCTAATTTAGTGGCGTCACTGCATAGATACCTTTTATCTATATATATTTATATATATACACGGAAACAAATAAAAAATAAATGGCATTAAAACACCTATCAACCACTAATGAAACTTTATGTGTTCTACCGACCTATCGACTTTCATGATCTTTCTAGCGTTCACCGTCATTCATGCATGGGAGCTTTACCTTTATATGAAAAATATAAGGATAGCACGTGACTTCAATATTTTAAGACATACTGTTGGAGTTAGTAATACAACCCACTCTTAGGATTAGTAATACAATCACACACATAACATGATTTGAGACCTATTCTTTTAAAGTCGTAACATGGCCTCAGACTCTTTCCAGTTTCGGGCAGGGTTGGAAATGTGATACTTCTCCAGATCCACCGCTAGCAGATATTGTTCTATTAGGCTTTCCCTTTCAGGTTTCCCCTCAAGGCTTTAAAACGCGTCTCTTAGGAGAAGGTTTCTACACGTGTTTTGTTCTCTTCCCCAACTAAGGTGGGACATCACATTATGCATTTGCCCTCGAATTTATGTAGAAGAATAAATAAAGATACTGTTGGATATGACCCACGATCGTTGAAACAAACAATTTGAGGAGAATGGTCTTTTAGAACAAAGAAACCTTAAACATTTACGCTTTTCAATTCTCTTTGTTGTTGTTAAAAGAGCATACATCTAGTGTTTAGGGGAGAGAAATTTAATACCAAAATATAATTTATATTATTATTTTTTAATATGGGTTTGGTAGCATATTAAAAAAGACAACTAAAGTTTTATTCGAACTTTTTTCGACCTATCACATCTAAAAAGACCCGTCATCAATTCGTGTTACAATTCATTCAAAAGTCGTGCGATTATTGTCGAAGAAGTCTAATTCAAATACAAACCCGAACCTTTTAAGCTAAGAGATTTATTTTAAGATTAGCTTAATTTGATCCTAATCTAAGTTTATGAAACAGGCTAATTTTTCCATCAAATCAACGGCCTTTTCACACTCCGGCATCTTCAAATGAAACACATGATCCTCTCCGCCGTGCTCCACCGTCTCCACCGCCCCGTTCCACCCGCTGCTCTTCAAATCCTCATCGTAATTCCACCCTCCGAACTTCAGAGAATCTTTCTCTGCCAGAAAGATCTTCACTCTCCGACAAGGCAACGTGGCGAGATCCTGTGCAGTGGGTCTCAGCCAAGTGGTGTCCGAACACAGATACTTCCACAGCCGGTCCCCCGCCCCGTCGCCAAAGAACGGGTGAATCAAAGCCAATGCCACCACCTTTACTCTGCCCAGCTGCTCTGCTGATGATCCTGCTCGGACAGCCAAGTGATGGCAGATGTTGGCGCCCGCACTGTCGCCAGCTAAACAGATCCTGTCCAAATCTGCGTGCTGGTTCAGCCACGGCTCTGGACCATCCCTGTTGGCGCCCAATGTTTTGAACACACTAAAAATGTTAACACAATCCTACCTATTAAAACCAATTAACTACGTACTAGTGTGTAGGATATTTAGTACTAAATTATCATATTTTATATTTAGTACTAAATTATTTGCTTTTAAATTCTTTCTATTTATTACTCTTTCCATATAGTTTATTTGATTATAAATAAAATAACTTTCACATCATTTAAGTGTGGTGGATTAAGCAAATATTTTCATGTAGAATACTACTGTTTTGTATTTCTTGAATGAAAACTTTGAAGGGTATTTATCGGGCTAGACAATTATTGGGCTTGACACTATTTGGCTAGTGATGATATTTTAACGATAAAGACTTTTAAAATAAAATCATGCTAGAGATAAATTTTCTCAATTTTTAAGAATTTAGACCGGGTTCCTGGCCTCGGACGAGGAATATATTCTTCGTCCTGTCTCTCATTCTCAGTTTAAGCTCAAAATTTTTCACCCATTTGGAGTAGGTTCCCACAGAGCATATTAAAAATTATTGGAGATCGACAACCTACACCACCCTCACTCTAATACCAGATTGTCGAACACAATTATTTGTGGCAAATATTCACACTTGTTGTGTTAGAACCAGTCAAAAAAAGATTACAAGACACTTTATTTTTGCAGATTAATTTTCTTATGGTAGCTCGGAGTTTTTGGAATTGCCTAAAAAAAATATCTTAAAATATCTAAATGTAACTAGACTTTATTTCTAAAGTATTTAAATCTATAATTTCTAAAATATCTAAATATTTTTATTTCTAAAATATTTTTAAAAAAATTTAAAAGTATCTAAATATCTTTATATATATTGATAATGAAATTATAAATATCTAAATATTTTAATAAGTTAAAAAGAATATTTGATATTAAAAAAAAAATTAAAAATTGAAATCAGCCTCACCTGTTCACATGGGCCGCGATCCACCGTAACGCATCCCAACAATCGTCATAGCAGGCGGGGATTGGATTCTCCGGCGCGAGGCGGTACTCGACGGAAACAGCGACGGCGTTGGCCTTAGCAGCGAGAGAACCCACGTGGCTATGGTACTGCAAATTAAAAGCCGATTCGAAGCAGAAGGCTCCGCCGTGGACGTACAACAGAAGGGGCAGTTTCTGATTTAGATCTACGGCGGAGGGGATGAAAATACGCACCGAAAGGGCGGAATCCACGGAGATCGTGACATCCTTTGCTCGGAAAGCGGAGTTGGGGTCGTCGGCGCAGGCGGGGACTATGTCGGAGGTGACTTGAAGCCGTTGGATGCGGCCGTCTTTGTAGATTCTTAAGAAGGGAAAGAACTCGTCGGCGACGTCGTTTGTTGAAGAAGCCATTGATGAGCAGAAAATAAATGGCGGTTCGAAGTTGGACAATTATGACTCGAAAAGTAATTTTATTTATAGAAAATTCATTTCCTTGATTGTTAAGGGTGAATAACAACTTTAATTTTGTTTGGACAGTTTTAATTGGATTACTTTTCTAACGACCATTAATAGAATATGGTATGTTAACAAATATTATATTTTTTAAATGTCGTTGCAGTATAGTGGTGAGTAATCCTGCCTGTCGCGCAAGTGACCCGAGATTGGTTTGATTTGAGTTCGGGTTTGACCCCACAACGGTAGTTTGATGAAATTCAGAACATGATTGCTTTTTTCTCAAAAGGGTCGTTGTAGTACAAGAGTGAGTAGTCCCGCTTGTCACTCGTCACACTCGAATGCTTTTTTTTTTTTCTAAAAAAGGGTTTATAAAATCTTGTGTATTAATAAACAATATATTTTTCAGAGGTCGTTGTAGTACAGTGGTGAGTATTTCCGCTTGTCACTGGAATTATTATGTTCTGGATGTCATTGTAGTACAAGGATGAGTATTCCCACTTGTCACTCGAGTGACTTGAGTTTGATCCCCAACAATAACAACTTCAATTTTGTTTTGACAGTTTTAAACGAATTCGAAATTGGATTATTTTTTCTAACGACGATCAATAAAATCTCGTGTGTGAACAAATATTAAATTTTTTAAAAGTCGTTATAATATAGTGATGACTCAGGTTCCACCTCCAACAACACGACAATTTTAATATTCTTTTGAATAGTGACCTAGACTCCTTTTGTATTAACAAATAATATATTTATTATAGTAATAGAAAATATGTTACGTCATTAATAAGGACGGTTTGACGTGTGGGTTCATATCAAATAATAAACTTAATATTAAAAAATATATAATAAAAACAAAATTTCACCCTTTTATTTTTTATTTTTAGTTTATTGTTTTTATTTTTTAGATTTTAAACATAATTCTCAAGAAAATGAAGCGCGTGGTCTTCCATTTCAGTCTCGACCAACTCTCCCAACCCTTCAAACCCACTCTCCCTTAATTCTGCGTGAAACACACGCGCCCGGAATCAAGTTCGCCGCCGGTCACTCCACAGCCTCCCTAGTCTCGGGTTGGCCCACGGGTTCATCCTTGGATCCTCCAGGCCCAGCCCAATTATCTTCATTCCCTTCAGCCCATTAAAAGATTAGAGTCGTAAAAGTAAAGCTAGTAAAAAAAAAATATATATTAATATTAAATTGAGATTTTTTAAAAATTATTGTTACTTTTTTAAAAAAATATTTTAATTCATTTAATTAAAATATATATCCTAAATTAAGATATTAGAAATTATAATTCTCATATCACGTGTGAACTAAAAAATAAGAAAAGAAAATAACGGAAAAGGATAGAAGGTCACGTGCCGATTCTTTGAGGTAGGCGGGAAAGTTTGAGAGGATTGAACGTTGACCTAGTTGCCGACAGGTCGTTGAGGGTTCACAAAATTCCAAAAATACCCTCAACTTTGAGGAGTCAGAGTAACAAACTCGTCAAACCTTCCAACCTGGGCAGCCGCTTCTCTGTCATGCCTCTGTCAATTTTATGAAAGCTTTACACCACATTATGGTTAACTCTCCCAAACCATGGTTAATTATAATATTTAATTACTTTTAAATGTCTTTTTACCCCATTTTTTATTTTGTTCATTATTTTAATTGTTGAATTTATTTGATTTCACTCGTTTTAGAATGTTAATTTTCATCTAAATAAATAAATAAATAAATATATATATATATATTATAATAAATATGAGACCTCAAAATTTGTAATGATATTGAGCTATATTCATGTTGATAATCCAATATCAAACAATGAAGTATAATTAATTTATAATTCTTAAAATAAAATTTAAAAACACATCGACTAATATTATATGTTGACTTAATTATTAGAATTTAATTCGATAAACTTAAATTTTTTTTAGTACAATTATATCTATATATATATATAAATGAAGTATACCGATAAAATTCGACCAATCAAAATTTGCCACTTAGTTATTTTTAAATTAATGTTGAAATTATAAATTATTACATCCCAAATTAAATTTTAAGAAAAAAAGATTGAAAACTCCAAATAATGATCGTGACTGAAACCTAAATCAAAAGGGTCGAGCCCAAATGCCATAAAAAATCCTAACCCACGGTACGCGTAGCAGATTTTCTAAATAAATGAGCCGTTCTCTATTTTTGAGGTTCAGAAATTTGAAAATTTGAAGAAAAATTTTTCTAAAAGACGGAACGATTCCTTTTGAAGGTTACAAACTCTTTGAAAACTATAGCTGTTTTGAATGAAAATCGAAGCAGTTTGAAGATAATTTAAAATTTTAATTTCGAGAATAATTGTTTTAAACTTGAGTAAAGCGTACGCCGACAGTAAAAATTTGAAATTAGAGTCGAGATAATGATTAGGAAAGAATAAGTCGGAGTTGTGTGGACCTTCAAAGTAATGGTCCAACATTTAACATGGACGACGGCATCAACGCGTTGCTAAGTACGCTGTTACACGGAAAGGACACCAGCTTGACATTTTTATATCCCAATCTTTAATTTATTACATTATACAAAATATAACCATAATAATAATAATAATAATAATAATAATAATAAGAGAATATGAACATAATATTAACTAAATAAAGTTTGACTTTAATTTTATTTTTTGTATTTCAATTTTTATTATTTGGATAAATTTTAAAATTAATCCATACCATTAATTTTGTTGTTAATTATATTTTAAAATTGATTTATATAAATATTATTTTTAAAACAGCGGTCTTTTTGATAAAATTATTATTATTATTATTCGAATAAATTAATACAAAAAAAAAAAAAAAAATCTTTATCCTAAAATAAATTTGAACTTTCAAAATTATTAATAATACCTCTAAATTAATTTTTTTTAAAAAAATTTAAAAATTAATTTGAATGATCGAATATTTTGTTTCAAAAATATTTAAAAAACATTCTTAAATTTATTGTCTCCTAATCCATTTAGATTATTTTTTTTAATAAAAACGTATTTTAATAAGGTTCAAAAATATCTTTTTACTTTTAAAAAACTTAAAAAAAAAAATTACTGTTTCTTGTTTTAAATTAACAGTAAATATATTTGTATGTATATTAATTTTAAATAATATTTTAATAGATAATTTTTTTTTTCAGTATAGCTTTTATTAAAAAAAATAAAAACAAAAACAAAATATGATAATAAATCCAATTTCATTTTATAAGCGATAATATAATATAATATTTAACAAACATTTCTAAAAATTCAAAATTTATTACAATTTAATAATATACTTCGGATTAGACATATCTGATGGAATGTAGACAGATAATATAATCTTAGCGTCTATCTGTAACAGTTTAGTTAATGCGAGAAATATTTTATTTTTTTTCCTCATCATTTACTATTTTAACGGGATTACTTCGTCATTTTTTTTTTAATAAATACCTCTAAAGACATATATTATAAATATATTTTCCAATATCGAGATCTCCAAAAATTAATAAAAAAGTTAATAACTAATTAATAACTAATTGTTATTAGATAGGATCATAAATTTTCGGATAGAAAATTTAAAAATATATAAAATTTTTAATTAATTAATTAATTTATTTTAGAATTGAAGGCCATTTTTAGGGCAAACCAATCTTCTTCCTCTTTCCTTTCTTTTTCCATTCAGGTTTTGAAATCTGTTTTATAATTTTTTTTTTATTTTTGTAAAGTTACCGGCGGAGATCCACCATCCACCACCGTGGCCACCACCGTTGCCACCACCGTTGCCACCACCGCCTTCTCTCTCTCTCTCCCATTATATTATTTTATTATTTTATTGTAACCTATCATTCACAATAAAACCTCTTTCTCATTCCCAATCTCCTCCTCTTTCTCTCCTTCTTTCTTTCTCTCTCCTTCAACAGCATCACTCTCTCTCTCTCTCTCTCTCCAACCTGGTCTTACTCCTTTGCATCCAACCGGAGCCGTCGTTTCTCGCTTAATCTCGTCGTCGGAGAGAGAAGGAAGAAGGAGACGGAGACGGAGAAGGAGACGTATACGTATACGGACGGATACGGAGACTCTTTGAAGATCATGGCCCAGCCGTCCAACGGAGCTGATCTCAATCCCCAGGCCCCCCACCCCCACCAACAATGGTTTCAACAACAACAACAGTATCAACAGCAATGGATGGCGATGCAGTATCCCGCAGCCGCCATGGCCATGATGCATCAACAACAGATGATGATGTACCCTCCTCAGCATTACATGACGTATTCTCACCTTCCTTATCAACAGCAGCCGCCGCCGTTGCAGCAGCAGCAGCAACAGCAAGCTCAGTCGCAGCGACCTCGCAGACAGGGGTCCACGGACGAGGTTAAGACGCTTTGGATTGGTGATCTTCAGCCCTGGATGGACGAGACCTATCTCCACAATTGTTTCGCTCACATCGGCGAGGTCTAACTTACTTATCGTATCGAGCTTTTACTTTTTACGATTCTCAACCTATTTTCGTTCTTCTAGTTTCTGTTCGATCGTTTTGCGGCTTTCTGTACAGAGATCGATCGGATTTCTTTATTTTTTTTCGTGCTTACGCGTTATAGAATTGATTTGAAGTCTGTGAATCTGTGATTGCTGGCATTATTATTGCTGCATCTTATATTGTTCCGAAATTGGATTGGTGGTCCAAAACAAGTCTCGCCAATGCAAGCAGAATTGTTACTGAAGAGGGGACAAATCCTAGACTGATTTATTTTTGTATGAGCATCTCTTTTTTTGCGCTTTGTTAATTACCGTTTGTTTGTCCTTGATTTGTCCTTTCAATTCTTCTTTGACATCATAATGATCGACGCAAATAGATCACAAGCTTTGCAATACTATTTGGAGTTTATGTTTCCTTCCTCATGATGTCATGAATTTAAATTAAAGTAACGTGTATTATTGAGTTTAAATTGAAATAACGTGTGTTCGTTTCTTAGTTTCTTGTCTTAAAATAACTTGGGGCTGAATTTCATCAAACAATGTGTGATTGGTCTTCAGTGTCATTACTCTTTTGAAGGAGTTAGTGTATGGTATTGATTTACCATTATTCTTAATTCGTCCGTGCAGTGTTCTTGAGTGACATATTGCTTGCTTCTGATTCTGGTTTATTGGTCAATGGTTAGATGGATAACTGCAGACTGTCTTTTATATTTCCCCTGGTCTAATTCAATCTCCATCACGAGCATCTTTTTTCGATCATTAGTTGACTGAACTGTGTGTCTTCTGTTTGCTTCAGGTTTTCTCTGTTAAGGTTATATGCAATAAGCAAACTGGTCAATCTGAGGGCTATGGATTTGTTGAGTTCTATTCGCATGCAACAGCTGATAAGGTATTGCAGAGTTATAATGGAGCTATAATGCCTAACACAGATCTGCCTTTTCGTCTCAATTGGGCAACCTTTAGTGGAAGTGATAGGCGACCGGACACTGGGTCTGACCTATCTATATTTGTTGGTGATTTGGCTGCTGATGTAACTGATGCTATGCTGCAAGAAACTTTTTCTAGTAAATACACATCTGTTAAGGGAGCCAAGGTTGTTATTGATTCAAATTCAGGTCGTTCAAAAGGTTACGGATTTGTCAGGTTTGGTGATGAAAGTGAAAGGACAAGGGCTGTGACTGAAATGAATGGGATATATTGTTCAAGTAGACCCATGCGCATTGGTGTTGCAACACCAAAGAAAGCATCTGGATATCAACAAGGTTATTCATCACAAGGTTAGCCTTGGTTTTTCTGGCATTACTGTGGGTGTTGTTGTTCCTAAGGAATTGAAAGGCTTTAAATCATCATTAACCATCTCTATTACAAGCTTCATGAATGAATGAACTAATATGCCTCCATCCCTAACACACACCTAAAAAACAAAGAATAAGAAAGCAGAACACAAAAAGGTATTAAAAAGTTATCATTCAAAATTGTCCCGTTTGCAAGCAACTACAATAATTAATATAAAGTTGTTAATGGTCGTTACAGAAGTTTAACAGTGGGCAGTAGAATTGTTTGCGAACGGTTTCCTATTTCATTCTTCTAGTTTCATGGAATTAGTTCAGCGACTAAAGGAGGGATGGTTCTGAGGCTAGGGTTCTATTTTTCCTTTTATTTCTTCCTTTTTGATGGATTTCCGTATTTCCATTTATATATCTTTATCAATTGATATACCTTGCAATACAAGTTGTACACTTTTAGAATACAAAATCTGCAATAGCAACATTTGCAGGATTTTTTATCCTTAACCCAGTGCTATTTGTTAAATCTTTCCATCCTCTAAATGCTAAACAGTTTCAGCATTAGTGATTTTCGAGACTATTGATGGAGACCAGTGATTTTGTCTGTGGATCTATTATTCTGTTAGTCATGTTTTTTGTCACATTATTCTTTGTTAACTGATACCCAAGTTGGATCGTATTGTAACGTTTTGGTACTGGTTTTTCTTGAAATCTTCTTTTATTTTCATCTTTCCCCTCCTGTTGCACTGATAAGTAAAACATCATTTCTCTGAGAAGTTTAGGGAACCAGCCTACTGGCCAGTATTAGTGTCTTTTGGCTGTATGTCAGCTAGAGGATGAAGAATAAAAGTTCGATGTTTTCATCTGACATGTGCATGGTTTGGCATCCGTCCTAGTAATATTTTCATTTTCATGAATGGATTTTAGGCATCAGAATTATGAACATAGATTTGCTATATACTTCTTGTGTAGAAGACGTTCTAATGTTTAATTTATTTTGCGGCTATAAGGTGTAGATGTGACTGAAAATGAAGTTTATGTGTTTTCAATATCTATTTGAGTTTGAGTTTAGACGTTGATTCTGATGCCTATTTCTGTGTTTCATTTATTTAGCTTTGGTATTGGCTGGTGGACATGCAAATGGCATGGCTGTTCAGGGTTCACAATCAGATGGCGAATCGAACAACACGACTGTTAGTCTATCCTTCCCTGTCTCATATTATTTCTCTCTTCCAATACATACCTAACCAACTTGTGCTACCTCAGATATTTGTTGGTGGCCTTGATTCTGATGTTAGTGACGAAGATCTCAGGCAACCTTTCTCTAAATTTGGTGAGATTGTCTCTGTGAAAATCCCGATTGGAAAAGGATGTGGATTTGTGCAATTTGCCAACAGGTATTGTTAAACATGCAGCTGCCATGCTTATCTTATCTTTAAAGAATTAGAGGTTACAAATTGAGAAGGTTACTCTGGCCCAAGTTGGATTGACCCGTGAAGTAGCAGTCAGTTTTGGCTTGCTATAGTAGCTGGCCTCATTGGGTCTGAGATTTATGACCTATATATGCCTGTGTCTTCTTTTAGGATATTTTGATTAGGTAGCCTGCTTTTCTAGAATAATTGTAGATATGTACTTTATTATAATAATTGTAGCTATATATTTAAAAAGCTATGGCTAGTGGAACATTTTTTTAAAACCAGATTGACTTAGACTAGTTACCAATATGTTGCATAAGGCTCTCTATTTTGAATCTGTAAACTTGACACTCAAGCCGGACATAGGTGTTCGTTCTTTATTCATACAACAAGCTACCTTTTACCTTGTTCCTAAAATGAGCTGCCGAAAACGATGGCGGAAGTGGTTAACCTACAAAAATACATCCGTAAAATTTACTTCTTTCAGAAAATTTCCGTCTCAAATCAACTTGGCTGAAATATACTGATCAAGCTTGCCCTCACCAGGTTTTGTAGAAAAAGTTGCCAAATCTGCCAGATTATAAACTCTATCCTCGAATTTTGTAATTGTACCATCATTTTGGTCTACAAAAACAAGCTCCAACTTGTGAGAGAACCAAGTCAAGCCCATTCCCTAATTATCCATTAAAGGGATTCCTTCTAAAGAAATGAATATTTTCTTTCCCCTCCTAGAATTTCATTTGTCCAATGAAGTTCATAGATTTTTTTTAAAAAAATAATAACTATTGTCTTTATTTGGAGTGCTTGCTTGGATGGTTTCAGTTCGCAATTATAGGTTGATTGCACATAATCTGGAGCTTGTTTCTTTATAAATTTTAAAGACGGCAATGGCAAAGTTGATTGGAACTTTTTAGATCAAGTTCTTCACACCAAAGGTTGTGCCTTTTTTTTTTTTTTTTTTTTTAGTAAATGAGTCTCTGGTGCAACTTCTCCAACGTCATTAATAACAAGCCTATAGATAAAATCTTAGCTTTAAGAGGTGTCAGAAAAGGTGACCCCCTTTCTCCATTCCTCACCATCGATATGGCAGATTGCTTTAGTAGACTCTTCTCTTAAAGCTTCTCCTTCGGTCTTACCAAATTTCGTACTATTTTATTTCATTTTTCTTTATGAAAGCTTGATTTTTTCGATGAAAAGAAACCCTCTTTAATATCATCAACATCTTCAAGGAAGCTTTAGAGCTTAATATCGAGTATTGAAATTTTTTTATTGGGGATAAATAATACTGATTCATCCTTCAAAGCTGATGTAGACAGATTTCATTGCAAGGTTGGCACTAGTGGTTGCTCCATCTTCTTTTAGGCCCCTATTGCTGATATAATAGATAACAAGCTTGAAAAATGGAGAAAGTCATATCTCCAAAGGAGGCTATTCTTACAATCATACAAGTGACATTCATGAATTTTTAGGTACATTATGAGAAAGAATACCTATGTAGAAGAGTCATCATGGACAAATTTGGCTCTTACCCATCAACACTTGGCTGGACTTATATGTTTGCACCTCGTCTAAGGGTCATTAAAAGTCTATTCTCAGGCACAAGGATCGAATAAGAGCCGAACGGCTCTTCTGCCAGCTTTTGACTAGACTGGTAGATTAGAAATGCACTTGTGTTTCCTAGACTCCTCTCCCTCCACCAGGAAACTATCACAGATACATTGAACACCCTATGCATGATTAGGATCTCAACTTTTGAAAACTCTTCTTGGAGGAAGATACTGAGTGTGGGCTTTCCTATCAGATTTGCTATCATCAGTCTACCCCCCAGATGATCCAGATGGCCCCTAGAACCTTCCAGCTTCTGCTTGATGTTTTCCCTTTCCAGTGAATTGTTTCAAAAACAAGGTTGTTCTTGATTCTCTCTTTATAGAGTTCAGTGAACTTTCGGATGCATGGTCCTGAAAAAGGTTTAGTTCTTCTTATAGGACATTAATTGTGAGAGTACGCTATTAACACACACGATTTGATTCAGAAGAGATATCCAACATGAGCTCTCTCTTTAGGATGGTGTATGAGTGTATCTTATCTTGTGCATGAAAGACAGACACAAGGCAGCCTATTCCTCAATTGTCCCTTTGCCAACAAATACTGGTCCTATATCCTATCTTCTTCAAATTGACAACTGCTGACTGCTGAGTGATGTTTCTGAAAATGGTTTTTTTGGTTTAAATTTTAAACCATATTTTGTTATTTTTATGAATATATTTCATAGTTGTTTAAACTACAAGTTATTTGGATAAATGTTCCTTTAAAATGAGGTTAGATGGACGCTATCCATTCTCATACTTAAATGTTTCTTTAAACTACAATTTTATGTGATTTGTGCACCCAGGGCAAGGGGTAGAGATAACCATCTCTAATGCAGTACTATTTTTTTTTTGAGGATTCTAAGCATTGTATTGACTAACGGCTAGATTCATAGCGATGTATTTATTGGTCTTTAAACAAATATTTAGCTTTGGTTTTTATAGTACTTATTCCAGCTTGATTTAAACAAACACATTCATCCAATTACATGCAAAGAAAATGAGTTTTTCATGAAACACTGTATTCGTGGGTACTAATGGACAGCATATGACCTATCTTTGCACGTATTTTTCTCTTTTTTGTAGAAAGAATGCTGAGGATGCAATACAGGGACTGAATGGTACAGTTATCGGCAAGCAAACTGTTCGTCTTTCTTGGGGTCGCAGTACAGGGAACAAGCAGGTTTGATTATGTTATTTTTCTTTTTAAATCTTTGTCCTGTTTTACTCGTCTTCTTATGAATATTTTTAGATTACTAGTTGTTGTTGTATGGCTTAGAACCTTTAGAAAATAGGAGAAATGGGATTTGATGACCATGCATATGGAATTACAACACTTGTTTGGAGTGGGGATATCCCATCTTCCTCTATTCTTGGGTCTGTTACTGTAAAAAATATCATGACATTATTAGACAATTATTGAATACATATTGGACTTATTGATACTCCCAAGGTCTGATGAACCTGTTTAGACAACTTTGAATATAAAACCTTTATTGAACAAAAGGATTAATTGACATAAAAAGAATTACTGGGGAAATTTATACATTTAGAGAGTAAATTATTGAACATTTGAACATTGATTTTGAAGATCTGTTTACTTCATGCTGAATCATCTAGGAACGTGTTTTTTTCGTTTTTTTTTTTGCCTTCTCTCCATATCTTTGACCTTTGTCATGAAGGCATTGCATTATACTGTTAATTAGTTTCTTCAACCTTTTGATTTATTGTACATTGTCAGTCCTCTGGCATCTTTTTCTTTGACTTCTCTTTTAGCAGCAATAATCGTAAATCTGTTCTTAGCTACTATGAACACCTTTTTTTAGGGTATTTGACCTTCAATAGCCTTTTAATGACGAACAACAACCCATTTATACTATTCTTATTCCTCTTGGTTTAATGTTTGGCAGTGGAGAGGTGATTCTAATAACCAATGGAATGGGGGACGTTATGGAGGGCAAGGCTATGGTGGCTATGGTGGTTACTATATACCACAGCATCAGGACGCAAACATGCATGCCGCAGCTGCCGCAGTCAATGGGACATCTTGAGAAGGACATGGCCATGGCCATTGCCATTGCCATTGCCACCGTCAAACTAAAATCTGAGCATTCAAAACACAAATCTATTAGCTATCAATATATACATTGACTTGGTAATAGCGAGAACTTATTTAAGTTGTGGTTAGCTGAATCTTTATTTGCTGAATTATATGGCTTCATAACATTATTAGTTACTGCCTTGCAAGAGTCATGCTTGAGATTAGACTGCTTGTAGCTAGCTCATCTGCTGAACAATTTTGGGGTATGCGGGTTGATTTTTCTTGGCTGAGGGGGTATTTTATTTTTTTTAAAGTTAATTTACAGATTATAATTATATTATTATTATTATTATTATTATTATTATTATTTTTTAATATATAGATGCTCTGAACCATAATCCTTAAAATAATATTCTAACGACATGGGGTCCTTAGAATTATTGTCTTGTTCCAGATTCATGCAGGTTCAACATTGGATGCTTTGTAAATCAATGATATATATAATTACTGCTTTTCTACCTTTCTTTTTTAACTTTTCACTTTTTACTTTTTTATTCCCGAAGTTTTCTGCTTGTAGGGGCTAGTGAGAAAAAAAAGGTTGGAATCAGAGGATTTTAAGTCTCAAATTCATTAATTTTTTATATTGTTTTATTTTAGTTGATCGAGCCACCTAAATTTTACCATCCAACTCAATCTTTTATTTCTGAGTTGATATTGTCTATTTTTGGGTTGGGTAGTTGGGTTATAACCCTATTGTTACAAATTATTATGTTAAGTGTTAGTATGTAAAAGAATACATGTGTTAGTGTGTTATGGGTGTGTGAGATCCCACATTGGTTGAGGACTCTTTATAAGGGTATGAAAATCTCTTCCTGACGCGTTTTGAAAATTTTTGAGGGAAAGTTTGAAAGGGAAAACCAAAAGAGAGGTTGAGCCTCGAGTCAGAGCCTCGAAAGAGATGGATACCGAAAGAGATGGATACGAGGTGTGCCAGCAAGGATGCTAGGTTGTGAAGGGGAGTGGATTGGGGGGTCCCACATCGATTGGAAGGGAACAAATATTAGGGAGGATGTTGGGCCCCAAAGAGGGTGGATTGTGAAATCTCACATCGGCCAGAGAGTAGAACGAAACACAGGGCGTGGAAATCCTTCTAGAAAAGGGTGGATTGTGAGATCCCACATAGGTTGAAGAGTGGAACGAAACACATTGTGAGATCCCGGGTGTGGAAATCCTTCTAGAAAAGGGTGGATTGTGAGATCCCACATAGGTTGAAGAGTGGAACGAAACACATTGTGAGATCCCACATAGGTTGAAGAGTAGAACGAAACACATTGTGAGATCCCAATCGGTTGGAGAGTAAAACGAAACATAGGGTGTAGAATTCGTTTTCTAGCAACCTTAAGGGGAAGTCCGAAAAGGAAAACCCAATTCGTTCTCTAGCAACCTTAAGGGGAAGTTTGAAAGGGAAAACTCAAATATAATAATATCTCCACGGTAGACTTGGGCTAAGAGGACAATATCTGCTAAATGTGCATTTGGGCCACGTTAATAATGAAACGATAAAATAAATGGAAAATAAAAAGAAATAAAAGTTATGGAACTGTACTACACTTTCTTACTGAATCATATATTCTTTCCAAAGGTAAAGTTATGATAGTTGTAAATGTTAAATGCTTTACATCAACTCTTTCAAGTCAATTTTTATGCACAAATTAATGGTTCCATGTGCTCCATCTCATGAACGGATATATACTCGGATATGGCTAAGCCATCTCTTCTTCTTCGTCTCTAGACCCATAGCTTTCAACGGTTTCGTGTGAATCAATATGATCTTGTACTCGATTTCATATTTGACATGTATTTTAAGCTATGAGTTATAATTAGTTCAAGTCAAATTATATTCACGTTATTCAATCGTATATCTTATGATTTAATTTTTTAAATTATTGACTTTCTTTTTCATATTAAAAACACGTGACTTACCAATAATCGATGAACAGTGTTAGACGAACACGACTCTCCACAATGGTATGATATTGTCCACTTTGAGCATAAGCTCTCATGGCTTTGCTTTGGGCTTCCCCAAAAGGCCTCATACCAAGGAAGTTAGTATTTCCCACTTATAAACCCATGATCATTCCCTAAATTAGCCGATGGGACTTCCATCATCCAACAAACAGAACTATGAAAAGTTCTAAGATTCACGCTACCGATCAAACAAAGAGAGGTTGAATGAAATAATCTTACCAAAACTTCTCGTGTCTTTGCATTTGATAAGTAATTTTAATTATTTTAAACTACACGAACTTTTGAAAAAAAACTCGTAGCTTATCATTTAACGAACATGAGTAAGGAGATTTATAGCTTGTCTCAAATAATTGAAAGGCTATTATAGGTAGGAAGCAGCCTAATCCAATCCATTTGATCACAAGCATTAATTCACCATGTGCTAAGGACACCCATATGCTTATCATCTATTATTGGACTAGCTACGTTTAGTATATCATACACCTTCTCGAGTCCAACGACTTTGAAATGGACGTTTTAATCATCATTAGTGTCTTACCTAGAGGTCGCTACGTTCGTATTGACAAGTAACTATAACATATACTCATAATGTTGTGCCATCTTTTATAATTTCAATTTTACGGGTGTATTTGATTCAAGAAAAGACGGAGTAATTTTTCTCAAAATGTATATATTTTGAGATTGTTGATTGTGAGTGTGACAGTATTGATACAATGACACGTACACATGTATGATAACGAGGATCTTTCATATTGTATAAAACAATGACACAAATGCCCTTATCGATGTATGAAACAATAATACAACAACCCACTTATCATATTTTCTACAATATACGAAATGTCAACCATACCGAGAGGTATGTTGATGTGAATGTTAGAAAAATGAGGTCAACAATGAGGTCAACCGTATCAAGAGGTCTTTTATTTTAAAATTTGTCATAACTTAAATACTTATAAACTTGTAATCACAAGAAAATCATGATTGAAATAGGTTTAAGAACTCCGTTCAAAATTGAAAAAACGTTATTATACTACCCTCGCACGGAAAATATGGTGAAAATGATGGTTTGTCGTTCGTACATGAGTCCTTTACTTTTACTTGAAAAATATTTAATATTAATATATATCATGATTAGTGTGACCTCACTACTACTTTCTCTTCCCGATAGAGCTAGATGCATAGTACTTCTCTACACACAGTTCATTCATACGCATATGAAACCACTTGGCAAACTCGTTAACATACTCCCTAAGTCTAACTATGGGCTAACACGCACTACTGCTACTGAAAAATCAACTTGCAAAAGAAGTAATCTATGATCATATGACATACAACATGCATGAGGTCTCACACATTAACAATCACTGTTCAATGAAATAATGCATATAAAAGGATTTTGGGACGAGTTGTGTGGGACGGTCAAAGTAGTTACACCGACCCAACCGAGTGAACTAAAGCCAAACTAAGTCGAAAGAACGAACCGAAGATTTTCATTGGATGCTTAAACTTAAATAAATATGAATGTGGTCAATGTGGTCAACGTGTTCATATTGGAAGAATAGAATAGTTTTAATTCTATCCACAATGGCGGCTCCACTTTTGATCATAATTTAGAACTCAATTTCTCTCAACTTTCCCCTTCTTTAGATCTCTTCCACCTAATCCCCTTCCTTCATTTCACACAGCTTCAGATCCACCGCCTTGCCGCCGTCAACGGAGATGGAAGTGGCCGTCGGAGTCTCTCCCGCCGGCGACCTGTTCAACTTCGGCAGCCCTTGCTCCTCCCACTATCTCTCCGCTCCTTCCACTCCCTTCTCCTCCCTCAGTGCGCCCACCAGCCCCTCCTCTCTCGCCGTCAACTTCTTCCGCCACGACGACGACGTTCCGATTGGCTCTCCCTCCGCCGTCCCCTTCCGCTGGGAAGAGAAACCCGGCATTCCCAAATCCCCCAATTGCTCCGCCGACCAAGATTTTGAATTTGATTTCAGCCGCCAGTCGCTCTGCACTAAAGCTTCCCTCTCCGCCGATGAGCTCTTCGACGGCGGTAAAATCCGGCCGCTCAAACCCCCGCCCGGATTCCAGGTCTGTTTTTTCCGACCAAATGTTAAATTAATAGTTTATTACAAGTTCCTCTGCTAAATTTTTTTCTTCGACAGTCGAACATGTCGTCGCCGAGATCGCCGCACAATTCGAGGATTTCCCCTCGGAAAACGAAGAACAGCTCTGACATGAACATCAACGACGACCCATTTGAAGCGGCGCTAATGAAAGAGACTCTTAACCATCGAACCAATTATGAGCTCGCTGATAAACAGAGCAAAAACAGAGGAAGAACAGAGGAAATCTCATACATTTCCTCTAATTTTGCCCGCAAACCCACTCGATCCGTTTCCCCTTACAGAATCTCTTCTCGAACTCCAATTCACGGCGACGGCGACGGCGACGGCGACAGCTGCACGGTCGCCGGAAAGTCAAAGTCGTTGTCGTTCTTGTCGGCGATATCGTTCTCTAAGGCCAATAGAAAATGGAGGCTCAGAGACTTATTGTTTCGTAGCACTTCCGAAGGCCGAGCGACGGAGAAAGCTGATAAGCTGAGGTCTACGTACGTTGTAATGTCGGAAAGAATGGAGAACGACGTGAAGATTTCGAGTTTCCGATCAGCCGACAGCGTCGGTCCAAGGAGGCATTTCACAGCGGCGAACCGGACGGTTTCCGAGGAGTTTATGAAGAAGAGGAGCTTTTTGGGCCGTTGCTTGCGGTTTAACCGGTCCGGTATGCAGGAAATTTCTAGAGATATTGGGTCGTTGACACGTGGATGAACCGGCAGATTTTTAATTTTGATTTTTTTTTTTTGTTTGGATTGATAAATGTAAGAGAATGTTTTTTTTTTCCAGTATTTTATATATAAATAAATAATAAAGAATTTAAGTTTTTGGGCATGTTTTTTTTTAGAGGAAGATAATATATTTGTTTATATATTTAAAAACATTAAATTAATAAATAAAAAATATAAACTTTCTATTTAAAAATATTTTTTAATTTTCAAAATGGTTTAAAAGGGACATTAAATTTTAAAAGTTTTATTAATATTCTTAATTTAATACCTTTAAATTTAAAAAAAAAAAAATACTTTTTCGTACCGTACCACGTTTCAAAAATGTTCATAAACTTTTTAAAGTAACATTAAAACATTTGTAAATAATCTATAAAATGTTAATAGACGATTTTAGTTCATATATTGACGGAATCTTTGTTGAACTTTTTTTATAAACGTAAAGGGTGTTAATGTTAATTTTAAAATTTTACTGGTATTTTTTAAACATAGTCCACCGATATATATATTATAATTTTTTTTTTAATTAATCTAAAAATTTATTCCGTTAATTCTCAATTTATTTTCTCTCTATTATCTAAAAACTTTCCGACTCTCTCAAATTTTTTTCCAAACTCGATAATACATTAAGTTAGTTCAACACTCATATGAACGACAACAGTAGAATCGACGTAACTCTGCTACAAAATGACAAAGTTTAAAAAAATAAGGTTAAAATTCTAAACCTAATTTAACCTAAAATAAACGTAAACGTTCGTGAACGAAGAAAAAACGGGATTTAACCCTAAAATGATTCTATTTTCCCCACCATCCTCTTCCTTTTTCCCCTTTTCCCTTTTTTCTTGGCTTTAATTGGCATCTTCTTTCCTCATGCAAAAGATTTAAGCAATAAGTTAATATTTGGCGAAAGACAAAAGGAGTTGGTAACAACACTTTTTCCTTTTCCTTTTTAGTGTTTAATTATATGCCAATGTCTATTCACTCCCATCATATTGTTCGTTTATTTAATGGGTCGGTGTTCGTGTTCATGATGTTTGAAGTTACGTCTAATAGGTTATATGTCAAAACGTCTTAAAAAGGATGGAAGGGTAAGAATCCTGTGTGACCATTCAAATCATCGTCATTTCCTTCTCCCATTATTCTAATGTTCGGCTACAACAGTTGACTCGAGGTCAACCGATAGGTAAAGAGGCTGAAGAGATGAGTTGTGTGGTGTTACGTGTCACGGTCATACTTATCCAAAGCGTGTTGTTTACGGCCCCGAATGACCGCATGCCCTTTCTAAACCCCTTTTACATGCTTTCATCTTAGATAGGACATATTGTGTCAACACGCACCAGAGCTAAAATACCCCAAAATGTACTATAGGGGATATGACTAATCGGGTTATATACTATAAAATCTGTCGTTGTTGCTTAATCGCTTTTAGCTTATAATATTATATGCAATCAACGTATTTTCTCGCTCACGTTTTCCAAAATTTCTCTCTCAAACATGACTCGAGATTCGAGTACAGTGATGTTGTCCTCGAAATCTGAATTTCTCACGACTGACTTGTTCGTTGGGTTAGAACAAATGCCGCACAATCGCTATCCCGCTACCATAAGAGTACGCTTGTGACACTACGTAGTGAACGAGATATTCTCGAACCATCCTATCGGTTTTAAATTAAAGGTCGAGAAGTATATATATTAATAAAAAGTAGAGTTTTTATTATATGATTGAGAAAGAGGTCCACCTTGGGGTATCATTATGTGACAAGCTTTCTCTCTTTTTCTTCTTTTTCTTTTAAGAGATTCATATTTGCTATGCTACTTTACATTATTATTTAATGCTTAAATGAGATACCCTTTGGACCACCCACTCTTTCACATCATTATTATGATTTAATAAATAAAAAAAAAAACATTATAAATTATCTATTAATTATTATAAATTAATATGACGGTTCGTCGTAGTTAAATCATGTTGGTATAACTGTTCTCGTGACAATTAATAAAAAAGAATGCACGAGTTCGATTCATATTTGATTATAACTAGCCCACGATAAACGCTGGGTAGCCAAGTGCGGAGTGAATAACTGTTGAAAGCATCTAAGTAGTAAGCCCACCCGAAGATGAGTGCTCTGCTATTTCGACTTCCCCAGAGCCTCTGGTGGCACAACCGAGACAGTGATGGATTCTCTGCCCCTGCGGAGATGGAGTGACAGAAGTTTTGAGAATTCAAGGGAAGGTCACAACCCAAGGAAGAGTTTGAACTCAACACTTAAAATGAGTTGTGAAAGGTTCGTTATATAAAGCTATGATGTGACACTCGAGTAAAATAGCAATATATTAATGAATTATGATCACATCTGAACATATCACGTTTATTGGATTCAGGATTCGCATAATTATAAAATATGTTTTAACTCCAAGTATTATATACTAATATGTTGTATATGTTAACATGAACATAACTCAATTAATATATATATATAATTATTTTTAACATAGAATTTTGAATTCTATCCGTTTATAATTTATTCAACGCTGATCTTTCGAAACATTCTCGAGATCGATACAAACGCAACTAAATAATTATGTTTGTAATGTAATTTCAATTTTGCTTGACTATATAATATGCGAGGACTAAAAATGAAATCGAGTATGAGTTGACTGAGTCAAAGTGTCTAAGTTGTGGTCAACCTAGTGACGTTGACTATGAAATATCAAGTCAAAGTCAAAAGACAAGGGTTAGTACCGACAGCCGAAACCTTTGACTGAACACAGTTAATTTAGAAACTGATGTTTTGACTCTTAATAAGTTGACCATCCTAACTCCAATATGCTGACTGTATTACTCTTCAAAAATATAATTATTTGAGGGGGCCGAGACCGTGACAACGTGGCTGACGGTTTAATTTTAGGCTGAATTAATAAAAATATACAAAGAAATAATGTTAAAAAATATTTTTATCCATAAAAATCGTTAATAGTTTGTTTTAAAAATACTCTTTAACTTTCACTTTCGGAAAGATTCAATAATATCCTTAAATTTATTTAAAAACTTCAAGAATATAAAAATACCTTTGCCATTAATATATGAACGACATTTTAAAAATACATATGAACATTTAAAAATAATATTAAAAAATTTAGAGAATCATAATAAATTTAGGGTTTGGATGAGTTGTGAACCCTATTTTCGAGTTGTTAGGGTTGACTCGACAAAAAGAGTTTCAATCCATGAATCGAAACAAATTTTCAAGTTTTTCAAAAATTCAATCCAATCCAAATCGGAAAAAATAAAATAAAAATAATAATCAATTCAACTTACCCTTTATAGTTTGGGTTTACTTAATCTATATAGTTTGGGTTATTTGAGTCACTGGATTATACGAACACCCTATACGTGCGGATATAACAGAAAATGAAGGGTAAAAAGGGAATATAGATTTTGGGGAATGAACCAGGTGAGGAACATGACCCAATGAAGGGTCGAATTCTTGGGTCCGGTTGGGTTCCTTCATTGTTGTATTGAAAGGGGGAAAACAGGTCATTTTATATCTTTATTGTATGTTTGGCATGAATGCCCATTTTATATCTTTATCTCTATTTAGACAACTCTCGAGAGTCTATACAAGGGCTTTGATGTATCAATAGGGGAGATGTTGAAATAGGTCTAATAACTTGACCGAATATTCGAGGTCTCAATACCCCTTTGGGTTAGGGGCTTAGTCCTCAAATTGGTCTCCATCATTTATGAGGACCTTGTTTTACCTTTTGGGATTTGTGGGTAGGGATGTACATGGTCTGGGTCGGGTTGGGTTGAGAGATTTTTTTGGACCAATTCAGGTTAGGTTCGAGTTGTGTTTGAGTTGTTCTAAACTGAGAAGAGACAAGAAGTGTGTTTGGGTTGTTCCAAACTGAGAAGAGACAGGAACGACATCCGCTATGAGATAAGAACGACGTCAACGGAGAAATAAAGAGGCGAACGACGAAGACGAACACTGTAATATGAGAACTATGAAGACGAAGAGCACAATAAGAAAGATGATAATACTTCATCATTACAATTATTAATTCATTACAATTATTAATTCAATCTTGTGTATCGAAGAGTAGAGAGAGGCCATTTGCACTATGCAATCTGGACTTTGCAATGGCAGACAACATGACTCATGGGCTTGGGCCTATTTTAAATTTTTTAAGGTTTTCGAGTTGGGTCGAAACCCGAACCGGATCGAGTTTCAAAAAACGAACCCAACCCAAACCCGAAACCCTTTTAAACCCAACCTAACCCTTATAACTCGGATTAGCCGGTTGAATGTACACTCCTATATCAAACTCTCTTCCTATTCGTAAAAAAAAATTCTCAACTCAAATCTAAATGATTTCAGGAATCAAAGATGCAAGGTAGCCAAAATATATCATCAAACATAGATCAAACTGCCTGAAATGCTTCAATTAGAGTTTCTGAGTACACTTTGAACACTAATTTCTACAAACATTCACCCATAACTTACAGTTCATATAACCATCATTGAACTCAGATACACAACGCCTAGGAGGATGTTAAGACAATCATGCATTACTGAACAAACGCATCCCTTTGTTTCTAACTAATAATCTAAAGCTATCAGTCAATGGCAGAGTTCTTCTAGGAGCAAGCTATGAACAATTACTCTTTCTAATGTAGGCAATGACTAAGCATGGCAACAATGGAAGTGCAACATGAAAGACTATATTGATGGAACGTTAGCTACCTCGATGGAAGCCTTTGATGCAAATCATCAGCCAACGCCTGCCTCACACTTTCACCATAATAACACAGAGACTTTTCAGTGTCAAGAATGTTGGGTGCAGGGCCAGTTTCATTTGGGTCCTTCAATGGTTCAGGCTCTGGCTCCTTGGCAATTTGACACAAATTATGCAACACACAACAAGCAACAATGGTCTGTGGCGCATGGCTTAAACCCACATTCAAATCCTGAAGAATCTTCCACCTCGCCTTAAGCAACCCAATTGCATCAACCACAACAGACCTACCCTTCATCAGCATTCCATCAAACAGGTTCTGTGCAGGCGTGCCGATGCCGTTCGGCGAAAATGGTGTCAACAGGAAAGATAACAGAGGATATCCCCAATCACCCACAATGTAAGGTCGAACATGGTGACCCCTAACGTTAATTACGTTATCCCAAACAACATCACCAGAAGTAAGCCTATGGTACATAAGACTATCCCTAAAATGGCTGGCATCGTCACTACCACCAGGAGCTTTAACACACACATCCCAGAAAATTTTCTTGTTGTCAGCAACAACCTGAAGCAGAACCGAGGGATACCCAAATCGACAATTGTAATTAGTGGAAAAATTCTGGTCAGGGGGTAGTCGGCGAAGCTTGATCGGACTCCCATCAATGGCGCCACACATATTGGGGAGAGAAGTCAACTCCTCGAAAGCCTGAGTGGTCTCAATCAAACGCCGGCGACTAACCGGAATCTTAATAAACTCAGCATAAAGCTTGGTGGCCAAAAGACGGGTGACCATATTGGTGATTTTGGAAACAAGATAGGGTTCGAGAGAGAAACGAGCAGCGACGGTTTTAGCGGAGAGGCCGTGGCAGAGGCGAGAGAGGACCATAGCGACGGCGTAATCGGAAGGGAGAGAGAGATTGGAGAGGGCAATATGGGGCTTGAGCTTGTCGACGATGGTGGTGAAGACAGGGTGAGAGAGGCCGTAGAGGGAGCGCCATTGGGCATCGCGAAAAGGGGCTTCGAGGGACCAAATGTGGTCGGTGGAGAAGGCGCGGAAGGCGGAGACGGAGTAATCGGAGGAAGAGGGAGGAAGGGTAGTGGAGGAGGTTCGGGAAGGGGAGGAGGAGGCGTTGGAGCGAGAGGAGGCGATGAAGGAGAGGACGGAGGCGATTGTGAAGAAGAGGAGAGGGGCGGCAGAGGAGGAGGAAAGAAGGGAGGTGGGAGAGTTGAAGGAGGCGGAGGAAGGAGAGGAGGCGGAGGAGGGAGTGGAAGGGAGAAGGGTAATGGTGGGATCGAGGTAGTTGTGGAGGTGGAGGAGAGTTGAGAGCATCAGTAAGAAGGATTGATCCATGGCTGTTGATGCCGTCCTTCTCGCCGGAGATGAAGGTTTCTTTGGGGGAAGGGCAAAATCCAGATCGGGATTCTTCAAGTCTGTTATTTTCAATCCGCCCAAACCATACGGGCCCTGATAAATATCGGATTGGGCTCGGCTCGTCTATTTTCTTCTGGGCTCGGCCCATCTATTTTCTGCTGGGCTCGGCTCGTCTATTCTCTCTGGGCTCGGCCCGTCTATTTTATGCTGGGCTCGACCCGTCTATTTTCTCCTGGGCTCGGCCCGTCTATTTTCTGATGGGCTCAGCCCGTCTATTTTCTGTTGGGCTCGGCCCGTCTATTTTCTGCTGGGCTCGGCCCGTCTATTTCCCCTTCGGAACCATTTTTCTATGTACGAGTTTAAAGTAATTCCCAACAGAAAGTTGACAATATTTACCAACGTTAAATATTTTTAATATTCATAAGAGCATATTTTCGGGGTTAATTCGGTTGGTAGGGTTGACCTAACCAAAAAAATGTCAACTCGCAAATTGATAAAGCTTTTTTTTATTTTTCTAAAATTCAACCTCAACTCGAACCGAAAAATCTAATATAACTCGACATTTATAGTCTATGTTGGGTAGTTTGGGTTGGTCGGATTATCGAGTCATATGAACATCTCTAATACCTACCATTTATCTTGTTCGGTAAAGTCAACATTCAAATTCATCACATATGCATTATGATTATAGATTATATTATATTCATACATTTTTTTTTTAGTAGTATGAAATTTTGAATCTAGATTCCAACCTGAATAAAACATGTCAAATTTAGGTTTGAAAAAGTTAGATTTACGCTCGAGTTGAAAAGTAGATCAAGAAGTCAACTGGAGTATAACTCAATTAAATAAGTCATATTATTTTTTACCAAAAAGTCAAAAGGTTCGTGTAACACTGACTCGAGAGGTTGATCTTATTTGACCGTATTGACTAAGTTTAGCTCAACGTTGTAATATCAACCTTGAAGTATTGGTGTTAGGGTGAACTTCATGGATCCAGTTTGGCAATGGAAGCCATTGGCTTCTCCACAAGCAAAGTAGTAAGGATTTTGGTGTTTGAGCTCAAATTCAAAGCCATTTTCAGTACTTCCTTGTGTTGAATTTGCAAGCATTTTGGCCTTTCCCAAATCACAGTTGACGAAGCTTCTCATGTTTGGGAGCTGATATACACTGTGAGCCGGAGTTGTACTGTTTGGAGGATCGTATTTGAATACTGCCAACATTAACTTCCAAATAAGTTGGAGAATGAAAAATTCTTATAATAACCTTGAAAATGTGATCAATAAGGGTTACCTAGGATGTCATTTATATGGAAGGGACCGTTCTTAAGCGCCCAATCATTATAGTCGAAGCCGAGGTGCCAATGCTCTGAGCCACCTACTATGATCTTTCGAGATGGTGGGGTTGGTGGTAGCAATGATGGTGATGGTGGTGGTGGCGGTGATTGCTGTTGGGATGGTGGTGTTCGTGACCGTCGTGATTGTGGTGGTGGTGGTGGTGATTGTTGCGATGGTGGTATTTGAGGTCTTTGTGATGGTGGTGCTCGAGGACGTCGTGAACGTCGTGGTGGTGGTGGCAGTTGTGGTGATGGTGGTGGTGGTGATGCCAGTCGTTGTGATGGTGGTGTTGGACGACGTCGTGAACGTCGTGGTGGTGGTGGTGGCAGTTGTGGTGATGGTGGTGGTGATGATGGCAGTTGTTGTGATGGTGGTGTTCGAGGACGTCGTGAACGTCGGGGTGGTGGTGGTGGTGGTAGAAGTTGTTGTGATGGTGGTGGTGATGCCAGTTGTTGTGATGGTGGTGTTCGAGGACGTGGTGAACGTCGAGGTGGTGGTGGTGGCGGCAGTTGTGGTGATGGTGGTGGTGGTGATGGTGTTGTTCGAGGACGTCGTGATCTTGGTGGTGAGGGTGGCAACGGTTGTGATGGCGGTGTTCGAGACGGTGGCGATGTTGGTGGTGGCGGAGACGGGTTGTGGGTAGGGTTGAAAGGGGAGGAGCAATTATGTGCCCAAAACCAAGGCTGATTGGCAGAGGATAGAGTTGAGAGGCATGCCCAAATGAAGAGAATGAGTAGTTTTGAAGATATGAAAGGCATGGTTGGATAGAGAGAAACACAAAAGCCTAAGTGAATGAGTTCTTGATGTTGCCAATGTTTGAGCTGATGGGGTTTTTATATTATCACCGATCACCAAAATAGTTTCAATTTTAAATTTTATTTCCCAACTTCCGTCTTCCAATTCTGACCTCTATAATTTTCGATCAAATTGTATCAATATTAACTTTAAGCTTTTAATTTCAATGGATCGCACCTTAATTATAACTATACAATAAATTTTCTTCCAAAATTAAACTTATTTCTATTCATAACTAAGTTTTAGAAATTAAAAGAAATAACTCAAAAAAAAAAAGTTAAAATCTTGTAATTTAGTTTTAATACACACTTGAGAAAATTAAGGAACAATATTGGAGCTGAAATGGGTTGGTAATTAAAGTTCTTTCTCCACTAAAAAGGAAAAAAAAAAATAATAATAAGTTTTAAAAAATGTCAAATTTTCTTCCATTGAAAATGGCTCTAAAAAACTATTAAGAAATTGCACATTTCAAACATAAAAAAGTGTGATTTTACCAAAATACACCTTTGAAACATACCACTTATTATGGCATGACATTTTAATGATGCCAATATGACGTTTTTCATCCCCTAATAATTTCTTTTAAAAAAAATCAAAATTATTTATCAATTCCATCAATTGATTTCTGTTAAAGCTTCACCGACTCATTTAAAGCCTTACCTTTTTCGACCCTTCCATCTTTTTTTTTTTCCTTCCATTTATGACTTTTATTCTTCCTTGGGTCGAAGGGCACCAACGACCAACCCATTTCCATGGCTTCCAATTTCAACTACAAGGAGTTCAATAACAAATCATTAACCTACTCAAACAGGAGTTATATGAATGTCATGAATAACCATCCATTTCATTTGGATCCAAGCTCGAGATGATACCAACAAAATATTATCACCAAAGTTGAACACAACAAAATATCCATATCAAAATTACTAAAAGCTACCTGTTTCTCAATATATTTTCTTTTTTAAAGAGGTTAATCTTAGTCTAGTTCAATAGGTAAGACACCAATTACCATCCCAAAAATTGACGATTCTATACCCCGCTCTCCAACTCTCCAACTGCAGTTTTGTATAGTTGAACTAGCCACTACAAACTGGATCCCTATTTCTCTTCATCTCGCTCCAAAACAAAACCTGAAATGAAGCCGAAGTTTTTTCTTTAAAAAGATGATTAACCAAGTGTTCGTACTGTTAGACGAACACGACTTTCCACAATGGTATGATATTGTCCACTTTGAGCATAAGCTCTCATGGCTTTGCTTTGGGCTTCCCCAAAAGACCTCATACCAATGGAGAGAGTATTCCTTGATTATAAACCCATGATCATTCCCTAAATTACCCGACGTGGGACTTTCATCATCCAACACGTACTATTTTTTTTTTCTTATTCAAACAAGTTTATAAAAAAGTCATAAGTGTGTACCATTGGAGAGCAAATTCCTATTGGAACATCCTGCCATATGCTTTCCTCTCTTGATTACGTCTATCAGCAACCTGTACACAAAAATTAGTCCCATATATTCTTGCATGCATAATATAAAAGATTGCAGTGTACCAACCTTTTTCTTAGCAGCAGCCAGCTCTTTCTTTATTCCAGCTGAAAAAAACTTGGCAAAATAAGAAACAAACCAAATTCTCATATATTCATAAACAGAATCTGGTCCCGTGGTGCATGGTCATGTCCATACTCTATTATTCATCTAGATATATATATAGATAAACCAAATACGAACAGAGATAAGATAAAAAATCAGTAGTCCATAAGAGTTGGAAAATAATGTTTTGGGGTTTTTTTTTTTTTTTTTTTTTTTTGAGAGAGAGAGAGAGAGACTGAGACTTAGTGTTCCTAGCTATCATGTACATGTCTCATGTATCTCTGCTTCCTTACTAATGGATGTGACATTCCGGACCAAGATATAAACCAGTAAACTATACCAGCTTCCAACTCAAAAGGAAAACAAGGAAAATGGGGGAATAATATCTCAGGCAAGGAAATAAACCAAATGAAGTAATCATGACTCACCATCATTTGGCTCCAAATCCAATGCCTTCTTAAAGTTTTCAACTGCAGCATCAATGTCATTAAGAGCCATATGTGCCTGATAGGTGACAAGGTTAGTTGTAAAGAACGTACAAGTAATTAAAAGATGATACCAATAGACCTTATTCACTAATTCATCAATGAAAGATGATACCAACCTGACCTTGGCGGAACATGGCTTTTGCATTGTTCTCTCCTTCACGGATTGCAAATTCAGTGTCCAACAATGCTCCCTTTAGATCCCCTAGCTTCAGTTTACATGCCTACAATAGACGAAAGGATAACATGACTACACTAAAAGATGGAGCATCTAAACATGTCAGTTGCACCAAACAGTCGGCCACGATGAGCATCCAAGACATTCTGTATACTAGTGAATTAAACAACTAAGGTTCTTTCATTAACTCTTTAAAAGAAAATAGTATCGAATGAAACGTACTAAACAAAAACCTGTAGCCAATCCATGTATAGTTTACTAGATAAGACATCGATTTTCATTCCAAAGATTCAATGGTTCAATCCTTCAAGCCATTGTCGAATCCAAAAATAATAATACTAAATTAAAATGTCTACTTCTTTACTATATTCTCACTAAATAAAATTTTATACCCCAATGATACATTTCATGTCCTGCTAAATTCTAGTTTATCTTCAACTTCCAATATAATATATTCTTTTAATTAAACATGCACCATTTCCCTAGGACGATAGGTGGTGTGCAACATTTTTGCCTTGCACGAAAAAGTTCTTCACCTTGATACATAAACAATGAAACATGAAATAAAGAATAGCAGGCCGTATGAATTCTCCTTGAAGGAATATTTTAACTGGAAAATAATTTCAAAGTTATTAATTAATGTTAGAAAAAACTTGCAAAATAGACAGAAAGAGCAACTTGATGTAGAAAGACATTATGAAAACTGCAGATAATTAAGGAAAGAATAACGGTTCATATTTTAAAGCAACGCACAAAAATAAAAATAGTACCGGCACATGGATAAAGAAAATAAACACACCCCACTGCATCCCAACTTTGTACCAAGCAAAGAGTATAAGGTGTTTTGAAGTTCCCAAAGAATAATAACAATGAAAATAATTTCCTAAGCACAAAATACGCCTAACAAACAATTAATTTGAATAATCATTTCCATATGAAATGGAATGTGCTTATATTCAACCTTCCTCCTTGAGATTTTTTAAAATGGCATCATCTTTGTATGAGGGAACATTTATGAATATATACAAAATAAAATTTCGTCACTAAGTACTTGATGAAAACTTACAGAGCTGTTTGTAAATATTTGTGATTTGGTCTTCCTCAGACATGAACTCTTCTCTGTTAAGAACACAAAAGATCAAAGATCTGAACAATGTCTAACTAATGTACGGATTCCATAAATGTAAGTAATGCAGGTAAATGAAGAGTTTACCTTCATCAATCCCTTCTCTCTCCCAGCAAATGTCAAGATATCGCAAAGCCTTCCTGTACTTTCTGAGAGCCATCTTGTAATCTTGTTTCTATGAATTTTATTCAATATTTTGTTATTAAAAATGGAAGTAAAATAAAGTGAAATTTTGAAGATAACTAATAAGTGAATTGATGATAATAACTGAAGAAGTACAAAAAAATTGTCATTAGACTTCAAAGAACCTTCATAATAGATTTTACCTTAAAATGTTCATTACCAAAAGCCTTAATAGAATCCACAGCACTCATCCACCAAGAAAGTTCAAAAGGACTCTGGTCAAGATCAGCTGGCCAATCAGGATAGGCATCACCATCTTTGAACAAATTTGATACTCCATCATCTGTCCCTTCAGGGATTTCTCCACAATCCTTGATTACAACATCAAGAGTTGGACGATCATTCTCACCAGTTAAGATATGTTCAATTGAGCGAACTACTCCCATTCCTTTCACCACCTTCCCAAAGACCACATGATTTCCATCCAAATGAGGTGTACGTGTTGTTGTTATGAAGAATTGAGACCCATTTGTGTTGGGACCAGAATTTGCCATAGACAACATTCCTTTCCTTTCATGTTTCAGTTCAAAATTTTCATCTTCAAACTTCAAACCATAAATAGATTCTCCCCCAGAACCATCGCCGGCGGAAATATCCCCACCTTGAATCATAAATCCTTTGATTACACGATGAAAGCAGACACCCTAAAATTTTAAACAATTGTGGCTTCAAATACTGGAAAACGAACTCTACATAATCATGTTTGGAGAAAAATGAAGTTGTGCATTCTAGAAAATGCAACAAACCTGTGTGTCAAGCCTCATTAACCAACCAGAATATACAAAGTAAAGCCACAAAAAGTGTGCATGAGGTAGATAATATTTACAAAAAATACATTCATTCATATAATTTCCATTGTAACAGTGTGAACAAGAGAATCAACGAAAGTGTCAGCAAGAAAATCTCCATGGTAACAATAATATTTTGAAACACAAAAACTTACTTTCCTTCAAGTTTAAGTAAATAGAAGAAATCTAATAGTCTACCATAGGTGTTTGCAAAGATAATACATAGTATATAAACATATTTATCACACAGTAAGAAACAGGCATAAGATTTGAGTAACCACCTAAACCTTGTGAAACGAACTACATTTCAGAAACTTGTAAAAATTTTGGAAGCATTGCAGGGACCTGATGATCCAAATGATGGTATCATATATTCATTTACAAAAATGCATATGCATCATTAGTAAATATGACAGCAGCTTACAAAATATGCTTTATTTCAATATTTCTCACTGAACTTGGAAATATTTTATCAAGCATGACCTGACATTCCAATTAAAGATGTAAACAAAAAAACAAGTATTCCAAGTTTTATTCGGCTTGATGCACCTGAGTGATGCTATGACTATAATGGTCCTTAGCCTTGCATACTGGTTAGAAAAGTGCCTCGGCGAGCCCACATTAGGCACCTCAATTCTAGAGGCATGCACCTCGGTGCTTCAAATATTCATTTCTCTACTCAATTGCAATTTAGAACTTAAAAGCTTTAATTCCTTACATTTTTCGTTATCTTATTCATGATACTTTTTGTTTCATGTATTAAGAAAAATTATTCACTCATTAAAAAGAAGTCTGCAGTTTTTTTTTTTTTTTTTTTTTTTTTTTTTTTTACCTTTTGTGCTTAAGGCTCACAGGCAGGCCACTAAAAATGTTGGGTTGAAGGTTTTTCTCATACACTTACATCTCGGCAGGCCACTAAAAATGTTGGGTTGAAGGTGCTTTTCACCATAGAAATCAAGTCAAAAGAAGATATGCTATAACACAAGGGAACTTTAATGTAGTTTAACTCATCCCGGTGTGATTTATCATTAGCGATCACTTTTTCCCAGAAGATATCAATCACTCTAGTAACGTCAAACTTTTTCATAGCAGTCTTATGAATAAAGTTTCAGAAGAGCGACCTTCAATTTCCATTTTCTTTATTCGTTTTCCATTTATGCATGAAACAATACAGGGAAACAAAGTGTTCATCTCCTATCAATTCACAAACAGAAGAAATCCCTGCTAGAAAAGACAGTATGCCTTTTCTTTAAGTTCAGACATAAAGATAGCATCTACAAAAGCATAACCCTCCGCCAAATCTTAAGCCTCAAACACAAATTTCACAACCGAAGGCCAGAAAAAGTTAACGGCGACTTCGTAATTATCTTTTCTTTATTCAGTTACGTATTGTTCGACGGAATCAACATCCAAATCCATTAAACAACAGATAGGCAAAGTAAAAGGAAAGCAGGACGGTCCTTAACCTATAAGAAAGTAGGCAAACGCAGGTTAGGAACGTACTACGACGAAAAAGTCTCCAAAGCAGGAAGAAGAAAAAAAAAAGCAATAATAATCCAACATTTACCGAGGATATCACTATCTACTAAAGCCAAAAGCAAAAGTCCCCTCAAATCTCGGAAACAAACACTTCGACCGACGAACACAAAGCAACAAAATCATCAGAACTACAAGTCCTTGCTTCATCTCTCATACACAAACAAGCTTCAACTTCCAAAAAAAAACAAATATGCAATCGAACAAAAATGATAAAAAAAAAAAAAAAAAAAAAAAAAAAGACGTGTTGTGTAAGGACCTTGAAATGGAGAGGAACGCCGGTGTTAGGAGCAATGCCTTTCTCGCCAGTGCAAAGCGCCCTGAAATTCTCGGCGGTTTTAGGAACGACATCGTCATAGAGCTCGATGACGATTCTACCTTCAAGCTCTCCGCCTATGGTGATGTCTAAGAAGCACCTTGGCTTGGACATGGTGGTGGCTCTGGTTCAGATTCTAGATTCTAGAGTGTTCTTTGGTTCTTGGAGAAGGCGAAGAAGAAGGGTGTCTTTCTTTTTCCCCCCCTTTTTTGGTTTTCTCTGCTACAAAGAGTCTCTCTCCCGCTATTTATTTCTAAATATGTAACCAACCCTCTCTCAAATTTTAAATGCATTTGTTCCTGGTGTCGTGCGAACGCAGAAGTTTACACTAATACCCCATTTTTCCCAACATTAAATAAATAAATAAATAATGCAAAAAAAAAATATATATATATATATTTATATATATATATATATATATATATATATATATATATATATATATATATATATATATATATAGATCGTGACGTTTAGTAACCCAGCTCGTGCAATAAGGAGTACGTTGGTTTTCGAATCGAGGGAAAACCCGTTCTTGAAAAAGTGTGACCATCCAATTGAATCGGACAAGAACATTGTAAAATATTGAACTCTCTTGCTCATGTGAACACGGATGCTATGGTAAGCCTTGATTGCTCGATTGTTAACTAACTGAGCTCTCGACTAGCTTTTTAAATGTATGGTAGAATTTAATCTTTTAAATAGAATTGGGAGCATATAAAATAATAATTATTCATTAATATATAAGCGAATAAAAATAATAATGAATAACATTAAAGGTTTAAAGGGAAGTGAGAGCAAAAGGCAGTTGTAGTAGATGATCTTCGAGAAAAACAGTCACTTTGTAAGGTTAGCATGGGAAGTTAGTTCATGAGCTACTAAATTACCTTTACGATCGATAAGGGAAGTTCATTTGTATAGCAAAAATTTTAAAGAAGATTCCCGAGAATCTGAAAATGTGAATTCCTACTTCAAATGCTCGGGATATTCCCTTCTTATTTAAAAAAAAAAAAACAATGGGGAGACGCCAAGAGCCAACGAATCAAGAAACAGTTTTCAACAGCTCCTTACAAATTTGACGAGACTCCACAACACTGAAATCAACTGAAAATACAACGAAGAGACCTAAAAGTCAACCTCAGCCTATGACACAAGGTTGTAAAGAGTCGATTGACAGAGTCGTCAACCAATTGAATGGGGGAGGATGTTACGGTCATGCTTGCCCAAAAGATGACTCAGTCTTGCTTGTCCGAGTCAGTTGACAGGGACGCTTGTCCGAGTCAGTTGACAGGGACGTCAACCAATTGAGTGGGGGAGGATGTCACGGTCATGCATGTCTAAGGCGTGTTGTCAATGGCCGCATGACAAATATCCTAATTTTGCTTGTCCATGGTTGCATGCCCATTCCAAACCCCTTTTACATGCTTTCATCCCAAATAGGTCTTTACTCACAATAATACTTTTATTTCATATATATATATATTAAACAAATGTACGATAAATGACACAAAATGAAAACGAGGAAACGAAAATAAAATGAAAACCTCACAACAACAGATTTTTCCCGACAAAACAATCAACTTTTGAAATAATATCGGAGTTTTGAAACAAAAATTCCGACCTATTCACATGAACTTCGAAAGAAAATTTATGAGCCTCAGGAAAGTTTCAGGGCAAACAAACTGATGGTGTATATAAAAAAAATCATCAGTTTTTGGTTTGGTTTCTTCACATAAACATGGCTTTCCTACAAATATTTTGTACCATTTTTATGAGTAATAAACAGAAGTGTAATCTATTCAAAGGGGAAGGGCCACTAATCCTGCAAAATTTCAAGCCTTCACCTTTCTTTTATGTACCTTATATATATATATATATATATATATATATATATATATATACCTCCAATGTATATCTTCTTATTTTCAAAATCATGGTGGGAAGAAAACACCTTACGCATCTTCGATCCCCGGATTTTGAATTCGGCTTTTCCAGCAGTAGCTCTCGGATTTTGCATCATCCTCGTCGTCGTCCTCCGTGCTGTTCTCCCCTGTGGTCGATGTCTCCCCTGTCCCTGCTAACTGAAGAGGACCTTGTGGTGAGCCAGCTTGAGAACTACACACCATTGACGAATCACCGTAGTGAACTCGAGGCACCAATAATCCTCCAAGAACAACTACGGATCGGTTTGCAGGGGTGACTGCAGATACTGGATGTTTTCTTGTGTGGAGTCGGTATTTCTGGATTCAGCAAAAGATATCGTTAATTTCATTGATGTATGTGACACGAAACGTTACGAAAACAATATGTTTAGTAGTTCATCACAGAATCAAAGAGAAAAGACATTAAAAGTAACCTGCAGATGGCTCTTCACTTCATCATTGGTGAGACCATCTACCTGCATTAGTTCTCTAATCTGCTTCGGTGTCGCCACTGGAAAAGATAACAAAAGTTTCGAATCAAACCCGAGAATCTCCATCACTTTGAGTCCAAAAATCGATACCAACAACCGACATCGTCGTTCTTGGTATCACATATAGTAGCATTTTACTTAACCATGTTGATTAAGGTCTATAGTTGTTCATGATTTTGAAGACAACAATCATTTAGACATTGGTGGTTAAACATAAACTTCATATCTTACCATGAGATCCCCCGAGCTGCTGCAACGCGCTAACGAAACATCGATGCAACTCTTGTGACCAGCATCTCCGCTGTTTACGAGACGACTGCTGTTTCTGCTGCTGCATTCCGGTTCTTAAATTCACAAGAGAACTCAGAGTGGAAGACGAAACAACTCGAGTACCACTCGAAGCGGATTCCTCTATCGGATTTTTGATTCCCGGAGTGCAAAGAGAAAGCGCATGAATAGGAAATTCCTTAAATGGTACATGGATCCTCTCCCCATTCTTATTTCTACAAGTCACTAGGCCTACTTTTTCATTTCTCTGTGATCATCCAAACAAGAAAGAGTACACCAAATTCTAAACTGATTATCAAGCAGATAACAAGATCAAGTTCGACAATTATAGGAGAAATTCTTATACCTTAGTTTCGAATTTGGAATCTCGTTTCCGATCGGACTTCCAAAGCTGAACAGAACTCATCCAATTCTTCTGATCTTCTTGTTCTTCTTCATAGCATTCTTTCTTCATAGGTATGAACTCTTCCAAAACCGGTTGGGGTTTGGGAACTACACATAGCAATGACTCCTCCTTCACAGCTAAAATGGCTGAAACACAAACATCAACAGCCCTAAGAATCCATTCAAACGTTTGAATTTCAATTGATCCAAAGAAATTCCACAAAATCCCAAATCTAAGAAATAAACCTCTGGTTAGGTATAATTTCAAATTCATCTCATTAGGAATTGAAACCTGTAATTTCAAAAGAAGAACTCACCGTCTTTCAAGAGAATCATACAGAGAGGAAGCTCCCGTTTGAAGGCATCGATCTTCCTCATTTCATCCTCCAAACTTTTGACGAAATCGTTGAGCTTCGAAACCCTGTCGGGCACATTTCCGATCATGGAAACCTCTTTGAAGAAATCGGTGAGCGTTTTGGGCACAAAAGTAGGTCTAAAATCCAAACTGAGTTCAGATTGAAGCAAAACCATTGTTGATCTTCGTGTTCTCAAGAGAACCCAGATCTTCTTCGTTTGAATTTATGGATCAAAAGCTGAGAGAAAAATTGAAAAAAACAAGAAAATTAAAACAGGATGGAGGTGGTTACGTTCATATACTATACAGTGAGAGATCGAAGAATTTGGGAGGAGAAAGAAAAAAAAAAGGATCTGATATGGAGAGATTCACTTCAGCGTATTTTATTTCATTTCTTCTTCACTCCTTTTTAAATCATTAGATAATTTTGATTCTTTTTATTCTTTCTCTTTAAAATTTTGTTTAACAATTAAATTATTTTATTATTTATGTATCCCACGTCCACTAATTTAGAGAATGATTTTCATTAGTGCGAGACCTTTGGTAAAACACAAAGTAAAACCATGATGATATGGAAATCAACCCAAGGGAAAGTATGAAACGGATTACCTTGATGATCAAGATCAATAGTAAAGAAAACTCGTTTCTAAACTCATGATTCGAATCACCCCACAAGAGGGTTTGATCAATACCACTCGAATGACTATACATGCAAGTTCTAAACACAAGAATTTGAAAGGAAAGTTTAGCTCCCAATAAAGTTAAAATAGAAATTCTATTTTTAATTCTAATCCAAGAAAAGAAGGTTTTAGTGAATGAGAAATACTACCTCCCTATTAAAATGGCTAGTTAATGGCCTAACTCCTATATTTAAAACTAGCTTACAACAAATAATTAAACTATAATTAAATAATGCAAATAATAAAATGTGCTTATTAGTCATCCTTGGACTATTTGATAAATTCAGTGGAACTTAAAGTGCATTTAATTCATCTCTGTCTTGAAGCTCAACTTTGCATAACATATAAGAGAGGTCTCCAACGTCTTTTAGAATTTCTTTTGATGAGCTCACCATAGCTTGAATATAACTGTATAAGGTTTGTTGTAGCTTCTTGGCTCTCGTCCTTGTAATTGGACCTTGAGGTATGGAAATTCCTTGGTCGTGGTTCATATCACATGGTATCAGAGCAATAGGCAGAGCCCGCGTCGACCTTTTATCTAATAAATGCATCCCTTCCAAAAGTTGGGGTTTGTTGCACGTATTAGCTCTAGAATTACTACGGTTCTCCATTGATGTGAGGCCTTTTGGGGAAGCGGGGAAGCCCAAGCATATGACGTGAGGCCTTTCCACTCAAAGTGGACAATATCATACAATTGTAACAATTTAAACTCTATAATTTTATTTCATTTCATTTCTCAATTTTCAGACCGTATCGATGGGAACATATGAAGTCCTCGATGCATGTTCATACTAAGTCGCTTGTAACACATGTAGCTTTTCAGACCGTATCGCTGGGAACATATGAAGTCCTAGATGCGTGTTTAGACTAAATCGCTTGTAACACATGTAGCACTAGATCATCAAATATCTCAACGCAAGAACATTTGTTTGAGATTTGAATCACTCCACAAGCAAGATCGATCATGTCAATTTAAATGGTTCTAAACATGCGATCTAAACTATATAAAATGGTAAAAAAACTTATCAATTGACTAATATATATATGTGTAATATGCTCAATCTACTGCATTTTTTAGGTGAAATGTTCATAATTTATGACCATAATTAGCTGCTATGTAAATGTAACCTAAAAAGTAAATAAAAATCTTAAAATGCATTAAAAAAACACTCCGTAATTATCATCCACCCAAAATTTTTAACCACGACCGAGTGAAGTTTGATTTTTCTTCAATGTGACATGAATTGTAACATCTTGTGATAATTTGAACAATATTTTCTTCACATCTTCGTTAAAGTTTATATTACATGATTGATGTTTTGGTTCATATCACTCTCTTTCGGTTCATTTGTATCCACACCATTTTAACCATTCCCGTAAGTTCAAAAATCTAACGACAATTTTTAGAATTAGTAGTGTATCTCGTCGATCTTCCTATTTCTAACAATTCTCGAGTACTCTAGATAACCTTCATCATTAGTTTTCACGGACTTATAATTTAGATTAAATGGAGTGAAATTTACAACTTGCCCCAAAAATGTTTGCATATCATCCCAAAAATGTTTGCGTATCATAATTTAACATGAGCTATTAATACCTATTAATTTTTATATATTTATTTTTTAACTTTAATTAATTAATTAAATATTTGCAACCTTAACATTGATTTAAAATAAACTATTAAAAACTAATTATCATTAATAATTTTTTAAATATATATTTAATTTATTATCACAAAAAATTATGAAATAATTGAATTGCCTATTTACTAAATTTACTAATTTTATGTTGAGAACATTTTATTGAAATTAAATAATATAATAAAAGGGTTGAAAATACTTTATTTATTGAAATTTGGATAACATTTTCTATATATTCAAATTTTAATTAAGATTTATCAAATTACCAAGATACCCCTATCAAAACAACTACCGAAATCTTAAAATGATGGAGTAATTATTTTAAAAAATCTAAAAATTCAAACTAAAATAACCAAAATCTCATAATAATTATGAAAATTACCGAATAATTTTTTAAAAAATATCCAATTGATTAATGAAAATGACAATTTAATCCACTCTTATACTTTTGAAAATGAGAATAAAAAATAAAAAATAAAAAATAAAAAACTCTTAAAATGAATTTAGATAATCTATGATTCAACCTACTGCTCGTAAATTTAGTAGAGTTTAGCTTAAAATAATCTTATCCAATTAGATGAGTTTTTGTCCAATAAAATCATGTATATATCGTGTATTAAAAGATAAATAATCTTTTCATAGATTTATAAGAATTTAAACTCTAAATTAAAATAATCTAGACCCATCGAATCAAGTATATATTACATTAATAAATGAATGAATAATTCCCGTAAACTAAAATACACGAATACTTTCAATAAATTAAGTTATACAAAATATCGTGTAATAAAAACAACTAAAATCTTCCTCAAATAAAAAAATATCCAAAACCCTACCAAAAAATAACTGGCTGAGACGTCAACTAATAATAATAAATATTGTATTGTATTCCTGACAAACCATTTAAATTAATTTTGTCATTTTGTGACACGTAATTTAATGTTTAAATTCTATTTTAATTCCTAAAATTTTAAAATATCTCGTTTATAATTTAAAACTTTTAAATTTATTTAAATATCTCATCTATAATTTGTTCAGTTAAATTACTAAAGAGTAATTATTGTTTAATAAAATTGTTATAAATAAGACTATTGCAAATTTTATATAATAATAAATGAAATTCTAAATTTTAAAATCCACTAAATTTTAATTTTATTATTGAAGTTTTATATAATAATAAATAAAATTCTAAATTTTAAAATTGAATAAAATTTAATTTTATTTAAATTATAGAAATTAAATTTATAATTCGACTCATATATAAATGATAGCTCATATCAACAATATCATATACTTAAAAAGAAGTAAAAACTAAATAGTTATTCCTCATAAAGATATTATAATTTTTTTTTAGCTAAAATAAAAAAATAAAAATGTAGATCAGATGGTAGAGAGGAATTAATCTTAAACGATTTTAAAACATGAGATTGACGACAAGAGTAACAGGCCAAAACTACCCGCTCATGAGCTGCTGTTACCAAAACATAATAAATATGAAATTTGATATATATATATATATATATATATATATATATATATATATATATATATTTATTTATATTTATATTTATTGCGTATTAATCTCGCACCCTTCTCCTCCAGAGAAGAGAAATGACAAATGTCATTGTCCAAAATTTCAGAATAAATAGAGGAGCAAAGAAAACATAATAAATATGAAATTTGATATATATATATATATATTTTTATTTATTTATTTATTTATTTATATTTATATTTATTGCGTATTAATCTCGCACCCTTGTCCTCCAGAGAGGAGAAATGACAAATGTCATTGTCCAAAATTTCAGAATAAATAGAGGAGCAAAGAAGAAGAGAGACGACACGCACGCAGAAGAAAGAGGAGAAGGAGTATGTCGGTGGTTCAGAAGGCGGGAATATGTTTGAAGTTGTTGAAAATGGCAGCAAAGTTTATAATAAGGATTGCGAGGTCGTTCCATTCACCATTCATGTCGATGCCTCTCATCTCGTCCTCTGCACAGCTGAGTTCCGACCCGACTCTTACTCTACTTTTTCCTAATTTTGTTAGGTAGCCTCCTATATTTATTTATTTTTAAATATATAAACCCTATTTTTATACTTGATTTGTATATGCTTATGTTTTTTTTTTCAGCTCTCCTACTATTTCAACAAATAAAATATATAAATAGAATTTTTTAATATTCATAAGTAAAAATGGATTAAAATGGCTAGAAATAATTTTTATAAAATATTGTCTTTAATATAAATAAAAATTTATTTCAGGTTGATTAAAATATTATCAATAACTAATTAAATTATAAATATGGTTTATTCTATTATTTTAAGTTGGTTAGTAAAAGAATTATAACAAAGGCAATCAAATTGATTGAAAAGTTACTCATACATTCTTTAATCCATCAAAATAATAATAAATAAAATAAAATAAAATTTTCGGATAAATAAATAAATAAATAAATATATATATATATATATATATATATATATGACCAATCTGTAATTGTCCAATTGTTATTTTTTTAATTATTTTTAAAAAAATTAAAAATTTCCATTTACCTTCCATTACAAACACCAAATATTCTTTATTTTCATAATAATTTTAAAATAATTTTAAAAGTAAAAATAGGATTGAGTAGTAACCTTATTTTCAGAATAATCAGATTTACTCAAATAAAAAATGTCAACTCACAGACAGAACTTAGAAAAAGTCTAATTCAATCCCATCTTTACAGTTATAATTCAGTTATTTTGGATTTACTCAGATAAGAAATGTCAACTGTAAATAATTCAATCCAATCTTTACTGTTATAATTCAATTATTTTGGATTGCCATTAATAAACAAGCTTGGATTAAAATTAGAGAAAAAAAAAACAATAAAAATAACAAAATTCTTCAAATTTCATTGAAAAATTTAAGTTCGTGACAGTAACATAACATGAACAGCAAGGAATATAATATGCACTTTGGACCACGTCAATGGACCAATCTCTCATCAATTTTGTTCGACAAGCCTTCAATATAGCCTAAAATGTCATTCTCGTACTTAAATGTTTTCTCATCTAACTTTTTAAGTCTTCCCGAAACTAGTTTTGGTTAAATTAACGCAATTATAGGTCATTATTTTAAAATTACTTTTAAACTTTCAAAATTTTCAAAATATTTTTTTGGTCAGTGATGGATGGAAATATTTTGTTTCAAAAATACTGTTTTTTTTTAAAAAAATTGAATAAACGATTAAAAAAAACTCGAACTAACTCAATCCAATTCAACCCATGAATACCTCTACCTGTTTTCTTTTCGGGGTTCGGTATATTCTCAGTTCACTAGCTGCTGCGACTACGAGAATTGCTTTTTTTGTTTTTACGGTTCGGTCTATTCTCGGTTCGCTAGTTGGTACTATGAGAATTGCTTCTTTATTTTTTTTTATCTGACGGTTAAGATGTTTCAATTCGCTAAGTTGTCTCTCACCTACCTATAAAATTTATGTTGCGTGAGACAATTACCTAATCGTTGTCTCTCATTTATGGGAAGAGATAGGTCTCGAACACGCAAACCAAATAGGTAGGAAGAAAGTGGACCACCTTGAGGAAGACCTCAAGATTGATGGGACAATAATAAATACGTTAGGGTCGGAGCTACATCGAATTGAATAATAAACTCCATTTAACAATTATTTGAACGGCATTTCATTGCAATTTTATTTTTAATTTTTCGTCTCTCGAATGTATGTTTGTTTTTCTTAAAGAAACACGTTAGTTTCCGTCAATTTTCAAAACAAAATGGTTAGCAAATAAAAAAAATTCAAACGTCTCATCATGACATTTTTTTTTTTTTTTATTTTTTATATTGACCATCGTGTGGCCGAATGAGCGCTGCTTTACTCGTCTCGACGTGAGGGTCATAACTTACTTTCTTCATTGTATGGGTGTGACATTCTCCCCCATATAAATTAGTCATCGAGCATCTAAGTAGTAAACCCACCCAAGATGAGTGCTCTCCTATTCCGACTTCTCCAGAGCCTCCGGTAGCATAGTCGAGACAGTGATGGGTTCTCTGCCCCTGCGGGGATAGAGCGACAGAAGTTTTAAGAATTCAAGAGAATGTCACGGTGAGATAAGTCGTTTATCTTCACGATAGGTGTCAAGTGGAAGTGCAGTGATGTATGCAGCTGAGCTGAGGAACTTTCTCAAAGCACAATCACATTATGAGTTGAGTTATGATACTAAGCTAAGTGAAAGGCTTATTTATCAAGCTTGAAAGTCGTTGCACCTCTAGTATGGCGCCCCCATGCCCTTTGTATACAAAGGTAACTCTTTCGTGGAGTCGTAGTCCATGAGCCTCGTCTTTCCTCCTACGCTAGCTTTCTTCCCTTTCTTGGTTTTGTACGACAATAACGAGAACGATACCTTGTCCATCTCTTGCTATGGAAGGACTTCGGCCTGTGGGATGGTCCAACCTATGGGCGAAGTCGCTCTCATCTCCCATGGTTCAATGTTCCTCGTTCCTTCTTTGATATCTATTTGTAATTGTATTTTGCAACGTTGTTGACAATTTTATTTCATTAATTATATAAATAAAATTTTAAAATTTATATTCTTAAACTTTTAAAAAGAGGTTCGAGAAAATATTCTTATTATTAGTTTTGGATGGAAACAGATAACATTTTATTTCAAAATATCACCGAGCTTTGAAAAGGGTTTCAAAAATACCTTTAACTTTCAAATATCCTTAAGCTTTCAAAAGGGTAGGTGTCGGTTTTAAATAATTCACGTAAATTAGATTTATGATCATCTCCACCCTATAATTATTGAACTACATAAATGAATAAATGATAAAGAGAGCATGCTCGTTAAACATTACTAACAAAATTACGTTTTGTTAGTAACCATTAAACTATGTTGACATTTTTAAGATAGTTAACGATAGTTTATTTATTGACCTATGCTCGAGTTTGAAAGCTAACTTTACGGGGTTGATGAACCGTTTGGATATCAAGAACAGTGGCCCAAATATCAAGGTTTTTGGAGGGTTTTGGGCCCTTTACCAAATTTATAGTTCATTTTGGTTCAATCTAAATGTATGTCTTGATTAAGAGGAGTGAAGTTGGTTAGGTTGATTCGATTTGAAGTTGGTTAGGTTGATTCGATTTGAAGTTGGTTAGGTTGATTCGATTTGTTTCTTCGTTCATTTGTTGTTGTTGTACGGGTCAATTGTTTTCTTAATAAGTGCTATTTGAAGTTTTCTTAATAAGTGCTATTTGAATTATACTCCGATTGATATTTTGTAAAAATCTAATAATAATAATGATAATATGTATATATGTACTTAATAATAATAATAATAATAATAAAAGCAAGATAGGGGGAAGGGGAACACCAAAAACAGAGTAGAAATATAGGGGATTTTGGATTTTGCGTGGTTTAGCTTGATTACACCGTTACTAATCGTTGTTGCCGAGAAGTTCTTTAAGGACAAAGGGTGATTTCGAGATGAATCGAACGTTTATACGAAGGAAATCGCAAGGAAGAAGAAATGGTGCGTGAGTATCCGTGACTAGGCGTGCGAGTGGATGATCAGTTGGCGCGTGAATTCTGCTGACAGAGAGAGTGGGGGCACGTGAGGGCGTGTGCGTCACTGTTTTGGCTCCCGGTTTGTTCCGTTCGACTCCTTTTGACCTATTGGTCTATACTTATCTTGAAAATTGTGAATATAGGTCTAATATGAAGGAATTGGGTTGAAATACCCTATTAAACGTACATCCAAGAGAAAAAGGGATTCGAAACCAATTAAGTAGCATATTCGGATGTATTTATGTACATCCAAGGACAAGATCGGCTAGAGACTATTGGACATCCATGTCTGGGTCTGTTTATGTAGTTATGCTTTTCGTTGTTTAAAAGTTAGGTCGATTGTTTAATATTTTAAATAGTACTAGTTTTAAATATTTTACTTTGTTTATAGAAATGTTTAAAAATGTTTCTAAATTTATGGTTGATTATCGGAGTTTGTTATCAGTGTCGATAGTAACTCCGGTAAGTCACGTTGTCGATGAGCGAGTGTTGCATATTTAATATTTTTTATTTCCAACACAGTCGATGAAGAAAATCCGAGCTTAGCATACTATGACGAGCTTTTTCCATTTGTTGTAAACGCTTATGTTGGTATTATAATTTTCTTATTTCCAACCCGACCTATCCATAATTGAGATTGAAAATATAAGTTTAGCATGCTCCAATTTTGAAATAGGTTAGATACAAATATTATAGAAAAATATATAGTATATAGAAAAAGAAGAAAAAAAAAACTATTTTATCACACAATTATTTCATAAAACGGTCACTCAATTGATCGAAAATATAATTTAAAAAATTACAAAATGCAGAAGTATTTTTATTAATTTATCCAATATAGATTAGCAAAATTTAGTGCTTTATTGAAGAACATAAGTGTTCAGTAATGAGATTCAAACATTCTGTTCAATCATATTCTTTAGCAGACATTTCTATGTAAAATATACAATCGAACAAAACACACATCAAATCACATATACTGAAGGATGTCTCCTAATCACTAATTTTATATAACAAATTTTTACTCCGCTATTCGATCTGCCAAAACCATTACTGATTTTCATAGAACAGATCATGTATTTTTGTTCAATCTGTTTCGTGATCGGGTGCAGGGGTGTACCAGGCAGGGAATGTACCTTTGCTCCTCAGCAATCTCGTAAATGGCGAATCCGGCATTCTCGCTCCCTCTTCTTCTTCAATTTCCTCTGCGGATTTCGGCAATCCATCTGGTATTGGACAATCTCACTCTTCTTTCCACGCCGTTCAATGGCTTCTTCGCCTCGTTTTCGCTTTCCTTCCTCTTGTGTATGCCCGCGATGCCGTGTAAGAGTCCGATCAGCGATTTCACGCCTCCCGCTTGAAGAATCAGTTTCTCCACTTCTTGTTTAGGCGACTCTTTCTGAAAACACACACACAGCGATTAATTAGTTCGTTGATTAATTAATTCGTATATTTCCTCTCTCGTTTAAAATTAGGTCTAGAATTCATCGGATTTGGGGGAAACGGGAAATCAAACACGAAATAACAAAAAATCTGGAACGAAAATCAATCGAGAATCCCTAGAAACTCACTTCAAGATCTTTGAGCTCGAAATACGCTTTCCAACAGCTATATGAATCGTCTCCATCCAATGTCGAGCAGTAATCTAAACCAGACCAAACAGAAAACAAGAAATCGCAAAGGATCAGAAACACAAAAATGATTCCATGTCAAAACAACTTCCTCTGAAATCAATAGCCAAACCTGCAAGCTCGTTCTCGGACTTCTCAACCAGAGGCGGATCTTTGATGGCGCGATCAAGCTTCGTGCGACTAAACGGCTCGAGCTTCGGAATAGAAGCATGGCTTCGGGAAGAACAACGAACAACGGTAGAAGGAAATCTCGGAGAGGAAACGGATCCGATCCGGCGAAGAAGATCCGTGGATTCGAGAAGTAAAGGAGATGAAACAGAACGGAGAAGGGATGATTCCATCGCTTGTTGCAGAAATTGAGAGCAATTGTGAGGAAGAAGATGAACAAAAAATAGATAAGGATGGAATTTGATTATTTATTTATTAATTGTTCGATTTTGTGTTTTTATATGGAAAGAAAATATCAAGGGGCCGTGACGTCAGATAATTCTGTCGACGTGTTCTGGAGCGTTGGATTGGCGTGATGTGATTGGGTACACGTGGGTGACGTGGACAGGATTGGAAGGGTGCGTTGGACTTTTTCCTTTTTGGATAAGAAAGCGTAAGCGGTGGGGCCAGAATCTGCTGCGGACATGGTATACTGTGGGCGATATTTATTTATTTATTTATTTTTCTTGCCTTTTATCTTTAATTAAAATGGTTGAAATATTCCAATTCCTTTTATCTTTAATATTTCAATTCACAAATTTGGACAATTTGTTATTTTCTAAATAGTATCTAAACCTTATAAATATTTTTAAAACAATACATTTTTAAATTTAATGCAACTTCTGTTGTACATTTCATGTTGTTGGGATCGATACCAGTCGTTAGCTCTGATACTAGTTGTTAGGATCGCACAACAACGCACACGCTCGATCTAGATGAACACAAAGAACAGGATAGAGAAAATTGCGAGGAGAACTCTGGTTAAAAGGATTTTTTTTATAGAGAGTACAGAGAATAGAGAGTACAGAGAATAGAGAGTACAGAGAACAGAGAGTACAGAGAACAGAGAGTACAGAGAACAGAGAATAGAGAGAACAGAGAATAGAGAGTACAGAGAACAGAGAATAGAGAGTACAGAGAACAGAGTACAGAGTACAGAGAACAGAGAACAGAGAATAGAGAGTACAAAGAGTACAGAGAACAGAGAATAGAGAGTACAAAGAATAGAGAGTACAGAGAACAGAGAGTACAGAGAACAGAGAATAGAGAGTATAGAGAATAGAGAGTACAGAGAATAGAGAGTACAGAAAACAGAGAATAGAGAGTACAGAGAATAGAGAGTACAGAGAACAGAGAATAGAGAGTACAGAGAACAGAGTACAGAGTACAGAGAATAGAGAGTACAGAGAACAGAGAATAGAGAGTACAGAGAACAGAGAATAGAGAGTACAGAGAACAGAGAATAGAGAGTACAGAGAACAGAGTACAGAGAACAGAGAATAGAGAGTACAAAGAATAGAGAGTACAGAGAACAGAGAATAGAGAGTACAGAGAATAGAGAGTATAGAGAATAGAGAGTACAGAGAATAGAGAGTACAGAGAATAGAGAGTACAGAGAACAGAGAATAGAGAGTACAGAGAATAGAGAGTACAGAGAATAGAGAATAGAGAGTACAGAGAACAGAGTACAGAGAACAGAGAATAGAGAGTACAAAGAATAGAGAGTACAGAGAACAGAGAATAGAGAGTACAGAGAATAGAGAGTATAGAGAATAGAGAGTACAGAGAATAGAGAGTACAGAGAATAGAGAACATCTCTATCAGATATATATGGTTTAGTTTACTATATATAGCTTTACCGGATATAGTTTTACCATATATATACAGAGAATAGAGAGTACAGAGAATAGAGAGTACAGAGAATAGAGAACATCTCTATCGGATATATATGGTTTAGTTTACTATATATAGCTTTACCGGATATAGTTTTACCATATATACCTTTATGATATATAGCTTTACTATATATAGCTTTACAAAATATAGGTTTACTGCACCATACCAAGCTATAAATAAGGATCATGCTCCATAACCTAACAATTCTCCCACTTGGAGACAGAGAATAGAGAATAGAGAACATCTCTATTGGATATATATGGTTTAGTTTACTATATATAGCTTTACCGGATATAGTTTTACCATATATAGCTTTACCATATATAACTTTACTATATATAGCTTTACAAAATATAGGTTTACTGCACCATACCAAGCTATAAATAAGGAGCATGCTCCCTAACCTAACAATTCTCCCACGTGGAGACTGATCCAGTCAACCAAGAATTTAATTCTCAAACGATCACTGCACCATACCAATTAAGGCTTTGCATAACCTTAATTTTCCAACATCAACACATTTTGTCAACATGTCTGTTGGGTTCTTTGCGCCCTCTATCTTCTCCAAACACATATCGCCTTCTTCCACTAACCTGCGAGTGAAGTGGTATCGTCTTCTAATGTGCTTTGTCCTTGAATGATAGACTGAGTTTTTCACCAACTGTATGACACTATGACTATCTGTATAAAGGATATTCTTGCACTGCTTCCTACTTAATTCTTCTAGATAGTCTGTCATCCATATCATCTCCTTTCCAGCTTCAGCTATTGCCATGTACTCTGCTTCAGTAGATGAAAGAGTAACGCATTTCTGAAGCTTGGACATCCAACTCACTGCTGTTCCATCTATAGTGTAGATATATCCAGATGTGCTCTTGCTAGAGTCTACATCTCCACTCAGATCAGCATCCACAAAACCTTGCAAAACTACTTTGTCATTGCCATAACAAAGTGAAGTATTGGATGTACCTCTCAGATATCTCAGAAGCCATTTCACAGCTTCCAAATGTTCTTTCCCTGGATTTGTCATGTACTTGCTAACAACTCCCACTGCATGTGTTATGTCAGGTCTAGTGCAGACCATAGCATACATCAAACTCCCAACTGCAGAAGCGTACGGAACTGATGTCATGTGCTCACGTTCCTCAACTGTCTTGGGAGATTGCCCCTTTGACAGTTTAATATAATTTGCCAAGGGGGTAGTCCTGGGTTTAGCATCATTCATCTTGAATTTGGACGACACCTTCTCAATGTACTGCTCTTGGGATAGATTTAATGTGCCAGCAGATCTATCTCGAGAAATCCTCATCCCAAGAATCTGCTTCGCTGCACCCAAATCTTTCATCTTAAATACTGAAGACAAGCTTGCCTTCAAGTGGTTTATCTCCCTCATACTTGATCCAACAATTAATATATCATCCACATACAGGAGTAGAAACACATAAAAATCAGTGTATTCTTTGAGGTAGCAACACTGATCTTTTTCACTCTTGTGGAAACCACTCTTGCACATGAAGGAGTCAAACTTCTTGTACCATTGTCTCGGTGCTTGTTTCAGTCCATACAAGCTCTTATTGAGCTTACACACCATGTGCTCCTTGCCTGGAGCTGCAAACCCTTCTGGTTGTTGCATATAGATCTCCTCATCTAGACCTCCATGTAAAAACACCGTTTTTACATCTATTTGCTCAAGGTGCAAATTCTCTGATGCAACAATACTCAGCAGAATTCTGATAGTAGTCAATTTCACAACTGGAGAAAAGATCTCAGCATAATCAATGCCTTTTCTTTGTGAATATCCTTTAACTACTAACCGAGCCTTAAACCTCCTTCTGCCATCTGGTTCAACCTTGATTTTGAACACCCATTTGTTCAACAGAGCTCTCTTTCCTGTAGGCAACTCAGTCAGCACCCACGTATTATTCCTTTCAAGTGAGCTCATCTCATCATCCATGGCTTGCTCCCACTTGGTTGAATCTTCCACTTGTAGGGCCTCATCAAAGGACTCTGGTTCTCCTTCGTCAGTCAGCAACAGATAATGTAATGAGGTTGACTATCTATCTAGTGCTTTGATAGTTCTGGATGATCTCCTCAACACCTGCTCAGGTGCAACTTGCTCCACGTCTGTTTCTTCAGCAATAGGATCAGGAGTTTCTTGAGCTTCTGTTGTACCATCACTGCGTGAATTTTCCTGCCACTCAAGTTCAACTCCCACTTGCTTCGTAGTCTCAGAGTTTATCTTCTCTCTGTCCTTGTACATGACATTTTCATCAAAGGTCACATCATAGTGTCTTAGGATTTTCATATTTTTCTCATCCTAAAACCTGTACCCGAACATGTCAGAGCCATAGCCTATGAAGTAGCATTTCACAGCCTTAGCATCAAGCTTATCTCTCTTCTCTGGATCAACATGAACATACGCAGTACAACCAAAGGTTCTCAAGTGAGAGTACTTGAGTTCTTTTCCTGTCCATACTTCTTCAGGCAATTTGAACTTCAAGGGTACTGACGGCCCTCTATTAATCAAATATGCTGCTGTGTTCACAGCATCGGCCCAGAATGTCTTTGGCAGTCCAGAATGAATCCTCATGCTTCTTGCTCGCTCATTCAATGTTTTGTTCATCCTTTCTGCAATACCATTTTGTCTTGCCTTACCGGGAATTGTTCTTATTAATCTAATTCCCTCAGCTGCACAAAATGTTATAAACTCTGATTTGTTGTACTCTCCTCCATTGTCAGACCTCAGGCATTTGATCTTCAAGCCGGTCTGATTTTCAACTTCAGTTTTCCACTTCTTGAAGGTGGTAAACACATCTGACTTGTGTTTCAAAAAGTAAACCCATACATTCATGCTGAAGTCATCGATGAAGGTGACGTAGTACCTTGATCCACCAAGTGATGAAACTCGAGATGGTCCCCAGACGTCTGTATGGACCATTTCCAACCGTACTTTCTTCGGTTCTCTGGCAGCCTTTGTGAAACTAACTCGTTTCTATTTGCCCATAACGCAGCTCTCACAAAGACCCATATCAACAGATTTTAAGCCTTCTAAAGCTCCTTTCGCAGTCAGCATCTTCATTCCTTTGACGCTCATATGTCCAAGTCTATTGTGCCATAGACTTGAATTGGAAGCACTCTCAGCAGCAGTAGTCATGTTTATACACTCTGCAGTAGTGTATAAGGTTCCGAATTTTGTGCCACGTGCAACAACCATGGCGCCCTTCACAATCTTCCATGAACTCTTTCCAAACTCTGCTGCATAGCCTATGCTATCCAACTGACCAATAGAGATCAGGTTCTTCTTGAGACCAGGAATGTATCTGACATCTTGTAATGTCCACTGATTTCCTGCTGGAGTTTGTATGGAGACATCTCCCTTTCCTTCAATCTCCAAGGTTTTGTTGTCGGCAAGATACACCTTCCCGAAATTTCCTGATTTGAAATTTCGAAACAATTCCTTACTTGGAGACGAATGGAACGATGCACCTGAATCCAAAATCCAGGATTCAGCTGGGCTGTCCACACTAAGGATTAAAACGTCTTCAGCATCTTCTGTTGTATATATAGAATCATCATCATCTTCAGATTTATGATTCTGCTTCTTCTTCAGTTTTGTACAATCTGTCCGAAAGTGTCCTTTTTCCCCACAGCTCCAACACGTTACGTTGGGTTTGTTTGGAGATTTTCCCCGGTTCTTTGATTTTGAATGCCCATGTTTGTTTGAGCTCTTTGATTTGCTTCTTCCCCTTCGATCAACACTGAGAGCATTGCCTGATGAATCTCCAGTTTCCCGTTTGCGAATACTTTCGCTGAGAACTACGTCTCGAATTTCATCAAACTTCAGTTTATCAGATCCTTGGGAACTGCTGATTGCGGCAACAACAGTATCCCATGACTCGGGTAAGGATGACATCAAAATCAACGCTTTAATTTCATCCTCGAAATTTATTTCCACCGAACTCAGTTGACTTATGATCATATTGAATTCATTTATATGATCAGCAACACGTCCACCTTCAGACATCTGTAGATTGAACAATTTACGCATCAAATACACCTTGTTCATAGCCGACGGTTTTTCATACATATTTGACAGCGCCTTCATCAGATCTGACGTTGTCTTCTCCTTGATGATGTTAAACGTCACGTTTCTGGATAGCGTCAACCAGATCATCCCTAAGGCTTGTCGATCCTTGAGCTTCCACTGTTCCGTGGTCATGGTATCCGGCTTCATTCCCAACAGAGGTTCGTGAAGATCTTTCTGATACAGATAATCTTCAATCTGCATCTTCCAGAAACCGAAATCGGATCCATCGAACTTCTCAATTCCAATCTTTGAACTTTCCATCTTCACAGATCGTGGTGAATTTCGCCTAGCTCTGATACCAGTTGTTAGGATCGGACAACAACGCACACGCTCGATCTAGATGAACACAAAGAACAGGATAGAGAAAATTGCAAGGAGAACTCTGGCTAAAAGGATTTTTTTTATTGATGACTTCAGGTATGTACGACAAGAGAGAGTACAGATAATAGAAAGTACATCTTCAAAGCTCTACCGGACGATATATATATATATATGGTTTAGTTTACTATATATAGCTTTATCAGATTTAGTCATCTACTATATATAGCTTTATCAGATTTAGTCATCTACTATATATAGCTTTACCGGATATAACCGTTTGACCAAGCTATAAATAAGGAGCAGGCTCCATAACCTAACACATGTCCCCAACCGAAAATGCATGCTAAGGGTGCATACCTTAGAGTGATCATCACCACATATATCTCACATCTCAACATAATGGAACATGTAACCCGCTTGCTTACTGTTTAACAGCCTAATCGAATGCAATAACAAGGGGCAATCTGTTTGCATAGCCAAATGGTAGGGATGATACTACTGACAACGATCGTATGACGCAAACATTGTAGGCGTAGAATATGGTAAACTTGAGTTGGGGAGCATAACATAGGGTGAAAAGGGAGCCTAGCTAATGAAAGAGTTGAAGGTCATGTACTTTCAAAAGGAACACTCTAAAAGTGGTGTTGGTAGGGAGAAAGAGAAGCCAACGAGGAGGCACCGCGCCGAACTTTTTGCTTCGTGTTTCGAGCAGCTTGGGGATCAGACAATCTAGAGGATGCATAAACTTGACATTATCGAACTTTCTACGCCTCGATGGACCTCAATGTGAAGGATGAAAATCTCGAAGAAGTTAAATTTCTTTATTTGTGGGTTCTCTTTGACTTGGTTAATACCTTAGATGGGGGTGTGGAGATGGATGCTTTCTTTGATGGGTCGTGGTGCTACATTATTTGCCGAGAGCAATTATTATGAAACTCTTAAAATTTGATCTAAAACTTTAGTGAAGAACAAAAATTTTATATTTAAATTATCCAATAACCTTATTGAAGGAGTAGAACTCTCAAAGATTAAAAGTTGCTTGAGGAAAGAGAAGACGAATAAGCAAAGATTTAGTGGTTCATTAACCAGTTACATGTTTCGTTAATTTAAATTATCCAATTAACTGTCCATTTAGAGTTTTCGATCTGGATGAGGATCTCGGTCCAACCATCAGTTTATTTCATAAGCTCGAATTGCCTATCCCGATTCTAGTTTTGGTTTTAGGGTATTTTGACTATTCTCTTCCAATTTTCTCTATGTATGCTTATTTATAATCTCCAAGCTCACATGTCAGACATGCTCTCGGTCAAATACGACTTGTTTACTAGACTCTATACGACTTGTTTACTAGACTCTCTACGACTTGTTTACTAGACTCTCTACGACTTGTTTACTAGACTCTCTAGCAGCTTGAAATGGTTCACAATTCGATAGTCAAGAATACTCATATCCCTAACTAATTACTCAGCGCATCAATGAAAGGGATGTGCGTTGCGTTGTATAGTAGACTAATAGGCGACATGTCTCTCAACCTATCATCCATCAAACCATAAAGTGTACACGAGGCATAAACACCACTACAGTTCGTATGACAAACCTCTAATGGCTCCTACTTCGTTCCATCATAAAAATGGGTATTTTCCCAAACATGCCACATATTACGAGGAGTCCATAATCATAACCCAGATGCATACAATATACACGATAGTCACAAATCCCTAACATACTTGTAATCTAATCACGTGAACATATCTATCAATACTTTATTCTTGCAATCAACACATATCAATGTGGCTAAGTTCCTAATCACATAATTGCATGCTTAGCACATTTACCAAGTATAACTGGTTTAGAAGCTTCAAAAGCTCTGAAATGCTACTTATTTGAGTCGATAAACTCCTTTCTGGTGTAAAACACTCCTAATTCAGCTATTACTCCTCAATTTCCTCCAATTAAACATATAATCGATAATTGTTACCGTCAATATTGATAGATATCCATAAAACAGACAAATAGAAGTCAAGCAAGACGAATCTAAGACCTGACACATGTTATGATCATACTTTCTTGAGACTTAGCAAAACGATTGTGCGTTACTTACACTCACTCTCACCATTGAGCAAAGTCAGCCAACTCAATTTCATAAACTAATACTAACTAAATTAAGGCAATATGTTCTTATGATTAATATCAGAACAGATTTGATTAATATCAATACAGTTTTTAGCCATAAAATTCAATGTTATTATGCTGCACCATGTATATATATGCGTGTGTGTGTTGAATCTTCAAGATTGTACAATATCTAACAAAATGTAGATCATAGCTCTGAGCTATGATGAAGAATATTGGTTCCTTGCCTACAGAGATGAAGAATTTTACCCGAATGGATTGGTGACGGTATCACGAACATCAGCGAAAAGTTTGAAGAGGGAGAAGCGCATGAGATTGTCAATTTCAAACCAGGAGTTGAGGACTTCCAGGTTCCTGTCTGTCCCTGAAAATGCTAGTTGTATGCTTATATTGCAGTCAACAGAACCGCCATGGTACTTGCATTTGGAGCTCGAAACTGCACAGTCTTGGTTGTCCAGACACACTGAAAAATCCCCAGTGCATTTCTCGCATCCATATTTCTTCCAGAACAGGTTTTGAAGAGTGCCCTTTTGAAATTCAAAAACCTGGGTACAACATTGACACAAGCAACACTTAACTGTTATCATCACAATGGTAAATGGTGGTTTATGGGCTTACCAAAGTGAAACTAGTTATGGTGTGAGAGTTATCGGTAATCATTACTGGGAGAGATCTTGCTGCATACTTCAGCCCAGCAAATGCTACCATATACCCACCATTCATAGCCTGCAAACCACCACGAATCATATTCATTTGTAACTTTTAAATTGATGTCCTAACCTTCCTTTCTAACAATCATATAATCAAATCATCCACCAAAATCTTCCATTAATTCATTGTTTCAACATTCAAAAAGTTAGTGACCCACCCACGGTTTGACCAATGAAAAAAATTGTTTAAAGTGTATGATTTGGAGAGGTTTTTTCTCTGCTTTGTGCTACCTTTACAAATGTTTCCAACTGCTAACTACACATATTTCTAATTGGTAGAACAGAACTCTAGTTGGATGAGTTGTCATCCATTTTATCTATATCTGTATCATGATTGACTAATTGTTGTACCAAAATGCCACAACTAAAATGTCCTGATACCCAATTGTTTAGTGAAAGCGGAAGTAAGATCGATCGTACTTATTCATCTACAAATAGAAATTGAACAAATAGACACAAAGATTTATGTGGTTCGGAGAGAAGAAATTTCTCTAAATCCACGGATGGTAGCCAAATCACGATAACCAAAGTGTTTACAAGTGTATCTATCACAGTCTCAGGCTACAAAGTCTCTCCTACTAAGTTACTAAGTTCCTCCCAATTGCCTTTAGACAAATACAAAATGACAATGACTCCACATCTAACCCAAAATCTACCATATAAATACAAAATGACAATGACTCTAAATAATGCTTGACAAACTTTTATGTAGGCATTAGAAGCATTAATGTCATACCTGAATCATCTGATTCCATTCATGTATCAAAATGAGAATGAACCAAAATGGTTATAAAGTAAATGAGAGTTAATAACCAAAATAAATTAAAATATGAACCATTAAGGACTATGAACTAAATGAGAGTTAATAACAACTTACAACAGCCCCGTGAATGATTCATGCTCGTACAAATAAACCTTAAGAGTGGAAGTAAAATCCTCCCCTATCCATACTTGTACTAGAAACAGGAAAAAGAATCATCTATATGTTTGCTAATCATACCCCTTGTTTGAATTGTGATTCTCTATATAAAAAAATAACTCTATCTGATTTTGTCATTCTTCAATAATTATCATGGAGAATAAATATGAAAAGCTATATTGAACATTGATCAGGTCGAGATTCAAATTCTTAGACCTTGTTATTCTATAATTGTCTACAGTTCATGTTCTTGGTAAAACAGGGGAAGAAACGAAATCAATGGAATTGGTTAAAACGAAATCAAAGTATGAGATAAACATTGTGAAGAGATGAATCACAGACGTACCGGATTGAAAGTCGTACTATTAATGGTGAGTAAAGAGAGCTGGTCGACCTTAGGCCTGAAAAGGGCAAGTTGAGTGTTCTTGTATATCAAAGCCAGACGACTATCACAAGGCGAAAGTTGAATCTGATCCTGAAAGAAAGCTTCCTTCGACGAAAACGCTATGCCAAAAGTAAATCCATCTGATTTCTGAATCTTCGCATCCAAACATGGACTGTATACGTCGTTCGTATCGATTCCTTCCGCAACCAAAACCAGCACCGTCACAACCAAAACCACTGTCACCGTCCTCATCGCACCCATTCTACCTTCACTTATCATGTTCACCATATACAACGAGGGAAAAAAAAGCATCAAAATCAACAAATCAACAGGGATTGCAAGATTTCCAACATTGATATACTAAATATGCAAAATCAGAGGGCGAAAATCCCTAGAAATGTGAAAAGGAAAAGCGAAATCGACTTCTGGTTTTGATTGCGAAAGAAGAACAGAAAAGGAAAGGTTAATCCATACCTGTAGGATTCGGAGGAGATAGCAATACAAATGAAATTGTATTGCAGGCTTCTTGTTCTTCCAGAAGCCATTTGAATCACAGCAACAAAAGGAAAAAATAGAAATCCAGAGAAAGAGAGAAGAAGAAGGGCTCTTCGCGAACGCGGGAAACGGTTATATCGGCGGTCCAGTTGGGTCTCAATAAACCGTTCAAATTTTAAACCCATTTTAAAATAGCAAAATTAAACGCTAATTATTTCCTTAATTTCTGTTTTTTTTAATTTTATTTTAAACAAAAAAAAAAAAATTAAACTATTTTTTATTGTTTAAAATTTGGCATATATTTTGAAAATATAAAACAAAAAATAGTAGTATTTTTTGGATTTTTTTAATTTCAATAATCACCTAATCAGAAATATGCTTAAATTGTTGATAGACTGCCGGTGATAAGCTGGAGGAAGGTACGGATGACGTCAAGTTATCATGCCTCTTATGCCTTGGGCGACACACGTGCTACAATAGCTAGGACAAAGGGTCGTGATCCCGCGAGAGTGAGCTAACTCCAAAAACCCGTCCTCAGTTCGGATTGATAACTTATATGTTAGTTTATAAAATTTTTATAATTTAAAATATTTAAAAACTTTTTTTTCTAATAAAATTAAAAAGGTAAATATGTTTAATTTTTTAGTTTTTAAAATCTATGTTTGTTTTCTCCCAAATTTTTAATTACGATTTTCATTATTATTAAAGAAAAATTGAATTTTTAATCAAATTTAAGAAATAAAAACAAATTTTTAAAAATTATTATTTTTTTAATTTTTAAAACATTGAAAAAGTAAATAACAAAATAAAAAAAAAACTTACAGAACACTTAATTTTTAAAGATTAAAAAATAATAATAATAAAAAAACTTTAATAAATGATATTATTAATAATTATAAAATAAAAAACAAATAAAAACAATATAATTTGTTTTTTCTTTCTATTTGGTCAACAGTGGCCCATTGGAGTGATAACAAAGAGCAAGGGCCCACACATGCAGCTACCCTTCCCTGATGCGACACGTGTCAAGCCAAATAATAATTATTTTATTTTTATTTTCTTTAATAATACAGTTAGGCAAGGGAAAGAGAACAAAGCCACTCAAAGCATCTACTGCATAGCGCTTTGGTAGGTTCGCTCGCTCCTTGACTCAGTCTTCGCTTTACGCTTAAAAGCCGTTCAGCCGAGTTGACTCGTTCTTTTTTGCAAAATTAAAATTTTCATATTATTATATTTTAAAAAATATATATTAGTTTTTTAAAATTATTAAATTTAATATCTTTGTTCTATATTAAGTGAATGTAATAATTTAATTTCATATATTAATTATAATTATTGAGTTAAATGGAAAAATTATTTTGAAATAAAATATTAATAATTTTCAAACCATGATATAAATCTTTTTTACTTTTTAGTATAAATATATTATTAAAAACCCTTAAAGTTTAATGGATAAAGTTGAAGGATATTTTATTTATTTATTAATTTAACCTAATATTAGGTATTTGATTATTGATGTGAATTTTAAAACTACACACTAGATATTAAAATAATAAAATTATTATAATTGATTTAATTATTGTAAAAAATATTTTATTTTCCTTATTTTGTATTTTTAGAGAAAATGCGTCATCAAGTCCATGGAATTTAAGAAATGATTGAAGAAAAAAAAATAATGGATAATATAAAAAATTAAATTTTTTATACAATAATTCCCACAATTAAGGGTGAACAAAATCGTGTAATTAAAAAAAAATATATAATAATTAATACGATACTATTAGTTTTGTATTATTTAAAAATAACATTACATTTATAAATATTTTATAAAAATTATTATTACTTTATAATTATATTTTATTAATTTGACTAATATATATATATATATATATATATATAGTAACTAAACACTATTTCTATTTTTTAAAATTTATATGGTAATTAAAAAAAGAAATAGTAAATAATATATAGTTATAAAAAAACATTTATAATTTAGAGATAAATATGAAATTTTAAGATTTATGTTTATTTATTTTCTGAAAAATGTTTAATAAATTTATAAATATTGATATGAATTTGTGTCTAATATATTTTTGACAAATTAAAAAAAAATAAATTAATTTATCTACGCGATATTAATTTTTATATGGATTAATTTTATAATTTTAAATAATTTTGGAATTTAATTGAAAATATGAATTAAAATAAATGGCTATGACAGGAAAGATACCAACTCTTAGAAAAGTTTGGCAAGAATTGGATTTTTTTCCAAGAATAGTAATTAAGAAAATTATGACCGAGTGGACCCGGCCGAGTTGAACCGAGTTAAAAGACCGAGTCGAGTTGGGATGAGTCACCATGGGCCAGCCCGTTTCATCGGCTGGTTCAACTTTTAGGTCAAGTTGAGTTTTCTTTTCCCTTTTTTCCCTTTTAATTCTTTTTTTTTTTTTTTTTTTTTTCTTTTTCTTCTCTCTTTTGTTTTTAGTTTTAATTATTAATTTGAAGAAACGGAATTTGACTGCAAGAAGAAGAAGAAGAAGAAGAAGAAGAAGAAGAATCAGTGGGAGAGAGAGAGGGGGGGAAGTAGATCTGAAGGCTCATATAGCAGAGCCTCATACGGCGGAGATTCAGGGAGAGAAATCCGGCCAAGGGCGGCTGATTGTTTGGTTCCGATCAAACAAAAATACAAAAATACAAAAATACAGAAGGGGAGGGTTTTTGAATTGCTATGCTGAATGACTGATTTTTCAGCTTTTCGAACGGGCGGATTCAAAAGGAAAATGCCGCGCCCTTATTTTCACAAGCTTGTGCTCTCCTCCACTATCCAAGCTAGGAAATTGGTACTCTGTTGATTCTTTTTCTGTTTGATTTTTTCTGGCTTTTGCTTCCCTTGCTTGTTTATCGAAAAAATCAGGCTCAACTCCTTTTGCTGTTTCTTTTTCTTTTGGAGTTTCTCTAGTATTGCTCTTTGTGTATCTCGTGCTGTGTTCTTTTGCTCTTCAACGAATTTTCTGATGGAATTAAGCTAAAACCCTGATTTCTATGTTGTTTTTAATCAGGGAAGACGGGGGAATTTATCGGGATATACTCGATGTTCTTGATGATTTACTTCTCTGTTTGTTAGTTTTGATCAATCGAAGAAGTTATTAGGCTCAAAACTGTTCGTTCCTTGACTATTATTACTGAATTTGGAGCTGAAAGTTTTCATTATTTAAGCTCATTAACCATGTTTTTTTGTTAGTTTCAGCAATCTAAGGCTATGCATTGGTTTTGCTTTCAAAATGATTTCATATTCAGTTTGCATGATTGGGCAGGTTATGTTTCCGTCAGCTGAGTATCACTTGGGAGTAAAATCCCAATTTTCTGGGGCTCGTTTTGACTGAATATTCTCAATTCTAGGCCCCTGCCCTTCAAGTTCTCGCTTCTCAGCTTCTAGGGATAGCATTCTTTTGATTTGTTCTAATTTGATGTACAAATATTGCTATTTGCTAATCATAAAAAAAATAAAGGTTTTGCTTCCTATTTCACCAATTCGTTCATATTTTTGAGGTTCTCTGAGAAGAATTATTTCATCCTAAGCTGTGAGATATCATATATATAATAAATCAGAGAATTTTGTGTTCTTTTCCAATACTCTCTTGAAATATCTTGTCAACTGTTAATTGTGGAAATAAACAATCCATTATCATCATTCTTTACCATATGAAGATTATAACTTAATCCCTTAGTAATAAGTACTACTATATCTTTCCATTGTGTCTTAGTGCTAAAGTAGTCCAGTTGAGTAGTTGGGATATAACAGCTCAAGCCCATCGTTAGTACATATTGTCTTCTTTGGGCTTTCCCTTTTGGGCTTCTCCTCAAGGCTTTTAAAACGTGTCTGTTAGGGAGAGGTTTCCACACCCTTATAAAGAATGCTTCATTCCCCTCGGTTGAGTGTCCTCGTTGACACTCGTTCCTCTCTCCAGTTGATGTGGGGTCACAACCCAGCGTCCTCGTTGGTACACCGCCCGGTGTTTGACTCTGATACTATTTGTATTAGCTCAAGCCCACCACTAGCAGAAATTGTCTTCTTTGGGCTTTCCCTTTCAGGCTTCCAAGGTTTTTAAAATGCATATGCTAGGAAGAGGTTTCCACACTCTTATAAAGAATATTTTTGTTTCCCTCTCCAACCGATGTGGAATCTCACATGGGATCTTAATGGAAGCAAACAAACTTCATTTTCCTTCTGTTGTATTGTTATTCTTGCTATACATCGTGTTAGCTTCGTTTATTCTTGCTGCACATCATGTTAACATACTGCTTTGAGATTGCTTTATTGGTAGTATGAAATTACAAAAGAAAGAGGAAACCCTCAGTTAAGAGAATTTCAAAAGACCTCTCCAATTGGAAAGGAGAGTTGAAGGCTATAGTGATGAAATAAGGGGAGCATTTACGCTAAGTCACAACCGTATTAATTATAGCGTGGGAGTTCATTTTTTGGAAGATTCTTATATTTCTTTCTTGTCAGATGCTCTCCAGCAGTAGGCTCTTATAAAATTCTTCGAAAGATGTTTTGTTTCATTTTGAAAGGTAGACCTCCATGGGTGTGTGAGAATAAAAGCTTTGGATCTTTTGGGATTGTTTGTTTCTTATAATGCAGTCTATGCCGTCATTTACTTTTACCTGGTTCTTTTATCCTGGGCTTTCCTTTCTTTGCATTGCCCTTTTGTTCATCATTTTTTTTTTATCTCTGATGGAAAATATCTGTGTGGTTGGCTACGGAAACTTTATAGAACTCCTTTGTTTCTTTAATCATAAATCAAGTTTTATATTCCTTTTTCAATAAGGCAACATTTCCCTTTGAATCAGCCTGCTGAATGATCATACCACTGCAGTCGTCTTGTCAGATATGTTCTATTTGTTGGAATGGAGTTAAGTTTCTATATTATCAATCATTTGTGTGACCCCCATCACTGGTCAATATTTACAGAGAATCCCAGAAACTTTTGTCAGGATGATCAGGGATGAGCTTTCTGGAGTTGCTACCCTTACTGTTCCCGACGGCCATGTTTGGCGTGTGGGTTTGAGGAAAGTCGATAACAAATTTTGGTTTGAAGATGGTTGGCATGGATTTCTTGAGCATTACTCCATACGGGTTGGGTACTTATTAGTATTCAGATACGAGGGAAACTCGGCGTTCTGTGTCTTTATCTTTAATCTTAATACATCTGAAATAAACTACCAATCTGCTGCACTCGGTGGTAATCAAAGGAATAATTACAGCATTCAAAACAGAATCTTTGAAGAATTGGAGGATTATGACATTCCTGAAGCCATTCCTTCCAATCAGTCCATGAATTCTGGTTCTTTGCGGAATAAGCTATTTGGTGATGAATGGAATCCGCACCAATCAAAGTCTGCAAGTACGTTGCAAGCCGAGTATTTATCTACTCGTGATATTGGGGTTCAGTTTAGTGCTATGGAGGTTAAAAAATCTGCAGATGAGGTGAGATTTCAGAATTTGGGTGATGATGTACACAGAATTAAAAAGAGTGGAGGCAAAAAGCGAAAACTTGATTCTAGTAAGCTCCCGTCGCATCGCTTGACATTTTAGCAATGTAAATGTTTGAATTACCTTACCCGTAATTTTCGATCTGCAGGCGAGCACCATCCATCATCTGCTCATAGTGAAGATTTAGGAGACATTCGCTTTAGATTTTATGAAAGTGCCTCTGCTAGAAAGAGAACTGTGACAGCAGAAGAAAGAGAAAGAGCTATCAACTCTGCAAAAGCTTTCGAGCCCGGTAATCCGTTCTGCAGGGTCGTCTTGCGACCATCGTATCTGTATAGAGGTTGTATAATGGTAAGATATTTGGGTTGCTGAAATATATAAATGGATGCTTTTAAATTGAGTTATGCAAGCTCTAACAATGGTAGTCTGCACTCTCTTTTACAGTATTTGCCATCTTGCTTTGCTGAAAAGAATCTAAGTGGGGTTTCAGGATTCATCAAACTTCAGACACCAGACGGGAGACAGTGGCCGGTCCGATGTCTTTATAAAGTTGGTAGAGCGAAGTTAAGTCAGGGATGGTATGAGTTTTGCCTGGAAAATAATTTAGGGGAGGGCGACGTTTGTGTGTTCGAGCTTCTCAGGATGAGAGAAATCGTGCTCAAAGTTACCATGTTTCGTGTCATGGAAGAAGGCGGACGAATGGCTAACCCGAATCCTACCGGCACTATGAATCCTCCTCCGCTGCGAAGTGTTACCCAGATTAAGCTGATCAGAAACTAATACTCCATATTTCCAGGTTACCCTACTGTATCAAACCTCTTTCTTTCTTTCTTTCTTTGTGGTAGCCTGTTGTTTCTGATCTGTTCTTGTGGAATTAGCTGTTGTTTGATGTTCATAATCTTTCCAGGTTGACAGAAAAAAAGGATCCATTTAGAGTTTACGTTCCAAAAAGCTGTATTGACTTTAGTTGTATATAGATTTTCAAATTTTTGTTGATATCAATCCAGACAGTGTTTGTTTTTGGTTCTTTTTTTGTCTGTGTAGTGATTGATAAAGATAGGATCAAAGGAAGAGGAGAACCTTTCTCTTATTGTGTAAATCACTGATTCTTCTTGTTTTGCTTGGAATGGTCTGGTCTTCTTGTGGGCTAGAGAGCCACTAGATCGAGGCCAAGTTAAAGAAGATAAAGGCGAATGAATAAGGTCCGAAACCCAACATGAAAACATTTATGCTCGAGACCAATTTCTTTCTTGAGCCTTCCACTCGGCTTGGTGAAAGTATCTCATCAAGTTGGACTAGCAGCTCCTTCGACTAGAAGTCTAAGTCGATCGATTGGTCTGAGGTTTGTGCTCTGTCCCCAAAATCCTTTAAAACACACTACTTTGCATCTACAGATAGATAATCTAAATAAAAGAGTGGACTCTTCTAGTACGGACTGTGGGTGATAGTCTACACTATGAGTACGTGCAACTCTTCTTGAAGCGCTTGTAGCCTCCCCTCAAAGTCATCGACTCGTTGTTTGAGAGTGCATTCATGTTTTAGTTTACTGCTTTTGAAATCTATGCTTATTTTCTCTTAATTCTGTACTTTATTTTCATATCTCTGGCTGAAGCATTTAAATCCTCGACCAAATTTCAAAGACAAACAAAACTAGTCATGGATTTCAAGAACGTTATAACTGAACGAAGAAACTCATTTATGAAAGTAGTATTTGTACGTTTAATTCTTTATACATGACATCTCGTGACAAGTAAGCTAACGTGTAGATTAAGTAGGTCAACATAGCCAAAGTTAAAAGCTAGGCGTTTTCTCGAATGATGGCGAACTTTTAAATTATTTAAATAAGCCTACTTTTTTTAAAATTATTTTAAATTTAATTCTTATTAGTAATTGGTGAGCACTTTTTTTTAAATTAAATGTTAATTAATCGGGTTTTCAAAAATTTTAAATTATATAAACAGTTTCTAAATTCTCAATAATATTAAATTAATCCAGTATTTATGACAGCCTATTTAATTTCTACCCACCTTCCTAATAACACAAAAGTGGAATAAATTCAAGAGTAATAAATACAAAATAAGCTATAAATTCAAGTAATAAACTCCACCCCCACTCAATTAAATAATAAATACTTACATTTTTTTTTTTTATAATCCTTTGATTTTTTTAAAATTACATTTAATTATTATTATTTTTTACTATTTTTAACCACAATTTTCTTCTTTCAAACCAAATAATAACAATAATAATAATAATTCTTAGTTAAATTCTAAAAATAAAATTTTAAATTTTGATTTGTATTTTGAAAACACGATTTAAAAAATAATAATATAATTAAATTAATATAAAAATTATTCAACTTCATCTGTTAAAAAAAAAAAAAAAAAATAGTACTACCCAAATATACAAAATTAATATATTATTAAGTAAATTTTGTATCGATTTTAATTTTATTAAATTACACCTCGAAATTTAATAATTTTTACAATATTAACCTTAAACTCGTCAAAATGTTGCAAATTTAACCCTCAAATAATGTTTCACTCCAAATATTATCGCATAATTTTTTGTTCAAATTTATAAAATTTTGACGAAGATATCCAAACACTTAATTTGTGTTCTGATAATAGTAAAAATTTTATATTATTGAAATTAATAAATTTCTGAAAAATTTTATGCTGTTTTTATTAATAAATTAGCGAACGAATTAATAAAAATGGGATCGAGAATTAAAATAGCAGTGTTTTATAAAGTAATTTATTTTCTAAAAATAAAATAAAAACTCAAAGATAAAAACAATTACAATATATTATGGCCAAATTTTAGAATTATTGATTAAATTTATTAAAAGTTAATTGTACGATTAATATATATATATATATATATATGAATAATTTAAAATATATAATTGTATCTTTATCTTTACTAATTACTTTATTAGAACGTGGGATGCTTAAGAATCATTTTCTGACCAATTTGTCCTTTGTATAGTTCTAAAATTCCTAAACAATCCCAACAAAGCTACCTTTATTTATATTTTTATTTTTAACCTTTTTCTTTTCGTTTATATATATATATATATAATATTATTAAACTCCTATATATATATATATATATATATATATATATATAATATTATTAAACTCCACATTTATTTTATAAAACAAGGTTAATTAATATTCTCTTATATGGTGAATTTTGAGAAATTTTTTAATTTTTTTTAGATTTTTTTAGATTTTATACTTTAATTTAAAATTTTGAATGAGATAATAACGGTTTCTTTACGACGTTTTGGAATAATTTTTAATAAAAGAATATATATTTTAAAAGTTTTAATATATTTTAATGAAAATTTTAAAGTTGAAATGTTCCAAAATTAATATAAATGACTATTTTTAAATATATATATATAATTTAGCGATTAATTTAAGCTATTGGGACCCACTATATTATACGTGTCGTTTTCTTATTGGTTATTACTAAAGTGGGCCCCACATAGTATACACGCAGCATAGTTTTTTGATCCTCCATCTTTCTCTCTCTCTTGTCGCGCACACACAGCGCGGGGTTTTGGGTGCAGAGCTTTTTGCTAGAAATCAATGGAAATTGAATTAAGGGTCTGCTGAAATTTCCATGGAGAACTCTGTTACAGCCATAGTCGAGTCAGATGAACAGGAGGGAGCTCAATCGTTCAATGAAAGCTCTCCAGTAAGGAGGGCTGGCCTCTTCTACAAGCTGGTAGTGCCGTCCATTCTTCAAGACAAGAAGCTGGTAATCTGTCATTGGTGATACCGCTTGTATTTCGTTTTGTTTCTATGTGAATTTTGTTTTTGTTGTTCTTATGGGGAAAGGAAATGAACGGAATCCAGAATCGGTTTTAGGAAGTGAATGTAGACTGATTTTCATTTGCTTTGCTCACTTTATATAAGTGATCAATCGTTTCTTAGCTTTCTTTTTCTTGTCTGTTTGGATGGAGAGTGTTGGATTCGTTAATTTAGATTGATTGTGAAGAAATTGAGAGAAATCGCCTCTTGTTGATTGCTGATTTTTGTATGAAATTTTCCGTGGTTGTCTCGTTGGATTGTTTTTCAAAAGCCAAATTCTGTTTCTGCTTCGAGAGAGAGTGTGAAAGCGGTATTGATAAACAATTTGGAAGCTGATGAATGATCATCAATGATCAAGAACATGGTTTTGGTTGCGAATAATCAGGGCTTATCTTTTGCAGCTTGCGTTTCTTGGCGTTGATTCATGTTTTCTTTTCTAATTGGTTTTGAATGATCAGCTTTTTTCAAGCTCTATCTGTTCATGATATACTGCGGGGACTCCTTGTTTCACTTTAGGCTAATGTGTGGCCAATTCATTGTACTAAATTCAATAGGCATTAAGATCAATTCAAAGTTAAAACTGCTGGAGTATAGTGTTTCGAAAGGGGTGAGAAAATCATTCTTCTATCCATTATTGCTTGGTTCTAACACTTTTGTTAAGTCATGATTGATACCTTTCATTAGAAATCCTGCAGATTGTGTTACTTTCTGTTTGTATTATTGTTTGTTTAACGGATTAATTTGATGTATCCACAGAAAATACCAAATAAATTTGCAAAGAAGTTTGCAGATGATCTTTCTGATCTTGTTACTCTAGTTGTTCCGAATGGTCATCGATGGGTTCTGGAGTTAAAAAGACATGGCCGTAGTATGTGGTTTGAGGATGGTTGGCATGATTTTGTCAAACACCATTGCATTCAAGTTGGACAACTCTTGGTTTTCAGATTTGAAGGGAATTCCGTTTTCAACTTTTACATGTTCAGCCTAACTGCTATTTCAAATGGTCCATGCAATACTTCAAATGCTTCCTCTGAACAAAACGATGGTGAACAATGTCCTGTTACACTTGGAAAAGAAGCTGAATACAAGAAATTAGTTGAGATATTTGGAACGAGTTCTCCGGATCCATCTCCACGCCCTTCGGTGAAAAACGCTTTGTGTGGTTTTTCAGATCAGCAGAAGTTCAATGGAAGTTGCAATGGGACTAGCATTAAGAACTTTATGCATTGGTTTGACACAGAGAACGTGCATCCTCTAAAGGATTTAGATAAGTTGCAACTACTAAAGTCGAATCAAGATATTGGTATTCAATTCGACGGGGACGAGCTTGCAAAAGCTAGAGAGAATTTTGACTTTGAATTCTCTGATGAAACAAATGAAAGAGCCAGGAAAAAGAAGTTGAAAGTTGAACCAAGTAAGTTCTAAAAATGCACAATTGTTTAACTCATTTGCAGATTCTCAGGAATAAATTGGTTCTTTATAACAAAATTCAATGTAGTTGACTACTACAATGACAATGAGCCCATAGTGGAGGAAAATTGCGGAAACATCCCACATAAAATTAGTAGGATGGCGTGTGGAGTCGAGGAGTTCAAGCCTGGTAATCCCTTTTGCTGGATTGTTATGAGGCAATCCTATGTCCGAAGAGGGTTCCATCTGGTAAGTCTTTTAGCTCTGCACTCCATTATGTGATTCTCAAGTAGATGGTACAAATGAAGTCTGTTTCGTTATCAACAGCATATACCGTCCAAATTTGCTGAGAAGTATCTAAAAGGGGTCTCAGGCGACATCACACTTCAGGTTTCTAGTGGGAAGCAATGGCGTGTTCGATGCATTCGTGAAGGTCCTGGCACCAAGCTAACCAGGGGATGGGCTGACTTTGTTGTGGAGAATGATTTGAAAGAAGAAGACGTTTGTGTCTTTGAGCTGATTGATATAAAAGCTACTGCACTGAAAGTTACAATATTCCGAGTCCACGACGATCCAACAAAAACTTGAACACGAGGTAATCTTTTTGCTCAATTTGACGTGCATTACATTATGTTTTCAATGTTGGCTACTCTTTTTCCTGCATGCTTCATTAGATTCTAACTAGTAAATTTGAGCATAGTTATCTTGATGTTTACATATACCTGGAAAGTAGTTGAAATTATGCAAACCAAAGAGGAGACTATTTGTCTGAAATGTCACCCAAATAGCTTATTAAATCTAGTACTTTGTGTTTGCTGTTCCTGTGAACTATTGCCACTGTTGATTATGAAGTAAATGGATTCTGGGTTTACATGAAGATTCTAAATCTCAATAGAATTTGGCTGGCTTGAAAATTTAGCTCTAATCATAGTTATGGAAATCAAGGGCTGTTTGTTAGGTTTCTATTTCTTGTTTTTTTATTTTTTTCAAAAGATAGAATATGAAAAATGTATTTGGTACTTGATTCTCATTTAGTAACCATTTTACTATTTCTCAAACTTTAAAATCAAAAGTTTTTCTTGAAAATTATTTTTTAGACCATAAAGTATTCGATTTCATTGTGAAAAACACAAAATATTTAGTTTTTCAAATGTATTATACTTTGTGTTGGTCGTAGATAAGATAAACTTAGAATTTAGTCCTATAGTTTAAAAGTTAGAATTTTCTTTATAGTTAGGATAAATTTAGAATCTAGTCCCTATAGATTAAAAGTTAGAATTTGCTCTATGGTTTGATAAAATCTGGTAGGAACTATTTATAAGGGTTTTATCAAAGGATAGAAACTACTTATGAGATTTTATGGAACCATAAGGATGAAATTTTAATGAACTTTCGACCAAAAAGATAAACAATGTTTTTAGTTATCTTTGAATGATCATAAACAGAAAACAGAAAACAAAGGAACTATATTCTTTACTTACAATTTTGATAACGATTACATAAAATGACAAACGAGAAACATAGAACAGCTAAGCATGTATTTTTCTTAGAGCTAGAAATTTGAAACGAAAAATATGTAGGGAACCCCTATAGAGTGTGAGATCCCACATCAATTGGAGAGGGGAACAAAGTATTTTTTATAAAAGTGTGGAAATCTCTCCCTAGTAGACGTGTTTTAAAACCGTGAGGCTGATGACAATACGTAACCAGTCAAAGCGGACAATATCGGCTAGCAATGGGCTTAGGTTGTTACAAATGGTATCAGAGCCAGACACGGGGCGGTGTGCCTGTAAAGACGTAGGCTTCGAAGGGGGTGGATTGTGAGATCTCACATTGGTTGGAGAGGAAAACGAAATACTCTATACAAGGATGTAGAAACCTCTCCCTAGTAGACGCGTTTTAAAACTGTGAGGCTGACGGCGATACATAACGGGCCAAAGCGGACAATATCTGCTAACAGTGGGTTTAGGTTGCTACAAAGGGTATTAGAGTCAAACACTAGGTAGTGTGCTAGCAAGGACGCTGGCTCCCAAAGGGAGTGGATTGTGAGATCCCACATCGGTTGGAGAGAGAAATGAAGCATTTCTTATAAGGGTGTGGAAACCTCTACCTACATACGCGTTTTAAAACCGTGAGGCTGACGACGATATGTAACGGGCCAAAGCGGACAATATCTGCTAACGGTGGGCTTAGGTTGCTACAAAGGGTATTAGAGCCAACACCAGGCATTGTGCTAGCAAGGACGCTGGCCCCAAAGGAAGTGGATTGTGAGATCCCACATCGGTTGGAGAGGGAAATGAAGCATTTCTTATAAGGATGTGGAAACCTCTCCCTACATACGCGTTTTAAAACCGTGAGGCCGACGACGATATGTAACGGGCCAAAGCGGACAATATCTGCTAGCGGTGGGTTTTGGCTATTACACAACGAGACTTCTTCTATATAAACAATCTTCTCATTTGTCAATTATACATCCGACAACCTCATATCTGACATTACTGTCTGCATTTTTACAGGAAATCATGGAAACCCAACTGGAACACCCAGTGCATTATGATGCAAATATGTTGGAATTTTTCTCAAAAAAACAGATGACAACAAGGTCTTGATTACACAACACCCTGTTGTTTCAGATTATCCTTGTAACCTTGTCAATGTTCACTTTTCGTCTTTTATCATTTACAGCTTGTTTTCAAAGCATGAAGTTGAAGAGTGGTTGAACTTTGAAACTCCATTGCTTTAGCTCCCATCTGTATATTCTCCCCTGAATGGAAAAGTTAAAAAGAGTTGGTTTTCTTTTCTCTGTAATGTATTGCCATGAACTCAAAAATTGTTGGAAGCTTACTGTTTTTCCCTTCCATCTGTAAATCACTTGTATTTTTCGACGTAGGGACCGGACTGGCGGTGTGTGTGTGGTCGGAGTAGTTTTTCGATGGACCGTTTTGACCTAAGATGCACGACGGTTTAGTTTGGTTAGCGTGTCTGTGTCTAATGCGTGTTAGCACCATAGATATGTGTTATACATTATTTGTATAAAGTTAATATTGTTGTCGACACTAATTGAATCCTTGTTCACTATCTCCAAAAACATCGAGCACCCTACCTTTTTCTCGACAATATAATGCTCGAGCTATTTGAATTATGTTTAGATTGTTAAACTGGAAATAACTCAAATCATTAAAACTTTCCTATCATCAAACAAAAGTCAGAAGTTTAAATTTCCGCTCAAGACGAACAAAAACAAGTTTTTACGGTTTCAAAAGTTACATTGTCTGAATTTTTACCCTAAAACTTTCAATGTGGTCAAATTAGATCTTATACTTTTAATTTCATCAAATTTAACATTTTCCCGTGCGGTCTTAGCTCTAATGCATTTTTCTTCCGAAATTTATCGAGAACTCATGGAACGCATGAGATAATTGTTTTTTATTTATTTATTTTTACGGTATTTGAAGCCGAAGATGGTTAAAACGGTTAAAATTGCAACATTTATTTAAGTTTGAGATACAATTTGATGAAATTAATAGTTTTGGATTAAAATTGATACAACTTCAAATTGACCGGCAAAAATTGATTTCTTCCCCTTGAAAAACCTCATCAAATTCGTATCGGCATAGATTTACCAATATAGTTCAACGATGACATACTTAAAATTTGATATAAAGGTGTACAGATGTTAGGTTGGGTTGGATTGGTGACTTGAGCAACCCAAATAAAGTTTACAACCTAATCTAACACGAACTCATATTTTCGTGTTGGGTTTGGTTGTCCGGTTGTTCTTTTATATATATATATATATATATATATATAATTATTTTTAAAAAATCATATTTATTCACAATACATTTTATATTAATAATTAAAATCTCGTAAAACTTAAATATCGAACATTTAAAAGTCACGACGCATCACTAACATCCGTTGCAATTGTCAAATCTTTTTAATATTCATAATAATTTAAAGAGTGAGGTAGAGTAGGGTTCAATTGTAACTCTACTTTCCGGTTGGACGGACAAAAAGAAAAAAAAAAAAGTCAACCCTCGTACCGACACAAATGCTTGATTTTTCAAAAATTCAATCCAATCCAAACAAAACACATACATACATAAATACATACCTACATACATACGTACATATATAGATACATATACATACATATATATGTATGTATATATATATATATATATATGAATATGTGTATGTATACAATATACATATACATATGTATGCATACATGCATATACATATGTATACATACATATGTATATATATATAAAAAAGAAAGTAATTAGAACAGCCGCAATAATTTGAAATAAAATCAAATTTATTTTGGCATTTTAGTATTTGTGAACTAGATATTTGGGTATCGGAAGCATTTATGTGGATCTTTAGATTCAATTAGCTAAGTTTACGGTTTCGATTGGTCGAAATTTTGAATCATATGGACATTCCTAATTAGATATTAAAATCCTCGTACTCACATTCATTTGGTGTACTAACTTAGATTCTCTCGGCCGCAGCCGCAGCCACAGCCACAGCCACAGCCACACGTGACATGCCTTTTTGGGGAAACTTTCACGAACAATTGTCGTTTTTTACACCTCTGGATATCTAGTGCCAAATCTTCGTCTGTTTCTTTATTCTTTGACAATCGAATTGACTATCTTCTAACATCGATTGTCCAAGTCCGTGAAGGTTGGACAAATGAAACGAAAACGGCTCAATCGACAAATAAAGAAAAGGGGAACCCCTAGAACCTGCCAAAGTCACCATCAATGAATTCCCGAGCAATTCTCAACCAACATATGCGATTCATTCCCGTAAAGATTCTAATACATAGAGGACTCTTTACCTTAGAACCGGGATAAGTGAGACAGTTCGACAAGTGCCGATGAAGAATGCAAGCAAAGCAGGAGTTCGGGCATTGTTATATTCCATCAAGTTTCTTCATTAATACCTGGATTCAATTAATTTCTATTTTTTTTTTGTTTCATTTTTAATTTTGCATTTAATTAAAATAAATATAATATAAAAAGAATTATAATTAGTAAAAGGAAAAAAAAGAAAGTAAAAATGGGATATAAACATAATGATCATGCCGAGTTTTCTCCAAATCCCAACACAGTTTGAGAATTTGGACCGCTACGAAATTGTTCATCTTCTTCTTCCAAAGTGTCTGCCAGTGCTCCTGTTTCTGAAATCGTTTGAGCTTTTTACTGTGATTTAGACACTGCTGGCGGAAATTTGCTCTCTGGAAATTTGATTGCCAAGAACTCCGCTCGTCGCTGGATGAATATTTTCCGGACAGTTCCAGTTTTCAGAACCTCAGGGATGCGAAAGAATTGCAATGAATTTTCGTACTAGAAAGAAAGTGAATGATTCTGAAGAATTCGGATTCTTGTGTGCTTTGAAGGGTTTGAAATGAATTTTTTCAGGAAATTCCCGGGAGAAGGATGATGCAGGGACTTCACCATCAACAGCAGCAACTAGCGGCGCTTCTCAACGTAGCTTTGCGGAAGGATGATCCTAATGCCACTACCTCAAGTTCCATTTCCACCGGTGCTGCTTCCGACGAGGATGACTCTGCTAGAATTGCAGCTATCAATTCAATCCATCGTGCCATTGTTTATCCTCCTAATTCGCTTCTCGTAACTCACTCCTCCACTTTTCTCTCCCAGGGCTTCTCTCAGCTTCTGTCTGATAAGTAAGACTTCCTCTTCTATACGTTGCTGGAGGTTTCTCTCGTGCTTTTTCTATCGTTTTTCAGTTGATATTGTTGTTACCATTTTTCACTTTGTGGTATGCCGAAAGTTTATGTGCTGTATTTGGATTCGAGCTGAGAGTCCATTTACATTTTCTCATTGTTTACCTTTTTTCCCACGGGTGTTTACTGTTCATGCGTTCTCCAGGAATGTGCCTAGACAATAAATTGGAATTTTGAGGAAGCTGGGAAAATGATCCTTAAATAGTTGAACTCAATCGAAAATTTTGGTTTGTCCAAGGATGATACAAACGCATTTTCCCAAAACTTTTAGTACTTTTTCTCAGTAGAATAGTTGGTCTAGTAGGTTTATGTTTATTGTTTCTAATTCTTTTTTTAATGTTCTTAAAAACATTGATCCATCATGTTCTTCACAGAATGTTATTATTGATGCAACTATTACTTGATTCCATATATTAGGTCATACCCAGTGAGACAGGCAGCAGCCATTGCATATGGGGCTCTCTGTGCCGTCTCATGTTCAATCGCCGCATCACCAAATGGAAGGCAGAATAGTGTACTACTTGGGACTTTGGTTGATCGATTCATTGGTTGGGCGTTGCCATTGCTTAGCCATGTCACTGCAGGTGATGCAACCACCAAATTGGCATTGGAGGGATTACAAGAGTTCATTAACATTGGCGAAGCTGGTGCTGTGGAGAGATATGCTTTGCCAATTCTTAAAGCATGCCAAGTACTTCTTGAGGATGAGAGAACCCCCTTGTCTTTATTACATGGACTCCTAGGAGTTTTAACATTGATTTCTTTGAAGTTTTCTAGATGTTTCCAACCTCATTTTCTTGATATCGTTGATCTACTTCTAGGTTGGGCATTAGTTCCAGATCTAACCGATTCAGATAGGCACATCATAATGGACAGTTTCTTACAGTTTCAGAAGCACTGGGTGGGTAATTTGCAGTTTTCTCTGGGTTTATTGTCAAAGTTCTTGGGTGACATGGATGTATTACTTCAAGATGGGAGTCCTGGGACACCACAACAATTCCGTAGATTACTTGCATTACTTTCATGTTTCTCAACAATTCTTCGGTCTACAGCTTCTGGGTTGTTGGAATTGAACCTTCTTGAGCAAATAAGTGAATCTCTTTCGAGAATGCTTCCCCAGTTGTTAGGATGTTTATCCATGGTTGGACGGAAATTTGGATGGTTGGAGTGGATTGAGAATTTGTGGAAGTGCTTGACTCTTTTGGCAGAAATATTACGTGAACGTTTTTCCACCTTTTATCCACTTGCGATCGATATCCTATTCCAAAATTTGGAAATGACCAGAGCTAACCATGTTGTGAGAGGACATAAGATTACGTTTCTTCAAGTTCATGGTGTCTTAAAAACTAATCTTCAGTTATTGTCCCTTCAAAAACTTGGACTGCTGCCATCGTCTGTGCACAGAATATTGCAATTTGATGCACCAATATCTCAGCTTAGACTGCATCCAAATCATTTGGTAACAGGAAGTTCTGCTGCCACTTATATATTCTTGCTCCAACATGGGAATAATGAAGTTGTTGAACAAACAGTGACATTATTAACTGAAGAGTTAGAAGTGTTCAAGGGCTTGTTAGAAAAAGGTTTAGATCAAGGAAATATCAATGGTATTCTCGAATCTCAATTTTATTCGAAAATGGATTTGTTTGCCCTCATTAAATTTGATTTGAGAGCCTTATTGACATGTACTATCTCTAGTGGAACTATTGGTTTGATAGGCCAAGAAAATGTTGCTTTGACATGTTTAAGAAGGTCAGAAAGATTGATTTCCTTCATTATGAAAAAATTGAATCCTTTTGACTTTCCAATTCAGGCTTATGTGGAATTGCAAGCTGCTATCCTCAATACATTGGACAGCTTGACCACAACTGAATTATTTAGTAAGTGTTCTTTAAGGAAATTGAGTAGCGAGAGCCATTTTCTGGATGCAGGTGAAGAGATAGATGAAACATTTCTAAATAAGGACCATTCAGCTATTATTATTGAGCAACTAACAAAATACAATATGCTCTTCTCCAAAGCCCTTCATAAAGCTTCTCCTCTAACAGTTAAAATAACAACCCTGGGTTGGATTCAGAGATTTTGTGAGAATGTCGTTACTATTTTTAAGAATGACACAACATATGCCAACTTTTTTGAAGCATTTGGATATTTTGGAGTCATAGGAAACTTGATTTTCATGGTAATTGATGCTGCATCTGACCGGGAACCTAAGGTGAGATCTAATGCAGCTTCAGTATTGGAGCTGCTTCTGCAAGCAAAAATTGTTCATCCCATATACTTTTATCCCATTGCTGATATAGTCCTGGAGAAACTTGGTGATCCAGATAATGATATAAAAAACTCATTCGTGAGATTGCTTTCTCATATCTTGCCCACGGCACTTTATGCCTGTGGTCAATATGACCTTGGATCATATCCTGCTTCCAGGCTACATCTTTTGAGGTCGGATCATAAATCTAGCCTGCATTGGAAACAAGTATTTGCCTTGAAGCAGCTGCCTCAGCAAATTCATTTTCAGCAACTTATTTCCATCTTGAGCTACATATCACAAAGATGGAAAGTTCCTGTTGCATCATGGACCCAACGGCTCATCCATAGATGTGGGAGATTGAAGGATATTGATTCGAGTCAAAGTGAGGAGACAGGGAACTTTGGTGCAAATGGTTTATGGTTGGATCTCAAGGTGGATGATGAGTTTCTTAATGGCAATTGCTCAGTTAATTGTGTAGCTGGAGTGTGGTGGGCCATCCATGAAGCAGCTAGATATTGTATTACTCTGCGTTTACGAACAAACCTTGGTGGGCCTACACAGACCTTTGCAGCACTAGAGCGGATGCTTTTGGACATAGCACACTTGCTACAGCTTGATAATGAACATAGTGATGGGAATTTGACAATGGTTGGGGCTTCTGGAGCACGTTTATTGCCAATGAGGTTGTTATTGGATTTTGTTGAGGCCTTAAAGAAAAATGTTTATAATGCATATGAGGGGTCTGCAGTCTTATCACCTGCTACTCGTCAAAGTTCTTTGTTTTTTCGAGCAAACAAGAAAGTCTGTGAGGAGTGGTTTTCACGTATGTGTGAGCCAATGATGAATGCTGGATTGGCACTTCAAAGCCAATATGCTGCAATCCAATACTGTACTCTGCGTTTGCAGGAGTTGAAGAATCTTGTTATGTCACATATGAAGGAAAAGTCTAATTTACAGGTAGGTGAGAACATTCACAACAACAAGCATAAATTTACCAGAGATATCTCAAGGGTTTTGAGGCACATGACTCTGGCTCTTTGTAAAAGTCATGAAGCAGAAGCTTTGGTTGGTCTCCAGAAATGGGTTGAAATGACATTCTCTTCCGTCTTTCTTGAGGAAAACCAGAGTCTTGATAACTTTGGTATACTAGGACCCTTTTCATGGATTACAGGGCTAGTCTATCAGGCAAGAGGTCAATACGAAAAAGCAGCTGCTCACTTTATCCACTTGTTGCAGACTGAAGAGTCACTCGCTTCTATGGGTTCTGATGGCATACAGTTCACCATTGCTCGTATTATTGAGGGGTATACAGCTATGGCTGATTGGAAATCTCTGGAATCATGGTTATTGGAGTTGCAATCTCTTCGTTCTAAACATGCTGGGAAGAGCTACTCTGGTGCTCTAACTACAGCTGGCAATGAAATAAATGCAATCCATGCATTGGCGCACTTTGATGAAGGAGATTATCAGGCATCATGGGCGTGTCTTGGTTTGACACCTAAGAGTAGCAGTGAGCTAACTCTAGATCCCAAGTTGGCTTTGCAGAGGAGTGAGCAGATGCTTTTACAAGCACTGCTTTTCCATAATGAGGGAAGGATGGAAAAGGTGTCCCAAGAAATCCAGAAGGCAAGGGCAATGCTGGAGGAAACGTTGTCTATCTTGCCTCTGGATGGGTTGGAAGAGGCAGCTGCATTTGCTACCCAATTACATAGCATTTCTGCATTTGAAGAAGGTTACAAGCTTACAGGCAGTGAAAACAAACACAAACAGTTAAATTCAATATTGAGTGTTTATGTCCAGTCGGTGCAATCTTCTTTTTGTAGAGTTAATCAAGATTGCAACTCATGGTTAAAAGTTCTTCGGGTTTATCGAGTGATCTCACCAACTTCTCCAATCACATTGAAACTCTGTATTAATTTATTGAGTTTGGCTCGTAAACAGAAAAACCTGATGTTGGCAAATAATTTAAACAATTATATTCACGATCATATATCAGATTGTTCTGATGAAAGGCATTGTCAATTTCTCCTCTCAAGTTTGCAGTATGAGAGAATTTTGTTAATGCAAGCTGACAACAAGTTTGAAGATGCTTTCACAAATATTTGGTCCTTTGTACATCCTCACATCATTTCTTTCAACTCAACTGAGTCAAACTTCGATGATGGTATTCTGAAAGCAAAAGCATGCTTAAAACTTTCTCATTGGTTAAAACAGGATTTAAAAGCTTTGAACTTGGATAATGTTATACCTAAGATGATTGCTGAGTTTAATGTCACAGATAAATCATCTGGCAAAGGTGAGTTCTCCATCTGTAATGAGAACTTACACTCTGGGCAAAGTATAGAACTTATTATTGAGGAGATGGTAGGTACGATGACTAAATTGTCCACTCGTCTTTGCCCTACATTTGGCAAGTCATGGATTTCTTATGCATCTTGGTGCTTTAGTCAAGCTGAAAGTTCTCTCTGTGCTTCATGTGGAACTTCTCTCCGCTCATGCTTGTTTTCTTCTATATTAGATCCTGAAGTTCTTTCTGAAAAAGATAAATTAACTAAAGATGAAATCATCAGAGTGGAACACCTGATTTATCTTCTTGTCCAGAAAGATTATGAAGCAAAAAGTGTTAATGATGAGCTAAGAGAATGGAACTCTGAGACTGCAGAGGATTTGAAACTTGGTAGCACCGTGAAGGCCATGTTGCAGCAAGTAATAAATATCATTGAGGCTGCAGCTGGGTTGTCAAATGCGGAAAATCCTGGGAATGAATGTCTTACTGATGTATTTACTTCCCAGTTAAAGTTATTCTTTCAGCATGCCATTACTGACCTAGATGACTCTAGTGCAGCACCCATAATTCAGGATTTGGTAGATGTTTGGAGGTCCTTGAGGAGTAGAAGAGTGTCTCTCTTTGGTCATGCTGCTCATGGCTTTATACAATATCTTTTGTATTCAAGTATAAAAGCTTGCAATGGTCAGCTGGCGGGTTATGAGTGTAAGTCAATAAAACAGAAGTCCGGAAAATACACACTGAGGGCCACGTTGTACGTCCTACATATTCTTCTCAATTATGGAGCTGAGTTAAAAGATTCTCTTGAGCCTGCTCTATCAACAGTCCCACTCTCTCCATGGCAGGTTTGATTTCTGTTTCTGTTTTAAATCATTTCTTGTTCTTTATGCAACTTATTTCATGCTGTTGTATTTTAGAAATTTTTATTTTATGAATTTATAGGAAGTGACACCACAGTTATTTGCTCGCCTGAGTTCTCATCCTGAGAAAATTGTGAGGAAACAGTTGGAGGGATTAGTGATGATGTTGGCTAAGCGGTCCCCCTGGTCTGTAGTATACCCGACACTGGTTGATGTAAATTCTTATGAAGAGAAGCCTTCGGAGGAGCTTCAGCACATACTTGGTTCTCTGGTAACATGCTTTCTCTCATTAAAACTTCTTTTAGCAATTGGGCGGGAAACTGCATCTGGCCTTGAAAAAGGTTTTGAACTTATTTCGTCTATAGTCTTATTAGCTCAAGTTATTCACTCTTTGAAACCGATGGAACTATTCAGTTCTGGGGCTCTTTATGTCTTAAATCTATGACACACTATAGCTCTGGGGCCCCAATTATTCAGTTCACGTATTTCCTCCTAAATCATATCACAATTAGTTTGGTATTTCATATTTGACTTCCTTATGCAATCTGCTTACTGAATTGTGTTATCTTCTTCAGTTTGGTCTTTCTTTTTATCCTTTCTCAATATACAGTTGTATGGTTGTCTATTGGAGAATGTCATTGTCTATTATCACCTGAAAAAGGGACTATCTCTAGGAGAAATGATAAATTGATCGTTTCTTACAGCATGTGAGTTGATTGTTTGTTGAGGATATTTGTGCTGAAGGAGGAATAAGGAAACAGACACTTAGCTGCCCGTTATTATGGTATTTATTTGGAAAGAAAGAGAAACAGAAGAATTTTCAAAGATAAGTTGATGATGTGATTGATTTGTGGTGTCAAGGCATCATTTTTTGCTTCTTTGAGTTTCAGCGACTAAGCTTTTCTAAGTGAGTTTTTTGGGTCAGAGTTGGATTTAATTGTGGTGATACTGTTGTTTTTCTATTTAAGATAGGAGTTCTTTCCGCACAGCTACTCTGAATATATTCATGAACGGTAGTAGGCTCCTTACATGGAAAAAAATCATTGATTGCTTTAGGTTTGACGAATCATGTAGAAAAATATGTCCTCTTAATTAATATTTTGCCAATGCTGCTGCCTAGAAAAATGCAAATGCTGGTGCCCATTTCCGTTTTAAATATAAGAAACTCTCTAACTGTATGGTGTGTTGGAAATATTTTTGGTTTGAATCAATAATTTCATGGTTACAGTTGAAAAGCAAGATTATTGAAACATGCCTATGATGTCTGCAGAAAGAACATTATCCAAGATTGATTGATGATGTTCAGTTGATGATAAAAGAGCTGGAAAATGTAACTGTACTTTGGGAAGAGTTATGGCTCAGCACACTTCAAGATCTTCAGACAGGTGAGAAACATGATTTATTTATTTATTTTTATTTTTTATTTTTTGTATAGAAAACATTTTCATTATTAAATGAAATGAACAAAAGGGAAATACCGTCCAGTAGAGATTACAGTAAACTTCTCCAGCCAGATATAAGAGTGTTTAGACTATAATTGCTAAAAGGTAAAACATTTTTACACCAATAGTGAGCCAAGAAAAGAGTTGAGTCAAGCACTCCCATCGAATTCTGTCCTTGTTTTGAAAGATTCTTTCATTCCAAATGGACCAAATTGTAGAACTTACAAAATGCTGCCAAAGAACCTTTCTGTGTTACTTGAAAGGGTGATCTGTGAATAATAAGCAATACCAATCCAACACGTCCCACATCCAACAAAAAGGCTTCAAACAGACAAGCCCAAATCTAAGAAGTGAAAGGATAGTGAATAAAAATATGATTCTATGATTCTGTGAGAAACATGATTTTAAATGCACAATGGCACTTTTACCGGACATAAATCGTTTGATAATGATGAAATTGGTTTTTTCCTGCAAATTCACCATAAATTTAACTTCAAATTGGCCAAATTGTCATTTCACGTCAAATCTATGTGCCAAATTTTGCCTGTAGTACCAAAACTCAGGGATATCATACCTGCTCTATGATTTACTAAAGTTTCTGGGCCAAGTAGTTGCCGCAACATATTGTAACTAGCCTCTACACCGTGGCATGTTGTAACTTCCTAGAACAAAACCAATGTGTACATTACGACGTTACCTTATGATCTGTTCTATGAGCTATACAATTGTGTCCTTGAGTTATAAAAGAATAAGTATTTTTCAATTATTGAAGAATTTTGTCAATTTGTTTTCTTTATACAAAGTAAAACATTGAGAAGTCTGGTTTAATTTCTCAGATGTTATGAGACGCATAAATGTACTCAAGGAAGAAGCTGCTCGAATTGCTGCAAATGTCACTCTCAGCCAGAGTGAGAAAAACAAGATAAATGCTGCTAAGTACTCAGCCATGATGGCCCCCATTGTAGTGGCTTTGGAGCGTCGGTTAGCTTCAACATCTCGAAAACCTGAAACACCCCATGAAACCTGGTTTCATGAAGAGTATGAAGAACAGCTTAAGTCAGCTATTTTTACCTTCAAGAATCCTCCAGCTTCTGCTGCTGCACTTGTTGATGTATGGCGGCCATTTGATAATATTGCAGCATCTTTGGCATCTTATCAGAGAAAGTCATCAATTTCTTTAAGAGAAGTGGCACCTAAGTTAATTTTGTTATCATCATCTGATGTCCCAATGCCTGGTTTTGAGAAGCAGGTTATCTATTCTGAAGCTGACAGAAGCGTTGGCTCTAATATTTCAGGAACTGTTACAATTGGTTCTTTCTCCGAGCAAGTTACTATCTTATCCACCAAAACAAAACCTAAAAAGCTTGTTATACTGGGTTCTGATGGTGAAACCTACACTTATCTCTTAAAAGGTAGAGAGGATCTGCGTCTTGATGCTAGAATCATGCAAATGTTGCAAGCTATCAATAGTTTTTTGTATTCATCTCATTCAACTTATAGTCAATCTCTCTCCGTTCGCTATTATTCTGTAACTCCAATTAGTGGTAGAGCTGGTCTCATACAATGGGTGAACAATGTCATGAGTGTATATACTGTATTCAAGTCATGGCAACATCGGATCCAGGTGGCACAACTCTCAGCAGTTGGTGCTAGCAATTTAAAAAATTCTGTTCCTCCTCAGCTTCCACGTCCAAGCGATATGTTTTATGGTAAAATCATACCGGCACTTAAAGAGAAAGGCATAAGGAGAGTGATTTCACGCAGAGATTGGCCCCATGAAGTCAAACGTAAAGTTCTTTTGGATCTTATGAAGGAGGTTCCGAGACAACTTCTTTATCAAGAACTATGGTGTGCTAGTGAAGGATTCAAAGCTTTCAGTTTGAAATTAAAAAGGTATAATTATTTTGCTTTATATTATAGTTGCTTTCCATTGATTAACTCTGCTACTGTCAAGTACAAACAAACGCTAGTAGGTGAAAAGTTATGACGCTTGCATATAGAAATTTCTAGGTTATCAAAGGTATAATTGTCTTTTTCTGTTTTTGCTTTCTTTATTCTCCTTGTTTCTTCTACTTATTTTTTTTTTTTTTCCTCAAAGGGTCATCGTCTATTTTTCTATGTACTTCGTTGGACTATTTTACTTTGTACTACTGTCTGTACTTTCGGCATGTTTTATTTAAGGAAGATGCAAGTTTTAGTATAACATATATATTCTTCTTATCTTCTTTCTACTTTTATGTTCTCAACTTTCTAGAAAGTGAAGTTCCAAATAGGATTTCTATACAAAGAAGTAAACTTGAAGGGCATGTTTGAAGATCTGGTTTAATAACAGAAAACATTAAAATTTTCTGTAATAATGAATAGCATTAGTATTCTTTTTGTTTTTGTTTTGAGGAATATTTTTTGAAAAACTGTTTTTAGAATAAAAATCTGTTATAATTGTATGTACCGCAGAAATAAGTACACGATATTAAGGACATGTGAGTAAAAACAAAGATAATAAGTACAAGGTTTGAAGAAGAGAAAGCAGATTACAAAGTTATGAAGCTTTTATTTTGAGATAAAGGTAGATGGTGAAATATGTTTTGGATGAATGAGAGCTCACTCCTGGCTAGGAAAACTTCTAAATTTAAATCTGGATTCGTTTCAAGTTCAATTTAAAGTTGACTAATCAACGCTGCTAAACTGAAGTGCCAAATACAATCAAAATGTTCTTCTGAGATTGAATATGTGGAATAATCTGGTCACATAAATCTTCTTAAACCCTTTTTTCCATACAATCTTGGAGTTCTTTTCAAGCTGATAATGTGGAGTTCTCTTTAAGCTTATAATGTGGAAGACTTAATTTTGAAGGTGAAAAATCTTGCTTACTACCTCTACTTCTAAGTTGTAATTACTTCTCATACTCTCGCATTTGGAAAGAGTAAATTGGAGGTGTGGGTGGGTAATGCTTGTTGTAAAGAAATGCAGCACCTTTGTGTATTGTCTCTTTCTTGTACACTACTTTGTCGTTGAGCCAATTTGTGACAATTTTTTTTGTTGATAAGCAATAATTATTGAATCAGTTTCCTAATCTTGCAAGATTCTAAATTTTGTTTTCTACTCAGGTATGCAGGAAGTGTTGCAGCAATGAGTATGGTGGGACACATCTTAGGCTTAGGCGATAGACATTTGGATAATATTCTTATGGATTTCTCCACTGGAGATGTTGTACATATTGACTATAATGTTTGTTTTGACAAAGGGCAGAAACTGAAAGTTCCAGAGATCGTTCCTTTTCGTCTCACCCAAACTATGGAAGCAGCTTTAGGACTGACAGGAATAGAAGGGACCTTCAGAGCAAACTGTGAGGCTGTGCTGGAAGTTCTGAGAAAGAACAAAGACATACTCCTAATGCTGCTAGAAGTTTTTGTGTGGGATCCTCTTGTGGAATGGACGCGTGGTGATTTCCATGATGATGCCACTATAGGTGGCGAAGAAAGAAGAGGCATGGAGTTGGCTGTTAGCTTGAGTTTATTTGCATCTCGTGTGCAGGAAATTCGTGTCCCCTTGCAGGTTCTAATAATTTCCATTGAATGATAATAATTTTGTTCCTATTTTCCTCTTTGGCTTTTTGGTTATTTTGTCTTTTCAGGTGATACTGGGGATAAAGGGTCCTTGGGAACAATAGTTTGTTATTTCTGTTGGTATTAAGTTGACATGGACAGAGAGGTCTTTGTACGGGTAGAAAGAGAGGGGCAGGCAGCAAGAATTTGGATCATGCTAGGAGGGATTGAGGACCATCTAACTTCCATAAGAACTAATAATATTAATTTTTAAGCCATGTCTATCACATGCTTCAAGTCAATGAAGTTATTTATTCATGTGTGCAATGATATACCTTTTTCCTGCCCTCAACGATGGAATTATCTCAATCAGGCGTGAAGTTATTTAATTTTTCAAACTGTTGGTAGATGTTCCACTCACTCACCAGGGAATCAGCGATCACAAAACATAAAATATGGGCTCATTACTGTTCAATAGATGAGTTAGGAGTTTCATACTAACCTGGGCTCTGGTGGCGGTATCATTTTAGAGTACGTTTAACATATTTTGTGTGCAAACTCATCGTGGTTCTGCTTAACATTTTTCAGGAGCATCATGATCTTTTATTGGCTACCCTACCTACTGCTGAGTCTTCTCTTGAGGTAACACTTGACACTTGTATCCTGTCTATAACATTCTGAATTCTACCATTTTTATTTTTTGCTTCTATGAATTTCCTTCTTAACCGAATAATCTATACCAGGGGTTTGCGAATGTCCTAAATCACTATGAGCTTGCCTCTGCGCTCTTTTATCAAGCTGAACAAGAAAGGTCAAACCTAGTTATGCGTGAAACATCAGCTAAGTCAGTTGTTGCGGATGCAACATCTAATGCAGAGAAAGTTCATACATTATTTGAAATGCAGGCTCGTGAGCTTGCTCAAGCTAAGGCTATTGTTTCTGAGAAAGCTCAAGAAGCTTCAACTTGGATTGACCAACATGGAAGAATCCTTGATAGTTTAAGGAACAATATGATCCCAGAAGTAGATACTTGTTTGAATCTGAGAGCAGTTGGAGAAGCTTTTTCACTTATATCTGCAGTCACGGTGGCTGGAGTTCCAATGACAGTTGTTCCTGAGCCTACCCAAGTGCAATGCCATGATATAGATAGGGAAATTTCTCAGCATATAGCTGCACTAAGCGATGGACTTTCTTCTGCTGTAACTACAATTCAAGTTTATTCTGTTTCTTTGCAGAGATTTCTGCCTCTAAACTATGGAACAACTAGTGTAGTTCATGGCTGGGCTCAGGCTTTACAACTATCGAAGAATGCCCTCTCCTCTGATATTATTTCACTTGCAAGGAGGCAGGCTACTGAACTTATTATAAAAGTGAACGCTGATAATGATTCCATACAAGTCAATCATGATAATATGTGTGTTCAAGTGGAGAAATACGCTAAGGAAATTGCAAAAATTGAAGAAGAGTGTACTGAGCTTATGACCTCTATTGGTACAGAAACTGAATTGAAAGCCAAAGATCGCCTTCTATCAACTTTTGTGAAATATATGGTGGCTGGTGGCCTTGTAAGGAAAGAAGCTATTTCATCTTTCCAATTGGGACGGCTTACACATGATGGGAAAAAGGACATCAACATGCAGGTGGAGCTTGGGGAAGCAAAGGAAAAAAAGGAAAAGCTACTATCTAGTATCAATGTTGCTCTGGATATTCTATATTGCGAGGTTAGAGGAAAATTGCTGGACACTTTTAATGGTATGAGTGATGAGAGACTAGCGAATGCAACTTCACCTCATGATTTTAATGTTGTTTTCTCCATTCTAGAAGAGCAAGTGGAGAAATGTGTGCTTTTGACAGAGTTTCATACTGAATTACTGGACTTGATTGATAATAAAGTGCTGAGCATTGAAAACAAAAATAAAAATCGGCACAGGAACCATTCTCATAGAAACTGGACTTCCACTTTTAATGTCATGTTGTCATCTTTTAAAGGCCTGATAGGGAAAATGACTGAGGCTGTTCTACCTGATATAATTAGATCTGCTATTTCGGTGAATTCAGAAGTTATGGATGCATTTGGATTGGTCTCACAAATTCGGGGATCCATTGATACAGCACTAGAACAGTTTCTGGAGGTTCAATTAGAGAAGGCTTCTTTAGTTGAATTGGAAAAAAGTTATTTTATCAATGTTGGCCTCATTACGGAGCAGCAATTGGCTCTTGAGGAAGCTGCTGTAAAGGGAAGGGATCATCTCTCTTGGGAAGAGGCCGAGGAGCTTGCTTCAGAGGAGGAAGCTTGCAGGGCAGAACTGCATCAACTGCATCAAACATGGAACCAGAGAGATGCACGCAGCTCGTCTCTTGCAAAGAGGGAAGCAAATTTAGTAAATGCATTGGCTTCATCAGAATGCCAGTTTCAATCTCTCATCAGTGCTGCAGTGGACAACGAGTCTCTTACTAAAGGCAACACCTTATTGGCCAAATTAGTTGAACCTTTTTCTGAATTGGAATCTATTGATGAAGTGTGGTCGTCCACTGGAATTTTTTTTGCATCTAACTCAAATGGGATTCCTAAATTGTCAGATGTGGTGAGTTCTGGGTACCCAATATCTGAATATATTTGGAGATTTGGTGGCCTGTTGAGCAGTCATTCTTTCTTTATTTGGAAAATTTGTGTTGTGGATTCTTTCCTCGACTCATGCATACATGAAATAGCTTCAGCCGTGGATCAAAATTTTGGATTTGATCAGCTCTTTAATGTTATGAAGAAAAAGCTTGAGCTTCAGCTTCAAGAATATATTTTTAGGTACCTTAAAGAACGGGGTGTTCCTACAATGTTGGCTTGGTTAGATAAAGAAAGGGAATATTTAAAGCAACTGGAGGCAAGAAAAGAAAATTTTCATGAACCCCACGATCAACAAAAGAATGATTTTGAATCTATTGAGAGGATCAGGTATATGCTTCAGGAACATTGTAATGTGCATGAAACTGCTAGAGCAGCAAGGTCTGCAGCTTCACTTATGAGAAGGCAGATGAATGAGCTCAAGGAGACTCTTCAGAAGACTAGTCTGGAAATTATTCAAATGGAGTGGTTACATGACATGGATTTGACTCCTTCACAATTTAATCGGGCAACCTTGCAAAAATTTCTTTCTGTAGAGGATAGTTTATACCCCATTATTCTAGACCTTAGCCGATCTGAATTACTGAGAAGTTTGCAATCTGCTGCTTCAAGGATAGCCAAGTCAATTGAAGGCCTTGAAGCTTGTGAGCGAGGTTCTCTTACAGCTGAAGCACAGCTGGAGAGGGCAATGGGGTGGGCTTGTGGTGGCCCAAATACTGGTTCGGTGATAAATACTTCTAAATCTTCAGGGATTCCTCCTCAATTCCATGACCATATCTTGAGGCGGAGGCAGCTGTTATGGGAAACTAGAGAAAAAGCATCAGACATTATTAAGATTTGCATGTCTATATTGGAATTTGAAGCATCCAGAGATGGCATCCTTCAATTTCCTGGAGATCATGCTTTTAGTACAGACAGTGATAGCAGGGCATGGCAGCAAGCTTACTTGAACGCAATAACAAGATTCGACGTTTCTTATCACTCCTTTGCACGTGAGCAAGCTTCTCTCTCATATTTTGATGTTGTCTTATTGCACTATTTAAGCCCCTTGGTTCTAAAGAAAATTTGTTTAATTCAGAATACATAATGAAGATCGTTAAAATATTGAGGTTCTGAAGCTACTTGAAGTTTAGTAATTAGATGAAAGATTTTTTTGGACTTTCAATTTCCTTTTCTTTTTTCCAGATTTAATGCTATAATGTTTGTTTTGTTTGTAGATTTTTTTTCCAAAAAAAAAAAAAAGAATGATACTTGGGTCAAATGGTTAAATTACAAATTGAGTTCTTGAATTTTGAGGTTCGTGTCTATTTAGCCTTTGAAATATAAAATTTCAATTTAGTTCACTTTTGAATTTTTAAAATTCATAGATACAAAATTGAAATTTTAGACTTTCCTTAGACTTAAAATTTAAATTTAAATTTAACATATCAATAAAAGTTTAGATATCTATTAGACACTTTGAAAATTTTTAGGGATTAAACGTGTAATGTAATCTAAACAAATCTGTAACTGTTAGGTTAAAGGATGTTCTTTTTAATTATTCTTTACGTTCTATATTAGGTACTGAACAAGAATGGAAGCTTGCAGAAAGAAGCATGGAGGCTGCCTCAAACGAATTATACTCTGCAACCAATAATCTTCGCGTTGCCTCTCTTAAAGTGAAGTCTGCTTCAGGTCATGCATCTTTCTGTCATTTAAGCTCAAGCATATTGATAAACACACAAGCTTTAAATATTTTCCTCATTTGATATACACAAGCTTTTATCTGAAAGGTTTACGTACCAAAAGTATCCTTGTAGATGTTATTTTCAATACCTTTAACTAATTGCTTGGACCTATTGGTTCTCTTTGCAGGTGATTTACAAAGCACTCTTCTCAGTATGAGAGATTGCGCATATGAAGCAAGTGTTTCACTCTCAGCATTTGGTAATGTCTCAAGGAACCACACTGCTTTGACCTCTGAGTGCGGTTCCATGCTTGAAGAGGTAACTCAATATATTTTTAAGGTCTTGGATTTCTTTTGATGCTATTGTGTCGCAGTATGTCTGAATTTGTTGTAGTCAGGATGTTCCTTCAAAAAAGAATCAGCAATTCCTAAAAGACACCTAGACCATGTCTACATAACAACACAATAATCGATCTTGTTATATTGAACGGAATATTATTAAATAGCTATAGGAAGACTGCTACACTAAAGATAGTTAATACTTTGCAAAACATAGGTACATCTTTAGCATTTTCCTTGAAACTCTGTTATTTACTGCTTTTTATCCTTCTGATTGCAACTAATGATATAATGTAAAGTCAACTAAAAGATGTTCCCTTGTTTATGAGAAATCACACTTGGGGTAAGACATTAAGAGGTACTGAACCTTCTCTTCTAGAAAAGATGTTCCCTTGGGGTAAGACATTAAGAGGTTTTAGTAAGTGTGATTTCTCAACCTCTTAATGTCTTACCTTACTAAAACCTCTTAATGTCTTACCCCAAGGTCCCAACACATATAATAGCGCAAACGCTGACAAGCCACAAAATAAGGATCCTTATTATGCGAAGGTAGGTGAAACATAACCTCCTCCAACATGAAGTTAATCTCTAGGCTAAGCCAAATTAAAATTGTAGGATTGGAAAAAGCAGCTCCAAGTCGACCAAGTGATATGTCAAGTTCAATGAAAATAGTTGAGGTTCACAGCTACTCCCCTTCAAAGAATACAATATTACAGCCTGTCAAGCAGAGTGACCTTGTTAGGATCTGATCCAGGACATTAACAGAGGTCCAAAGGGAGACATAGAACCTAACAAGGGACTGACCTTCCTCTAGGACCTTTCAACCTCAATAAAATCTCTTATTGTCTTACCCCCAAAGTCCCAACACATTGAATAGTGCAAATGCCGTGAAGCCACAAAATTAGGACACTTATTATGAATAGTTGGGTGAAACATCCAGGGCATTAACTCAGCCATGAATAGGCCAAGCAGATTTTTTTTTTTAATCAACAGACACTTCCCCTATTAATCTTTTATCTTGAAATAGTCTAAAAAAAGACAAACCGGTTTCAATTAGTAAAGGAATCCTCCTCCAAGTACAAAAAGATATTATAGTCAGAAACTGCAGATGAAATAATGCCAACTTATCTCTGCCCACCTGGAATCCCTCAAAGACATTACTCACCATCCCTATGCTCTACTTAGAACCACAAGAAAAAATAGAAAGGGAGAAAGAAGGTTGCCTAAAAAAGACCTTCCTATAAATAAGAATTGGGCAACTAACTGTACTAATGCAGTTTCGGGTTCAAGATCTTCACTTATTTCTAAGGCCTTCTGCAGAGTTTTGTCCTAGAAATTCCAATCAACATGATTGTAATAGCCTGAATGGTTTTTTGTTTTTTAAGACATGTAACTTTGAAAAAAAATAACAAAAGATCCTCATCTTCTTTGCAACCACATGAGCAATAAATCTCAGGAGGTAAGCAGAAAAGAAAAAAATATGTTCTTTATTATATCATTGGTTGTAACCTTTCCTTCGAAACAATCCAAAATTGGAACTTTTTGAAACTTTTGCTTACCAAACATGTTTAACCGCAAAAATAGGATACAAGAGTGACAATGATGAAATGAAGAAAAGAAGATTTAAAGGAGAAAGACACCGTATGACCAAGGTTCCAAATACAATTATCATAAAATAATTAAATATTTTGATTTATTAAGTTATACTTCTTAACAAACTGGCAATGATACTAAAAAATTAAAAGTATATTGGTGAAAGATAGCTAATAATATACTTCCTTTTATTGTTATAATCCTTGGTACTTTGTTGATAAGTATGTAATTGTTTATTTCCTCATACAGTCATTAATGGTTAGTGTTGAAGGATAAGCAAGTTAGGAGATATTTGTATAATCCCATTAAATAAGGGAAGTAGTTGACCTGTTTAATTTATTTTTGTTCTTACTTAGTATTTGGAGATTATTTAGATTTATTGTTATTTAGATTTATAGGGTTACACAAATATTCCTTAAATAAAAGTTATTCCTTCAACACTATGTTCGCTCCGTTATGCCCCTAATTTCTTTTCCCATTTGATCCAATGAAATTTTATTTCTAGATTTTATCACCAAATATACCTTTAAAACTTCCAATATTTTTGTTCTGAACATAGAAATTATTAGCCGCTGCATAACCATGTCTTATCGTCAAGAGGACTTGAGTCAGCTTTTATCATCATATCTCTGCTTGCCATCAGTTCATATAAAATTAAATGGAGGCGCATTAGTCTGTGTATGAAGAAAAATTCTATGCAGTCTTCAATTTCATTGATCTCCTGTACGGAAGATGATATGGGCTATGTTCAACGTGGGAAGCATAAGAAAGTATTGAAAGATGCTCTATGTTTTATAGATGACTTTTGGATTTCCTCCTCTCATAGGCACCATTTTTTCTTTTACTTTCTTCAAGTATTTGTTTATATCGTTTATGATTCATTTGCACGTTGTGGTTGTGATCTCTTTTGATCAAGAATGTCAAACTACATTTTGTATTCAAGTGCAGCTAATATTTCTATATTCCCTGTAGGTACTAGCAATAACTGAAGATCTGCATGATGTTCATAATTTGGGAAAGGAGGCTGCTGTAATTCACCGTCGTCTTATTGAAGACATTGCGAAGGTATTTTGATCTCTCTTTTACTCACTGAATCTCAATATATTTAATTTAGGCAAACATGATGTTAGAGCATGATAGATTATTCCGTTTCCAAATTAGTCACCTGCTTGCATTCCCCATGTGAATTGATACTGGTCAAGGTATTTCCCATATCATGGTTTTTATGCTTAATTGTTTCACTCCTTAATCAGGCAAATTCTGTCCTTCTCCCCCTCGAGGCAATGTTGTCCAAGGATGTTGCGACCATGATTGATGCTATGGCAAGAGAAAGAGAGATCAAGATGGAAATATCACCGATACATGGACAAGCTATATATCAGTCCTATTGTTTGAGAATTAGGGAGGCCTGTCAGATGTTAAAGCCCTTGGTTCCTTCTCTTACATTGTCTGTGAAGGGTCTGTATTCCATGTTTACCAGGCTTGCTCGAACTGCAAGTCTCCATGCTGGCAATCTTCATAAAGTATGAATGGAGTTTATGATTCAGCTTGTTGATTTCATGAATTATCTTACAGTACTTTTTGGTGCTGATTTCCACCAAATGTGACTATTTTTCAGGCCCTTGAAGGACTAGGAGAAAGCCAGGAAATAAAGTCAGAGGGAATTCACATAACTAGGCCTGACTTCAATCGTGAAGTGGATGCTGCTGACTTTGAAAAGGAGAGAGAAAGCCTCTCCTTGTCTGATAGTGGGAGCAGCAAAGATATCCCTGATGTTACCAGACTTTCTTTACAAGATAAAGAATGGCTATCTCCACCTGATAGTTTCTGCAGCAGCAGCTCTGGATCTGGCCTTACCTCTGGTAGCTTTCCAGACAGCTCCAATGACCTAACAGAGGAGATGGATCAACATTATAATAGTTATAGTAACAGAGAAGCTAGAGTTTGTCCAAAAAGTACCTCATTTTCTCAAACTGACATTGGAAAAATCTTACCTTTAGAAGAGTCAGAATCAAAATCCACAGATGGCAGTGAAACCTTTTTTAGGAAGTTATCAACCAATGAATTAAATGGAGGTATAAAAATTGTTGCAACACCAGCTGATGAATCTATTGAAGTTCCTTCTATTGCATCGCATCCATTGACTGAGACTGTTGAAAAGCTGGGGGAGGAAAGTGGTGTAACCTCATCAGATAAGAGGTTGGAAGATGAAAATCAAGAGGCTCCTCCTGCTCAGAAGGCTGCGTGGAGTCGTGCAAGCAGGGGTAAGTAGTGTACATTCACTCAAGTTTACGTACCTAATGTCCTTAACCCCCACGTTTCAGTTTCCACTGCTGCATCAAATGATATTTATGTTCTAGGAGTTTTCATGATATTGATCAAAGTTATTCTTCAATCATCGACTGTGTTAGATAAGAAATTACTTGTCAGCCGTCGGGGTCAGTAATAAAAGAGGAATGAACCCTCCCTCAGAAGTCTTAGAAGGCTTCATAGTTAAATTTCCAGACAATATCCTTAATTCAAGAAGCAAGAGTATTCTTACCAAGTTGTTACAATTTCCTTTATACAACTGAATGAGTGAAATTTAAGAAAAAGGAAAGAAAAATAAAAAATAAAGGATGAGAAGAATCCACTCTCTTTAAATACTTCCAGAAAATGGATTACAAAACTATTCCACTTACCTGCTGTTTAAGAGCATGATTATCATGACAAGAATTTGAGAGGGTATTGCAAGAAGTTTAAAAACTATACTTCCAGACATTTTCCCACCGTCTCTTGATGTCCTGAAGGGTTCTTTTATTTCTCAACCAAACTTCTCAGAGAGCCGTAATGGCAATCCTCAAAAGGGTGGTATAGGGAGAAGTAGGTCAATCTTAGGTATCCTAAGTTAGTCCTTTTTGCCATCTTTTTGTGTATTAATTCTCTATAAATCGGAGGACCCTTTCGTGTAGTCTACAACCTTTGTGTCATATAATAAATAATTGAGTTTAATTATTGGAGATTTCCCCTTGAGACTACTTGATCTACACCAGAGAGTTTTAGCCTGCTTGTTGCTTGCTACCTGAGATATGAAAAACAGTTCAGCATATTTATGGAGTCCAACAACGAAATAGCTTGTACCACAGACCTTTGAGTAGAAATACATTCTAGAAAAGAGCCATTCTAGGGATGAAAAGAGCCATTCTAGGGATCCCATATTGGATGAAAAGAGCCATTCTAGGGATTCTCCTCTGAAAAGTATTGCCGGTGGGGCTGGGTCCAGGTTAACGAGGCCTGAGAAAATCTTTACACTTCGATGTAAAAGATTCAATGCACTATCCGTGTATATATGCTTAAAGACATTTGATTGAAAACTGGTTGAAACCATCAAGCATTTATCTCCTCGAGTACTTACACATAGGAGGTAGTTGTCATCTTAGCTTGGTATAATCATTGTAGGAAGCCGGGCTATTAAGGAGACCTGGAACTCTCCTATACACTTTACCCAAATTCAATTAGTTTCTCTCTGTCTTACCATCAGGGGAGAATTTACTACTTATTCGTGTGAAGCTACTTGTTGACTACCACCAAACCTGCCAATAAAGCCAAAAGCTTGAGTTGACTGTAAATTTATTATTTTCTTCGTACTATTAGTACTACTTTGCAAATGAGTTACTTGAGCTAGGTGTGAAAGGAGGTTTTGTACGGTTGTACCAATACTAAGGCCAAGCTACCCACTTAACCAAGTCTTAGGTTTAGGTTCATGATAGAATCCACCCAGTTCAAAAGAGTTAATGATTAAGGAAATTTTGAGATTTCAATGAGTTAATATTGTTATCACTTCTCCACCTAGTAATGTTTATGAACTAGTTTCCTGTGCACATTTTTTAATTCTAAATGCAAATATGTGTTTTTTTTCTTTTCCTATCCATTGTTTTTTTTTTTTTTTTTTTTTTTTTTTTTTTTTTTTTTGAGTTTGCTTTTGCTGTGCTAGCGGATTATAGCTCTGCCTCTTCATAAGATATGGCCTGTTTTATTTATTGATAGATGTTCTTAATGCTAATATTGTTTTAAAATATATATATTTGGGTAGGGGAATTAGCTACTTTAGAAGGGAAAACAAATCACAAATAATAAAAACTAAACCCACTAAAAATATTATGAAACTGTTTGTCTCCACTGTAATGCTGGGCTAGTTGTGGCTATTCTAATGCATATTAAGCAATTCACCGCTAGTGTTAGTTATTGCATATAAATTAGCCTCGGTTCCTTAATTTACATTCTGATACAGCAAGTTGCTTTTTGTTATTGGAAAGTCCGCACAATTTTCTTGTTTATGAGCTTCTTCGCATTCAGAGGGAAAATTGAATCATCCCATTTGATGTGGCATTACATATGTCATTTTAGATGTTAAAAGTCGTGTTATGGCTTTCTCAGGTAGAAACGCCTATGCAATGTCTGTTTTACGGCGTGTTGAGATGAAACTCAATGGACTAGACAATGTTGATAACAGGTACCTACGCTTAACTTGAAGCTATATTGACAGTCTTTATGCTGGAGTTCTGACAAACTTTTTAACTGACAGGGAACTTAGCATTGCTGAGCAAGTGGATTATCTACTTAAGCAAGCAACGAGTGTCGACAACTTGTGTAACATGTATGAAGGTTGGACTCCATGGATTTGAAATTTGATGACCAAGGAATCTTGGATGTCATGCCTGTTCTGAGGGTTTTGGTTAAGAGATGTTCTTCAAGATTTAGACTGGCATCAGGTTCATTAATCCATAACGTGGAAGGCTAAGCTGAGAACTACAACGATGCGGGACATCTCATTTGCTACGTCTGTACGCCCCACAGTCGAATTTCATTTCATCATATGGATTTCTCAGTCTACAGTGGGCAAGGAATTGACCGAGACTGCTTGAAAAGCTGGTTTAAGATCGTTCTTGCTATTACCATCTTTGAGATGTGCACCTGAGCTATTGAGGAAGCTTCCGAATAGTGTGCAACATTCCCCATGTTCCAATACGCTGCCTTGCTCAAGGCCGTGGCAGGTAATATGTGATACCAAAGGAGCTTCAAAGTTATTCAAAAATGGAACCAACCTTTACTCCATTTGCCATCAGAGACTTATCTGGGAATATTGCATTAGATGTTGGGAGTTCTGGATTGTTGGTAACGAGCCATCTTCGAGGTCGATAATTTGAGGAGGTAGGGTTCTTGGAAACATGCTGTTTTATGATATTTTTATTCCAATCTTTTGGCAAATTGTCGCTTCCCCAGATGAGAAATCGAATAATGTAATGCATTACTGTATCAGTTGGGAAACTGATTCTTCAGCCATTCAAATAGAATGGCAATGTGGAGTGCTCCCTTGGTTATAGCCATTCATATGTAACATGATAGTCATATGATAGTTTATGACTCTTTTGTGCGAATTGATTCAGTTTGGTTCGATTTGTCGGTTCTTTAGTCTTCTGTGCACCCCTAGCCATTCATAACTCGGCTTGGTTCGAATGTGTCCAAGTGATGTATGGTATTAGTGAATAATTTCAACAAATACTTCCCCTAGGCCTCATTCTAGTAGTAGAAAGAATGGTTGGTGAACATTATTTGCTGGTCAGTTTTGGTTCATACTTTGCGCTTTGGATGTTTTATGACTTTGTAGGGTATCTCTATTTAAATAACGTTCCCAATTCAAAACAACCAAAACAACCGTTTTTGAAGCATGACTTCTCCTTTGCTTTTGTGTTTCTATCCATTATTGTGTTCTTTTGTGTTTCTATCATTTTTTTAGTTTGAGAATGAAAATAAATATTTTTGTTTATTGAACAACTTTGATTCTTAGGTTTGTTTTCGTTGAAATCAACCTCATTTATCGATGGCGATGAGGATCTATTCAAACTGACAGGGAGAGGAATGAATATGCTCAACGGATTGAATTGATTAGTCTTCATCTTCTTCCCTTTCACTCTTTCAAGGGCGAGCGGCTGGATCATGTGTAGTTTTTGTTTTTGCTACCTCTAATTAATCCATTTACTCTTGATTTAGAAAGGAAGGGGTCCTAGACCTTTTGGGCGATAGGCAAAATCTCTCTAAGCTTCATCTTCGAAAGCTTGAAGACAACTACCCTATCTAAGCGGGCGGAATGAAGAGAGGGATTAGTAATAATCCACGACCGTCGAAAAAGCTCATTCCCTTCAGATAACACTCATTGTTGCTTAGTGCATCGACATGTTGCACCTATGATGATGCTTTGTGGGGAGTGAAATAGCTTGATCGAAGAGGGAAACTATTAGCAAAGTGCTATCGCACCATAGCCATCTCTTTAAACCTATTTTCAAAATAAGATTTAAGGTTTAAAAAAAAAAAAAAAAAAAAAAAAATTAATAAATGAAAACAAAAATGGACAAAATAAAAAAGAAAAAAAAACCTATAACAGACATTTTGAAAGTATAAGAATTAAAATAAATAAAAGTTAAAATTACAAAAACAAAAAATAAATCAGGTAACAAAATGGTATTCAAACCTAATTCAATTGATATTTTCTTAGAATCTATACTAAGTTGTATCAATTAAAATCTCAAAATAATAATTATATCAATTTAAATTTCAAATTTTAAAATTCATAATAAATTTCAATTTAAATTAGAATCTATACTAAGTTGTAATTTATAAATATTTTTTTTCTTATTTTAATTCATAATAAATTTAATATCACTTAAATAAAATTATTATTCTCCCAAAATCCTAATTAAGAAAATAATCATGTAATTCTTTCTTTAAAAAAAACGGATTTTTCTCCAAAAATAGAAAATTTCCAACCTTAGAAGAAGGGCAAAAATGGAAAGAAAAAAAATAGGGAGGGGTATAGTTGAAATAAAAAATATAATAAAGGGTTAAATCTGCAAACTTTTGAGACTAAGACAGACAGTGGTCCAGAAGGCCACTTTTGAAGCTTAAATTGTTTGATAACTATAAAGTCTTTGGTCGGCCAATATTTTATATAATAATTCCTTTTTAATATATAAAACAGAATTTCTTTTAATTTTCCTAAATTATTTTCAATCTTAAAATTAAAAAAAAATATATGATTTGAAATAAATAAAAATGATAGAATTTCTCTACTTTCGATCTATTTGTGGTTCTCAAAGAACCGAATCTCTCTTTGAGACGTAGTCTAGTTCATTACGTCTTGAAATTTCTCTTTTTATTAAAATCGTGGTGTAATGTGTATCTTTTTCTGCTCGATCATGAAACCGATAAAATCAAAAATTAAAAATTTTATTTTTTTGAAAACTAAAAAAAAAAAAAAAAAACCTTTTAAAAAACTTTTTTTTTTTTTTTTTAAATTTTAGAATCTGATGAGAAAAAATATTATTAAATGGGACATAAAAATAGTCTTTTAAAAACTTAATTTCAAAGATATTTAAAATTAAAATCCCAAAATAACTTTTTTATTTATTATTATTTTTTTTTATAGAATAATATCAACAAAAAAGTCCAAAACCCAAATCAAATCAATTCAATGGGAAAAAATTTAAATAAAAAGAAAATTCATCAATTATTAATTTGATTTAAAGTGATGTGGGTCCCACCACACATCCACGTCACCATCCTTATCATCTTCTCAATTCTTCCACATAATCACTGCCAAATAATCCAAAAATAGAGTCCCCACACGCTAACCACTTTCCCATTCCCTTTTATCTCTCCCACTCTCCCACCAAAAAAAAAAATTATGTTCATGACTTTGTTTTAGGCTTCTCCCAGAACGTCTCATACTAATGGAGATAATGGAGATAGTATTTCTCACTTATAAACTCATAATCTTCTCCTAAATTAATCAATGTGGGACTCACTTCCAATAATTTTGAACAGGAATAATCTTCACCTTCAGAGTAGCTTGCAATGATACCAATTTTAAATTTTAAATTTTATCCTGATCCGAAAATTAAAAAAATTAGAGTTTTAAAATTTTAATGCCTAGATGCAAAGTATACATTATTCTTAAATTAAATATATTTATTAATTTGGATGCATATGTTTTTTAAATTAAATTATTTATTTATAAACTACATAGGCCAGCTCATCAACTCAGCAGAATCTTTTCAAATCCTTAGCATAGTTGTCATCGACTCATATATTTTTATTGCTAAGAATTTTAAAATTTAAAATAATTTATATGTTTTAATTGAAATTAATAAATTAAAATATATTAGATCTATAAATAGTTTAAAAAAATTGAAAAATGAAATATCTATTAGAATATACCTCAAAATTCCTCCATTAATTGACTATTCAACCCATGAATAATAATATTAATTAATTAATTAATTAAATATATGTCCTCTCTATATAAATGTCTAAAAGAAAAAGAAAAAGAAAAAGAAAAAGAAAAAGAAAAAGAAAAAGAAAAGATGTCGGCAATGGTGGAGTCATGGATGAGCGAGCTGGGGAAGTGGAAGAACAGAGTTGAAGCTCAGAAGAAGAAGAAGAAGAAGCCATTGATACCCAAATCCAACCAATTCCTCCAAAACGACGCCGTCTCTGCACATTCCGACGACACAGAAACAGAAAGAGAACGAGAAACCACCATCTGTCTGCTCATCGATCGCTTCGCTCCGTCGTGATGCGCCGCCGGAGAACTCCCCCTCCTCTGTTTTCCTCTGTTTTCCTCTGTTTTCCTCTGTTTTCCTCTGTTTTCCTTCTCATATCTTTGTAAGTATTTCATGAATATATTTGTAGAGTAAATCAGTTAATTTTCTGCTTTTTCCCACCGCCACCGCCGTCTCTTCACGATGCGGCGGTGGTTCTCCACTTTTCCGGTCGGCAGCGGTGGTGGCTTCCGAAGGTTCTGGCTTTCAGCTGCCCGAAAAGTCCGAAACGAGTAGTGTATATTTCTATTTTAATCTTTTTTTTAATAAGATTCTGTTCTTTTTATTTATTTATTTATTTATTTATTTTTATTTACTGTGTCTCTTACTTTGCCATAATTCTCAATTTATCTTTAATTTTCTAAAACTTTAGATCATTCAATATTAATTAATTTTTTTCCATGAATTTAAATATATTTCACAGGTGAAATTTAAATTTTAAGAATCTTAAACTAAATTAAATTAACCTAAATTAGTATACTTTTAAAATTTTAATTTAGGGAAATGATTTATAAGTTAAGTAAATAATATTTTAAAATCTTATTGCAATTATAAAATTTAATGATTTATTAGATTTTCAAAATTTTAAATTTACGATTAAAATTATAATTTAATAAAATTTAGGGATATTAAACTAAATTTATAATTTAATGGAACTCGGTATACTTTTAAATTTTAAATTTAGGGAAATGATTATAAGTTAATCAAATAATTTTTTTTTTTTTTTTTTTTTTTTGAAATTTTATCACATTTATAAAATTTAATGATTTATTAGACTTTCAAAACTTTAAATTTACGATTAAACTTATAATTTAATAAAATATTTAATATTTAATATTTGATACAAAATTTAATTGAAATAGAAGGATGGACAAAAGGCTATGGCAGTGAAAATATATCTCATGCTTCTAAAAAAAGAAAATAAATTAAATTAAATACTTTTTTGAGTAATGATATTTTATTTATTAAATTGTGTGGTTAATAGTCTGTCCACATCGGTGCCACGTGCTGCGCCTTTAATTTGATAATTTGAAGAAAAATCTGAGATGTCACATCACATGTCACCTTAATTTCCTACACGACACTAATTTCATAAGTTTGGCGTAACAGGTGTCTTGTTTTTATTTGTCCGAAGTTTTGTACATGACACGTAATTGCAACACGTGGGTTAACGCTTTAATGATACGTGTCAAGTTCTAATTGGATTAAGTTATTTCATTCCCCCATAATATTTACTCTTAGGACACTTTGGAAAGTTTTAGGACCTGTTGATACAAAATAAAAGATTTAATATATAATAATAAAAAAAAGATAAAATTGAATTTTTTAAAAAATTAAGATGAAATTGAGAATGAACTCAAAAGATAAAAAGACTAAATAAATATAAATATTTAAGTGATTACCAAATTAGTCTCGACCCGTAATTATCTTGGTAAAGCTTCATTATGTTATATGTCGCGATTTTGGTTGTCCAATGTGTATTGTCTATGGCCGCATATCGAATGTTCCGATCATACTCGTAATTATCTTGGTAAAGCTTCATTATGTTATATGATTATGCTTGTCCAATGCGTGCTGTCTATGGTCGCATGTCGAATGTTCCAATCATACTTGTTCAAAACATGTTATCCATGGTCGTATATCCATTTCAAACCTTTTTACCTGCTTCCATGTTAAATGGGCTTTTACTTTCATGTTAAATAGGCTTTTATTATTATAGTTATATTAACACATGGGTGCATGACCGGTCACCAAAATCATGTCTATACCCGTCATGGCTAAAATACAAATAGTTGTCAATTCTTCCTACCTTGGTTATAAGTTATCAAAGTCGTTGCCTATTCGTTTTTAGCTTATAACATTGCTTATTTAAAAATTGTTCTCAAGATATTTCCTCGCCTAAGTTTTCTAAAACATTCCTCTCAAACATGACACAAAACTCGAGCATAAGTTAATATTGTCTGTGAAGTGCGAATTCACACAACTAACTTGTTCGTTGGGTTAGAACAAGTGTCACACAATCGCTGTCTCACTCCCGCAACAGTGCAATTGTGGCACCATACACCCTCTCGGACTCAAAAAAAATCCAAGGATTCCATTTCGCGGCAAAGCAGAAGTGAATTTATTCAGTCATATGGAGCTGATCTTAATTATTTAACTTTATTTTAGAAGAAAAAGAATAAATAATTTAGAGAGCCATATAATGAACTAAATTTATAATACCTCCTTAAAATTTGATTGCCTATGTGAAGCTGCTGCTTGCATCAACGCTGGCACTTGAAATTTCAGTAACGCTGAGGTTAGGCTTGTCTACTTGCCATTTGATTATCTCCCTTGCAAATCTAAGAGCTGCATTCACATTTTCAGCCTCCATCCCTGTAGTCTGTGAAACAAACAACTTTTTGTCTGTCAAAGAACTGAACAATCTCTTGAATTTCACTGCTATGTACTGAAACGCTCGTTGAGCAAATGCCGGGTTCATGTCGCTGCTACTTCCTCCACCCGAATTTGTAGCCATCATCGAATTGAAGTCGTGGAACCACTCGCATTGGTCAAGAGGAACTTGAATGATCTTTTCTTCAAAGAGATCAAACTTGTTGAGTATGAGAAGGAAGTTCTTCCCTCTCGAGGCTCGATGCGTCACGATGCTTTCGAAGAGTTGCTTGCTTGCCATCATCCGGTTTACTAGAACTCCGTTATCGTCTTCGTCGAATTCATCGTAATCGGTCAAAGAAACACAAAATAAGATTATGTTCATGTCTTCAAACATCTCCAACCATTTGCAGTTCCCTCCCAGGGTACTGTGATGAACTCGAATCAGCTGGTACCTAAAAGTGCAAGGCGTCGGGTTTTTTAGATGGTGACTTCATATAAATGTATGCTAAAATCCATTGAAAAAACAACCTTAACGACGAATCGTGCTCGTAAGGAGGATCGAGATAGGAGTCCTGTCGTGACTCGGGGAATGAGAACTCCATGTTAATGAGGCTGTTACATGAGGAGATCCCCTCGGCATACAAGATGTCTTTGTGAGAAGGGTCATACTCTGTACTTGAAATGTCAACAGCCTGCGTTGATAAAGAATTTTACTATGATCTGTAGTCCAGTATTCACAAGCAGGACGCCAGGGGAAACATAAACTAACCCGATCTAATAAACTGTGATAACCGAAAACCGAAAACATCTAATAAACTGTGAGCATATCTAATAACATAAACTCACCCGAAAACATAACCGAAAACATAAACTCACCCGATCAAGGAAATATGTAGCAACCTTTGGGAGCGTTTCTAGTTCGTGCCTTCTACTGTATGTGGCTTGAAAGGCTTCATCCTTCAATAACTCTTCCACTAATTGGGTATACACACGGGTTGCAGCCGGGAATATGATTTCAAAGTTACCCGAAGCCACGACTTGCAGAAGCCAATCTGCAAATCCTTTCAGTTTAAGGCCAAGGGAATAGGCGGTCTTGCGCTCCAACTGATCTTCATTCCCTGTCACCACAGAACAATCCCGTACTCTACTCATTAATCAGCTGACTAATGTAGTGTGAGATCCCACGTTGGTTGGGGAGGAGAACGAAACATACTCGAAACATACTTTATAAGTGTGTGGAAACCTCTCCCTAGCAGACGCATTTTAAAAATCTTGACGGAAAGTCCAAAAGGAAAAGCTCAAAAAAGACAATATCTACTAGCGGTGGGCATATTCTATACAAGTTATTCATTTTGGGGAAAAAAACACATCTGAAAATTGAATTACAACAGACCTGATGTTGACGAGGTGGACGGATCGTTCACGGGTTTCTTATTTTTCTCGTCCATCAAAATCTCTTCTTCAAAACGTTCCCGTCCTTCCAATAGTATGCTAAGATACCAATACAACTTCCTTTGAATCAGGAACTTTATATTACGACGCTCGTCATCAGAGAAAGGAACTTTATATATTAGTTTGGCCTAAAATGAAGAAATGATCACTGTTCAGGAAGTATACAGGATAAGCATTCTATATCAATATTATTTGTAGTATACCAAGGATAGTGCGAGATCCCATATCAGTTGGAGAGGAGAACGAAGCATTCTTTATAAGGGTGTGGAAACCTCTTCCTAGTAGACGCGTTTTAAAAACATTGAGGGGAAGCTAAAAAGAGAAAGCCCAAAGAGGACACTATATACTAGCGATGGGCTTCAGCTGTTACAAATGGCATCAGAGCCAGACATTAGGTAATGTGCCAACGAGGAGACTGAGCCCCGAAGGGTGTGGACACGAGGCGGTGTACCAGCAAGGACGCTGGACCCCGAAGGGAGGTAGATTAGGGGGACCCACATCGATTGGAGAAGGGAACGAGTGTCAGCAAGGATGTTGGGCCCCGAAGGGGGGTGGTGGATTGTGAGATCCCACATAAGTTGGGGAGGATAATAAAACATTCTTTATAAGGGTGTGGAACCCTCTCCCTACCATACACGTTTAAAAAACCTTGAGGGAAAGGGAAGCCCGAAAAGGATAGCCCAAAGAGGACAATATCCGCTAGCCATGGGAGATATTCCCAAGTACAACCAAGAAGGGTTAAGTAGAAGTTTATGAAGCATAAAATGTAGTATTACTACTGAAATTACCTGCTTGAATATGGTACTCGTGCCAGAATTTTTGTGGCCAACAAGTAGAAGTTTATGAATCGGTTTCAGCTCGGGACAAACATAACTAGCTTTGTCCACTATTTCCTCTCCAGAAGGTGCAGAATTAGAAGGAATAGGCAAAGCAAAAAGAGCACAAGCAAGCTTCGTTCTAGTCTGCAGAGTAAAGTACTTAAAGTGTTCATGTGAGTTTCATATATATACGATAGAGCAGGAAAAATCAAACGTTATCGCATAATGTTACCTTGTCCCATATTTTCCCCTGATTGTTCATTCCCTCTTCTCGATATGATCCATCAGCACTAACCCAAAAAGAAGGCCTTCCTTCACAAGGTACTCCAGCCATCTGCAGCCAACATGATCCCATTTGTGTTATCTGCACGTCCTTATGATTCAATAAAGCTAAACTAACTATAAACGCTGGGAAAACAACACCACCTTCAGTATCCGGAGCTCTTGTTTAGTGATCTCTCGGTTATTGATGCACACGTTTGTATCGCCATTGCTAGCGTCCCTCTTCATCCGACCTCCAACTTCGAGCTGGAAACTAACTATCTGACTCGGTCCACGTCCTTCCTGTTTAGTTCAAAACTGAGTAAGAAACTTCTCATGGTGCAAATGGCTTCTTCTACATGCTCATAAGATCAAACAAAATCAATCAATCAAAGAGAGAGGACCTTTCCCCAGAAGCCTGATACTTTGTCATACCAATACCGTCCTGGTTTTAGATTCTTCGGTGGCTTTCGACAACTTTGTAACATAAGCAGCTCTTGGCGACTTAAACGGTCGCCATTGACGTAAACAAGTCTTGCTGGGAGCTGGTTAACTTCACACCCCTTCTCACGCAACATCGTGCGCTTAACTTCGGAGTCAGTAAGCAACCTCTTGAGCACTTTAGAGACTTTACCAAGGTTCTCTCTTCTTGATTCATCAATCCTGAACCCAATACAACTGATACACTTCCTTCCTTCTGGCATTGATCCCATTGCTCTTATTACACACTCAACACAATATTTGGCTCCACAAACTAAACATACTTCCTTTTCAGTGAAACGGTTCCCTTTGAGGCAGTAATAGCACGACCCTTTCTTCCCCTTCCTTTCAGCTCTAGGCATCTCTTGGATACTCTCATCCTCAAATTGACTTGAATGAGTATCAAGAAAGGTAACAGCTGAAGGCCTTCTGCCATGCCGTGGCTGAGTTTCATCATCATCTTCCTCCTCTCTTACAGCAAAAATCCCAGAAGATGAGCTCCGACCGGATTCTTCCGATTCCGAATCGCTCGAATTCGTGTAACCTTGAAAATCCTCTTCATTCTTAATTTCCAATGATTCTAATCTTCCCCTTTGCTCATAGAAATTCTCTAGTTCACCAGAACTTCCAATTCCATCACATGAATTGATATTACTTTCATCTTCCCCATTATCCTCCTTATTGGCACCAAGACAAACAGAATTAGGGATGGAATTTGAGCCCATCTTCAGTTTCTTCAAGATAGGTTGTATCACAGGCAGCGACGATAAATCATCGCCGAACTGAGACGATGAAACAACAAGAGAAGCAGTAGGAATATCATCGACATTGATAGGAACTGCACGGGGAATTTCGTAATTGATTCCAGGACCAGTATACTCGACCGCAAAAGAACATTCAGCAGAGAAATCTTCATCATTAACAGGAGAAGAAGGCTTCTCCTGGAAAAACTTTTTCAGAATCCGAACCATAACTCGCCGATTAAACAACAAAATTCAAAAAATCCCAATCCTAGCCCATCGAGCATAATCAATTAACAAAACCTCCAAAACACAAAGATCAAAGAAATAAAAAAAATAAAATAAAAAAAAGGAGTAGCGATTCTCCAGTTCGTGGGAGCCCACATTCAAGAAAGTCGAATCAGAAGACTTTATGACGATAGGGCACATGGAAAATGAGTGTCCTGTTAAAGAAAATGGTGGGAATGCGAATGCCATACTCAGTCAACACAAAGACTACAGCGAAGACTTGGATTACTAGAAAAAGAATCCAACGGTGGAAATCAACGCGTTCAAGTAGCAAGAAAATCGATCAGAGGGACAGAACAAAGGTAGGTGTTTGTCATTATTACAATCAATATTGCATACAATACGTCAAATTGGAGAAGAGACTTGTTCGAGTATTACCGATTCTCCATTCCACGTTCGTCGTCCCCACTCCATAGAATCCGAATTGAAAGGCGATTTTGAACATTCTGCGATAGAAAAATAGCGATTTGTCGTGTCGTATCGGGCGGAAGAGGTGAGTAGCGAGCGGGCTAAGGGAACTTTTACCGGATTTCTCGTTTCTAGAAGAAATGACGGTTTGATTCGATATTTTATTTAAAATTAAATAAAAAAAATAAAAAATGTTATCAAAGATATTTTAATTATAGATAATTAACTTTTCTTAATTATTTTAGTATTTTTAGTTTTAGGTTTTTGAATTTATTCGGTGATAATGTTAATAATTCTCTTTGATAAAATATATAAATTTTTAACAATAAATATTTCGAGCATTTTATATTTTAAAAATTAAATATTGTATATAGTAAAATAAATTATATTAAATGAGATATACCATTAATCTTATAATAATTTATTAATAGTTACTTAGTTTTTATTAATTATAGTTTATTATTATTAATTATAATTTTATTTTGAGCCCATTAATTATATTAACTTATACATGTAATTGAAAAAAAAGAAAATAGAGTATAGAAAAGAAAATCATATTTAAAAATTATAAATCCTACCCTGGTTAATCTAAATTCTAACAAAAATATATATATATATATATATTATTATTTTTAAAAAATATCCATTAAATTTTAAAAATAGCATTAACATTCTTTTAACTTTTATAACTTTTTTTTACGAATATTATTCTAATTTTTAAATTTTGGAAATATTTTTTAAATAAAATATAAAATTTAAAAAAAAAAAATATTCTTATTAATTTTAACCTTAAATTAATAATATTTTATATTTTCACTTGAAATCTTCACATTGGTCTGAGTTAAAAGTGGTTGGGCCGAGTAATGTGGGATTGGGCCGAGTTAGCTTTGACCCATTGGACTTGACCCACATTGGTATTGGGCTTAACCCCATCAAAACTGGGCTTTGGGCCCATTGAGCTTTAGAAAAAAACTTATTTAAATTTATCTAAAATACCATATTATTCAAATTTTTGAATTATAATAATTATAATTCTAAAAATGTATTTAATCATTTTATGATTTTGATATAATATTAAAATAATTAAACTATTATTAATTAAATTTAATTTAATTAAGAAAGGGTAAACAAAATGTAATTTAATATTTTTATTTTTCAAAAAATAAAAATAAATAAAAACAGAGAGATGGTTGAATTAAACAAATAATTTAATTAATAAAATAAAAGATCTAAATTGATAATAGACGTGGACAAATGCGAATTTAACACGTGTATTAAAGGCGGGGAAGCAATTTTTGTATTACAAGTCATCTGCTTAGTACGTAACCAAAACAATAACGAAAATGTTTTTTATTTTAATAAAAAAAATTTAAAAATGGAAAAAAAGTCAGAATGCCACGTGGCGGAAGAATCGCGAAAATAAAATAAAAGTGGGCCCACAATTATAAGGTCCACGTGGTGCGGTTATGCAAGGTCATCGTCTTCTACAATTTGATCCAATCCATTTCTTTATTTACAGCAAAATCCTATCTGTCTCTCTGCTCTGCTGCTGTTGTTTCTTCTGCATTTTCACCAGATCCGAAGATCGAAGAGGCGTGCTGAAGATGGTGAAACCGAGCTACTTGAAAATGGTGACGGATTCTGACGCTGCGGATCTGATCTCCAATGATCTACGGGAGCTTGGTAACGCTGCTAAAAAGCTTGCTACACATGCTGTTCAGCTTGGTGCTTCGGGTTTTCCTGCTGCTTTCCTCCAATGGCTTGCTTCCTTTGCTGCTATGTATGTATTTCCCTCTCTCTTTATGCTTTTATTTCTGTTTCTTCCTGGTATTTGTTTGATAGTTGAATTTCATGATGTTATCTTTTTAGTAGGATTTTTTGTTGGAGAGGTTGATTTGGCGATTTTGATTTGCGGAATCGTTTGTGTTTTGTGATCGGTATCTGTTCAACTTGAGTAATTTTTTTTGTTGATTTGTATGTTGAATCGATTGAGGAGTATGAGAACGATTTAGTTAGGGAAGTGATTCGTGTTACAAAATGTGCTTCTGCTTTTCTGTAATGCTTTATGAATCATTGACTTACTGAGTGTTCTTTTTTCGTTTTCGTTTTCGATGAATTTTCTTTTAGGTTTCTTTTGGATCATTTTGATTCCGCTCCAATTCTTTTTTCTATTGATGTTTTTGTACAATTTTCAACTCTAACGTGTTTTGTAACTGCAGCTATTTGTTGATTTTGGATCGAACGAACTGGAAGACGAATATCCTTACCTCGTTGTTGATTCCGTACATTTTCTTCAGTCTTCCTGGAGTGATTTTCTTTTTTCTCAGGTGATCATCTCCACAATTGAGCGATAACCCTAGCAACTGGCTTCAGACGAAGCTCCTGGAATTGCGTTTTTGTTGTCTCTGGCTAAATTGCTTTCTCTTGCAGGGGAGAGTTTGGAAAATGGGTCGCCGCCATTGCTGTTGTGCTCCGTCTCTTCTTCCCACGACGATTCCCAGGTAATTCGTTCTCGACTTGTTTACACATATTATTGAATTCACTTTTGGTTTATGAACTACAAAATCTGCTGGCTGATAAAGCATCTTTGAGCTTATGATGAAATTAGACAGAACATTGAAGTAATCAAAAGATCCAAAACTTCAAAGTTAAAACACATTTCCAAGATAATTTGATTCACCAAAGTTAAAGGATCAAATAACATCCCAAACCTCATTCATAATTATACACAATACACCAATCTAATAACTTAAAGCTTCCATCAAACAGAAATTTCGCATCACATAAACTACTATTTATTGCATTCCATTCTCTCATTGCCCGGAAATACAGATTGGCTTGAACTCCCTGGAGCTTTAATACTTCTCATTGTGGTGGCTCCGGGGTTGTTTGCGAGCACGATGAGGAACGACGCCATCGGAGAAGCAATATGCCTGATCATATCATGCTATTTGCTGCAAGAACACATCAGAGCCTCTGGTGGATTCAGAAACTCTTTCACCAAAGCCAATGGCATCTCAAACACCATTGGCATCGTCCTTCTCTTTGTTTTCCCTGTCTGGGCACTGGTAGTTCGTGTGCTTTGATTGGTTTTTTAAATGTAATTATGCATTGTTCTTTGTGTTGTTTGGGAATGTGGGCTGTGAGATTTGGGTTTATTCTTCTTTTATTTAGCAATTGGGTGTGATTGTATCATTGTAGGCTGGGTCAGTGTAAAGTTGCATGAGAAATTTCTCTCACGAAAGATTTGTCTTATCAGTTCTTGTGGGACAAAATGTGAAACAATACTGTTTATGAATGTGAAGATTAAAGGATCAATGTGTTACATAATTATTTACGTGGTAGTTATGTGTAAAAATTAGAGAGCACGTGATATTATTATTTAAATTCTATAGAACGTTAAAATCTTTCTTACATTTATTTCCTTTACAAATGGATCGTTAAAACTATTTACATAATTATTTTTTAGTCCTAAACAAAAGGCAACAACAATGGTTTATTGCATATAACTATTGGGTAGGGAGAAATTGACAACTAGTCCTATCCCCTATAGTACATTTTGGGGCAAGTTTGCCCTGGCGGGTGTGGACTATAGTACATTTTGGGGCAAGTTTGCCCTGGCGGGTGTGGACGTGATTCTGGTAAACGGTCATACACCCCTGTATTGACTCTGATATGAAAGGGTAAAGGCCTATCTAAGATGTGAATCTGATATGAAAGGGTAAAGGCCTATGTAAGATGAAAGCATGACAAAAGGGTTTGGAATCGGCATGCAACTATAGGCAACACTTCTTAGACAAGCATGACCGTGACATCCTCCTCTACTCAATTGGTTAATGTCCCTGTCAACCAACTCGAACAAAGTTCACAACATTTGGTATAATTCAACCTATATTCTCGACATTTGTGACATTTCTCGATATCCACACACCATTTAGATTATTAATGAAGATTAGGTGGAATTACATTGCTCTAATCATTCATAAACTCGATAGATTAGGTAGAATGACATTTCTCTAAATCATCCATAAACTCAATAGATAGGTGTGCATAAACTCTCATGATTGAGTTTAAATGAATTGGTTACAATAAATTTATTAATTTTTTTAAATATATCATTGACCATTCTTAACACCCATCCTTTCCATTGTTACCGATATATAATACTCAAACTATAACTTATATAACTTAATTAGCATCTCAATAAAAGAACTTTATAACATGCCTTAACTACGTAACTACTATGAATTTGAAGCCAGTATAGAACTTGGATATTTGATAAAATAAACATAATTACTCACAATTAATGGATATTTGATGAAATAAACATAATTACTCAGGATTAAACGACTTAAAAGTGTTGACGGTATAGAATTACTTCCAAACAAATGTCCTCTAACGATTTGACTTAATAATAAATGTGATCTTTTTAATAATATGAAACATGTATCATGTGTCTGTTGGAGTCATATCCCACAAATTGATACCCCTTGATTGATTGATGGATAGAGATGGGAGGGTAAATGAGTCCACTTCTCTTGGTTCGTGGATACCACACAAGGGAATGTGGCTATCCACATTGAAAGTACTTGCTAGGAAAACGAACTTTCTAAAGGCAAAGTTGAAGAGTTCTAAGTCACTACCAACTCAAGACTGGCTTAGGATGTAGCAGATATTGTTTTCTTTGGGATTTCATTCAAAGTTTCTAAAACATGTGTGCTAGAGAGAGATTTCCACACCCTTAAAATGAATGTTTTGTTCTTCTCCTCAACTAACGTGGAATCTAACAATTCACCCTCCCTTCAGGGCCCAACGTCTTCACTGGCACTCGTTCAGTTCTCCAATCAATGTAGGACCCCCTAATCCACCCTCCATTAAAGGCCCAACGTCCTTGCTTGCACACCGCCTCGTGTCCCCCCCCCCCCCCCCCCCCCCCTCCCTTTCAAGGTTCAACCTCCTCACTGGCACATCACCCGATGTCTAGCTCTAACAATATTTGTAATGGTTCAAGCCCACTTCTAGCGGACATTGTCCTCTTTGGGCTTCCCCTCAAAGTTTTTAAAACGCGTCCGCTAAGAAAAGGTTTCCACACCCTTATAAAAAATGTTATGTTCTTCTCTCCAATCAACGTGGGATCTCCCGTACACAAATGCACATTTTTCTACTTTGTTTTTGTGTGCGAAGTTTAGAACTGAAGTCATGTTTTGATAACTTCTATAATAAGACTTAATTTTCTATGGAATTTTCAAGTTCATCCACAAAGTCAGCACAAAAATTTCTTCATAAGTTAACATATTTCTCTCCTTTTATTAGGATTTCAAGGATCGCTACTAAGATTTGTACACTTAACTTATCGGTTTTGCTGCCTTCTTTGCCTCTTCATATAGTTGATCAATTCTCTCCTGCACGTGGAATTACAAGAGAGTAACCAAATAGAATGAAACATAATAAAGTTCGCATTGCAAATCAATAGATAAACACCCATCAAAGTTCGAAGTATGAGAAGCTGTATATAGACTTTTGAGCGTAGTTCAAGGTGAGGTTAACTGTTGTCTGGAACACTTTTTCAGGAACAATTTCTGTTAAAACTGTTTTTCAAAGAATTTTGTGGTGTTTTATATGTCTAGCCAATATTACAGGCAGGAGAGTAGTTTAGTTTAGTTTTTTTTTGTAAGTTGCTTTTCTGCAAAGGCTAGAATCTCTTTTCCGTGAGAAATTTGCAACACCGCTAGCAAATATTGTCCTCTTTGGGATTTTTCTTTCGGACTTCCCCTCAAGGTTTTTAGAACGCGTTTGGTAGGGAAAGGATTCCACACCCTTATAAAAAAAGTTTTAAATCCAAATCCAACATCGGTTGAGGAGGAAAACGAAACATTCTTTATAAAGGTGTGGAAACCGCTCCCTAGCAGACTGTATTTTGAAAACTTTGTGGGGAAGCCCAAAAGGAAAAGTCCAAAGAGAACAATATCGGCTAACGGGGGCTTGGGCAGTTACCATAGCTTCGCCCGGGAGTGCATAGGAAGAATTCTTTTTAAAAAAAATATATATCTATTCATCTCAAATCACAGCCAATTGTAAAGTTATATGCACTTCCCTTGGCTACCTTGGGCGCATATAAAGAGAGAAGGGAAACTATGCATATAAATGTCTTTTTCATGATATGGGTAACTTTTTCAAACACAGCCGAAGGGCCAAAGCAGAATTCAACAAAAAAAAATCAGCAACGATTTAAACATAAACAGTACTACACTGAATCAAGCAGCGGCCTCAGGTGTTATGATACACAGTTTAACACTCAAAACATGCTCTGATGGGTGATTCAGTACAGACGCAAAGAAGCTCGGAACAAAAGAGAACAGTAGAAATGCTAGGATTTAACCGAAAGTGGGATAAGTGATACCTTGTAGTATTTAAGCAGCTGTGGTCTCTTCAATTTAAATGTTGGAGTTATCAGATCCCTCTCCATGTCAAAGGGATATGGTTCCAAATGAATTGCTTTTAATAGCTCAAATCCTCGAAGCTGCCAAATATTTTTCCAGATTAGATAAAGAAGTGTCTGTAAACAGTAATATCCTGATCAAAATTGAGTATCTAAACGGTACATACATGGTGCTTCTGACCATTGCTATTGAGCTCATCCAAAATATACTTCCTTGCATTGAGATTCTCACACAAAGATTTAAAGTCACCAGTCACATTATGGGTCCGTGCCCAATCCTCCAAGGCCTTCTGATCGGGAACCGCCACACCCACAAGAAATGACTCGAAACTATTTCCATAGACCCAAATCTGTATGCGACAGAAATTGTTTTTTGAAATATGAGTAATGGAAAGATTAAAATTAAAATTTAGAAGTGAGAAACATAATTCCAATATGTTTGAGAAAGCATCCAAATAAACAAAACTGTCAACTAATGTATCTCAGTTATGCAAGAATCAATTTCTATCCAGTAGGCAGTACCGAGGTAATCAGAGGGCATTGCAAGAATATGTTTTCGATGTTCTCCACTGCAACATACTCCCCCTGGGACAGCTTAAATATATTCTTTTTCCGATCAATTATTTTCATCGATCCATCAGGCTGCCATTCGCCAATGTCCCCTGTAACATGTATACATTTGTTCTAGTAAATAGCTAATGGCATTCATAAACCAAATGTTCAGATGATTAGAAAAAAGCGTTGAAACACATTTAATAATGATGAAAAGGTTATACGTAAAATAGATAACGAGCTGCACGTCTAAAGAATATCAGTTTAACATATGACTTTCCTGCAACATAATTAAATGTGCATAATTTAGGAGGCTTAGTGGTCACAAGAGCACATAGAACAAGTGTGCATAACTTAGGAGGCTTGGGTTTAAAATTCTACGAGTTTCCTAATTACCAAAACGAAAAAATTTTGTAGCATCAAATAGTTATCCAGTAAAAGTAGTTGATTTGAGCAAAAGTTAGCATAGACCTTACGAATATTAAAAAGAAAGAATGGAAGACCAACACTAGTGGCCCAGTATAATAATAGATCAAGAAAGTCAAAAGAAGGGGCTGGAATGTTGACTTAAGTGAAAATGGCTCAAGTCAATTGGTAAGTGCTGAAGCATAAAGCACTTTGAAATATTATTCCTAGTAATAATTATGGATGTTGGCTTTCTTTAAATCATTAAGATGCATCATTTTTTCTCTCGAGGAAAGAAAGTGTTTTAGACAAGCATATGGTTGTACAACCTATAGAAAAGATCATGTTCACAAGTAAGGTCCTGTGGAGAGAGAGAGCTTACGGCCCAAGCCCACCACTAGCAAATATTGTCCTCTTTGAGTTTTCCCTTATGGGCTTCCCCTCAAGGTTTTTAAAACGTGTCTGCTAGGGAGACGTTTCCATGCCCTTATATGCTTCATTCTCCTCCCCAACCGATGTGGGATCTCACAATCCACCCCTCTTCAGGGCCCAACGTCCTCGTTGGCACTCGTTTTCCTTTCCAATCGATGTCGTTCTCCTCTTCAATCTATGTGGGATCTCACACATTATGAAACACATCTCTAAAACATGTGTTCGAACTGAACTTCCAGCTATATTCGCACATTATTTGAGATCTCAGCCGATCAACCTACTTTTACTAATTTGTTTAGCTTTCATAGAAAATTAAGAGAAACTAATTCTTTTGAGGAAACAATTGCCATAAAGGAACGCAAGGACAAAACAGATATGGAAACGTATAATTAAAATGAGGAGATGGAGAAAAATAGTAAAATATGTCAGAAACTTTCTCCCTTATAATCCCATCTAATTATGATATAGATATTACCGTGTGGTTTTACCTGTATGAAACCATCCGTCAATAAGAACATCTTCTGTTAGATCTTGCCGTTTATGATATCCAGAGAACAAAGTACTTCCCCTTAAGCAAATCTCTCCACGAGGCGTGCTTGACAGTGCATCATACCCCATATCAGGAACTGACTCGAGCCTTACTTCAATGGTAGTAACTGGAACTCCAACAGTTCCCATCATGGTGAAAACATTGGCTATGGATGTAAGACATCCACCACAACTTTCTGTAAGGCCTAAAATTGCAATAAGATACGAGCTCATTAAAAAAAATTATTAATGCATTATGATCTCTTCGAACTCGGAATTTGCCTCAATTTTTCCGATAACTAGCACTAATTTTTTCAGAAGACTTGAGAATTATTCGGGTAAATCTAGTTTGATAATATTATATTGCATACCATATCCTTGGCTTAAAGTTGCACAACTGGTAACCCTCAAGAACTCTTCCACATGCCTGGGCAAAGGTGCAGCACCAGATAAAAAAAGACGAACTCTTCCACCAAATGCTTCTTTTATCTTTCACAATATAATAGCACTTATATTATGTAAAGAAGCTTTATATTTGAATGAACATATATAAACAGAATAAATGACAAACCTTGTCAAATACAAGCTTGTCCAAGAGAGGTGCAGCTTTTTCCTGGGGCACACCCTTCGACAGATATCCTAGCTTGCTGTTAGCACTCTCTTTGTCAGTTACACAATAGGAGATAATACAGGTAACTTAAACCAGTATATTGAACACAGAATTCGAACGTACTAATTGTATGCATAATCGAATAACATCTTCCGCAAACTACCTCCGGACGAAACTTTGTTCAGAATACCTATAACAATGAAGGTTATGGAAATTACGTAAACCACGTAATTCAAAACATTGGATAATAACTAAATGAAGAACACAAAACAAGAACATATTATGCACCAGAATAAATACGATCATAGACTCTAGGAACTCCAGAAAATATTGTTGGCTTCAGTTCCTGAATATCATCCAGCAGAAACCTAATGTCCTGTAAAGTTAACACACAAACTACCACATAAGTTCACATAATTAGGAGGTGAGATCATAAAAGCAAGCATTTCGACTGATCAAAATTACCCCACGCCAAAACCCGATAGATGAACCCTTGTAGATGCAATAGGTCTCCATTATCTGATCATACACATGGGCTAGAGGAAGAAATGAGAAATATGAATCTTCTTCTGTCGCCTGTAAGATTACCAACGTGTAATTACTACAGTCATGCAAAATATGAGAAGAATGTGATAGAACATTAATCAAACTAATAAGAACATAGTAATTAAAGAACTCAACTATTCTTTAATTGGGTCAAAATTTATATTTGGCTGCTTACCACTTTATCTGTCAATAAAAGTATGTGGTCCACAGACAAAACTTCGGCCATTATAGCTGCATTATTTAAGATAACACCTTTTGGTTCCCCGGTGGTTCCACTTGTATACATTATTGTGCAGATATTGGTCTTCAGTTTTGAAGGGAGCTCACAGTCCAAGCTTCCCTGGAGCAAAGTGAACAAAGATTAGATATGCTGCCATGGTTAATGATCAGGCAAAAAATGGTCAAGATAAAAAACATTTTGTACCAACTGATAGAACTCCTCCCAAGAATAGCAAGATACTCCCAGTTCTTCGGCTTCCTTCTTATGTACGCTTGAAACATTGTTAAAACTGACAATAGCTGAACCAAAAAGACACACGATGGTTAGATTTACAAAACTCTAAAAACGAAAGTGCAGTTCGAAATTAATGCAACGTACTTTTTAATTGAGTCGAACACCTGGGAAGGCATGAAAAGATCTGCACATTGAATAACATTTTATGTCAAGCAAAAATTGGAAAGAAGTACCAATTCATAGCTAGAAAGGAGAACGGCGGTTTACATCTTACGGTTAAAAAGTTTTCACTTCTTTCAAAATACACCACAGCATTGTAACTATCCAGTTGCAAACTTTTAATACAAAGATATAAGATGTTGTCCAGGAGACATTAAGAATTTGCAGCTGTACATTTATATTTACACACTGAACCAAATGGAGTTTGTGCAAGAACCAATTATATCTTAAAAATCTCAGTAAGGTGTGTGTTGCTTTGGGCTTTTTCAATTCTCCATTTTTATGGGGAAAATACAAAACAAAGGTAAGAAGCAAATTGGTCGGATGCAGAAAGTCTCGATGTCTTTAAAATTTTTCAATATCTCATGCTTCATAACAATATAATTGTTTTATTCTTACATTGCATACCTCATGAAAAAAAGGAAAAAAAAAATCCCTGTGCATATTATGGCACTTAGCACCCAAATCCCACAAGCACTATTGTGTCTAGCATTTCACAGTTTAAAACAAACTAATACGAAACAAGATGTTCATGGAACAGTTTAAACAATTAGCAATTCTATGTATACGGGGTAAGAACGAAGAGGTTAGCAGCATGGAAACGTACAGAAGCAAGTTTGTTTTCCTGAACAAAAGCAATTGAAACTTCAGCATGGTTAATGATGAATTCGACAGCATTAGCACCTGCAACAGTTTAAATGTCAATGCAGGCGCTTAAGCTACTATTCTCTTATTCTTAAAGTTCAAAAGATGCCAGGAGGAATAAGGAACCATACCTAGTGTATCATACAGAGGTACATAAGTGATAGCTTGGCTATTACAGGCCTGTAGGCAACAAAGGAGATGAGATGAGAGCTCAAACATATTAACTTAAACTTTCAGTATGGTATCAAATTAAAACAAGTCTCTATCCTGTGGGATTTTTATTTATTTGGTGTCAGAACTTTCAAATTTACAAATTTAGTCGAGAAACTATAGGGACCTCATGCATTTCTGTGTGTACATATGCATCAGGATACTTTCCCTTTTACGATGATGAGTACGGATGCGTACGCTATGATGATGATGGTGATCATGCCACACATGACACTCAAGGGTCTGCTAACCTCCGAACATCGTTGCGGACAACCAGCTTGACTATGATGGGTCCAGAGGGTGCGAACCACTTAAGGATTCATTGCTCGCACGTGTGGGTCGTGTGTAAGGAAGTACTGCACATCCAATTTAGATTGGAGGCCACCCCTAGGATGTTTTAACGATAGGTCCCTAGAGCATGACTTGCATGTGTTTGCATTTTCATGGCCCCTATAGTGGGGTCACTTAGGGAGTATTCTTCGAAATACTCAAGACGTGTGCTACATCATTTTCAGGTAAAGATAAGGCATTGTTATGTTTTTAAGATGAAGCTCAAGACGTGCGCTACATCATTTTCAGGTAAAGATAAGCCATTGTTATGTTTTAAAGATGAAGTTATGATTGTACGATGATGTTTTAAGAGTTAAATTCTGCATAAGAGCTTCCGTAGCAGAAATCTAGGGATAATGTTTTTCACATTCGAAACAAATGAAGGATAACTTCAGAAGGAAAAACTTGAAAAGAGGGGAAATGAGCCAACAGTCCCACAGAATTGGCGGATTTAGCTCACACATTGGTGACTTTCCCCCTAAATCTCAACCTCATATACATCTTCAAAAACACAAAATTGCTTACCTCCATCGAAATTATCCATTCAGGGCAATTGGATCCATATATACCACAGCAATCTCCCTAGAAAACAAAATAAGGAACCAGTCACAATAAGGCAAAACATAGTTCCACTTGATGCAGTAAAAAATTAAGGCAATATTAGAACTTCGAAGAACACACATTTCACTGAACATCACTTGGACTTACAGGATTAACGCCACACTTTCTAATAGCAGAACCCATCCGGATTGCAGCATCGTACGCTTCTTGATACGTGAGCCATACATAGGAACCCGCCTGCAAAACTCATGGAACCAGTTCCAATAACTCAATTTAATCTTTTAGGTCTCGTTTCAAGTTCAGAGTTCGCCGGAAATTGTTACCTTGGAATCGCCGTTGGTTTGCCGACGACCAAGCATCCGGTTACCAGGATTCCTCTTGACGGAATCGCTGCAAGAAACGAGATCATATTGGTTGCCGCACTTTCACCGATCATTTTTTAACTTTAAATATCGTAAAATCAAATGCAGATAGCTAAAAAAAATCTTTAATAAATAGTCAAAATTAATTCATTAATAAAAATTTAGGATTCAATAATTCAAATTATTAATTTAAAATTTTAATTAATACGAACTCAAAATTTAGATTATAAATTGAAGTTTTTCCTAATTTATAAGGAAACATTTAATTTTTAAATGGTTGAATTATATTTAAATGTAATTTTTAAAGTATAAAATTAAAAATACAAGTAATTTTAATTATATCATTAAACTTTCAAAATTATTTTTATTAATTTAATAATTTGTTTTAATATATATATATATTTAAAAAATGAGTATTTTTAATAAATAAATTATGAAAGTTCCCAATGGCTTAGCTCGGAAAAAAAAAAATCAGGTTTTAATTAACGTAAAAAATCAAAGGAAAATCATTTAAAGAATTTAAATTAAATAAATTTAAAAAAAAGGCAAACCTGAAGAACTGCCATGGAGATTCGAACCCAGTCGGCAACTGGAGAAGCCCATCTTTAGCGTAGATGCTCCGGTAAACCGGCCCCCCCGACGGCTTTCCGCCGCTCTCCGGCGTCGCATCCTCCACGGCCACCGTGTACGCCGTCGGCATTGTCATGAAAACAGCCGGAATTTGAAAGGAAACGGGTGCGGAAGATTGGGTTGGTCTGTTTGTGGGTGTGGGTTGCTGAAAAGGTCCGGTGATAGTGGCTTTATTACAGTTGATCTAAACCAGAGGTGGGCCGTTGGGAGGATGGTTGAGGTGGGTGTGATGAATGGCATTAAATTCTCAGCAAACTACACCAATTTGTTTCATTTTTTTTTTTTTTTTTTACCTATGTTCAATTTATTTTTACCTCTTAATTATACTTTATTAGCTAAGAGTTCCTAAATTCGTGTTTTTTAATCTACATTTGGTTATGTCGACACGAGCGGAGTAGGAACGGCTATGCCTTCTTTGTTTGTGTATCCGCCTTCTATTTTAATTTGCATCCCGGTTAAGTTTGTCCTTATGAAGTATGAATGCTCACCGAATTTGGTGTCAATCAAACATGGGATGAAAGCTCCACGAGGTCGAATGACTAGTAAAAACCGGCTCTAGTCTAGGAAGATTGAAAATGACTCAAAATGTATCTTAATGGATGTGACTAATAGTCAATTGTTCGAGGTCCGAGTTATATGGTTTCAAATATGTGATTGTTGATTATTTGCTTTTAGCCTTAACATTTTTTTTCTTACAAATTATTTTTAACCCATTTCTTCTATTATAAAACTCTTGAAATTTGCTTTAGAAATCTAGTTAAAAAAACGAGATTTTTAGATCTAAATTATCCAATAACCCAAAAATGAAAAGGAATAAACCTTGAATAAATTACCTTGATGATCAAGATCAAGAGTAAATAAAACTCGTTTCTATAACTTATAATTCGAATTACTCCACAAGATAGTTTGATCAATACTACTTGAATGACTCTAACATGCAAATTTAAACACACGAAGAGAAATAAGGGGCAAAGACAGATTGGGTTGACGTATTTTACAACTTGTGATTTGAATTATTCCATAAGATAGCTTGATCAATACTACTTTAATGACTCTAGCATACAAATTTAAACACACGAAAAGAAATAAGGGTTAAAGACAGATTGGGTTGACGTATTTTACAACTTGTGATTTGAATTATTCCACAAGATAGCTTGATCAAGACTACTTGAATGACTCTAGCATGCAAATTTAAACACACAAAAAGAATATAAGGGGTAAAAATCAGATTGGGTTAACGTATTTTACAACTTGATAGCTTGATCAAGACTACTTAAATGACTCTAGCATGCAAATTTAAACACACAAAAATAATATAAGGGGCAAAAATCATATTGGGTTAACGTATTTTACAACTTGATAGCTTGATCAAAACTACTTAAATGACTCTAGCATGCAAATTTAAACACACGAAAAGAAATAAGGGGCAAAAACAGATTGGGTTAACGTATTTTACAACTTGTGATTCGAATTACTCCACAAGATAGTTTGATCAATACCACTTTTGACAAAGGACATGACAGACTCGGATTTGGTCAGAGTCGAGATTCAGGGCAAAGCACAAGAACAAAGAATACAATCCTCATTTTTGACACGGTTCGGCAAACAAGGAGAAATCTCTCTCCCTCTTACTCCTTCATTCCAAGTGTAAATGAGAATTTTCGGCCCAACACGGTCGGTTAAACAAAAATCACTAGAAACATCCTCTTCTCCCGAGAATTAATTAAAGTGTTTTAGGTTTATTAGAAATTAACATTCCTAACCTAAAATGTCCATACTCATATAAAGTAAGATAATTGATTCAAGCAAAGAGGGTAAGTGTGACATTAAATAAGGTAGATATAATGAAATCCCCAATAGGTTGCACATTAATTAAATGCATCCTTTTCAGGCGGCCTTTAAATGAAGGTTGGCAGACCAAAAATAAAAATAAATAAAAATTACAATTTATTATTTCATACAATTAATTCTCCCTTTTTTTTTTTTCTTATTTCGAGGACCAATCACATGGGTTGACGTTTTTTTTTTTTTAATTATAATTTTTATTGTTTATTATATAGTTTTATATAATTTTAAATTTGAAATTATTTAAGATTTTTTTTATATAATTATTCATTTACCCGCTAAATTAATAAAAATAATCCTAAATTTTATATTTTGTTTCAAAAATATGCTAAACTTTTAAAAGTTTTAATCATATTATTAAATTAAAAAAAATAAAAAATATACTCTTTTAAAATGAAAATAATTAATATTTTGTTTAAAAAATTTGAATGAAGAAGCTGTTTAAAATTATATATATATTTTAATGTAATTTATATTTTAAAATTAAATTAAGCAACCTTATTTTTTTTTTATTTGTTTTTATAATTTGGACTATTTTAAATTATACAACTCAAAAATAACTTTTTTTTTTAATATTGTTGAATTTATTTGATCAGCTAAAATAAGAATAATAATAAATTTATTGAAATAATTTAAGAAGAAAATAAATAAATAATAAACTGAACTAATTTAGAGAAGGATTCTGAGTTTATAAATGAGAATACTAATTCCATTGGTGTGAGACCTTCTGGGGAAGCCCAAAGCAAAGGCACGAGAGCTTATGCTCAAGGTGGATAATATCATAAGTCGTGTTTGTCTAACAATCAGAACACGGTATTTATTTACAAATTTACAGTTTAACCTAAATAAAAAAATTTTAAATGCATTCCAACCCAACGATATCATATTAACACGTTAAAATATGATTTAACATCAAGTAAATATGATTTTTTTTTATTTAAAAATTTATGTTTCAATTAGGTTACATTTTTGTTACATTTTTACTCCCTTGAGTTTAATTTTCGATCGGTTCATAAATTAAAAAAAAATTTATACTCTTACCCCTTAATTTAAATAATTAATTAGTTAAAAAAAACTCGTCATAATTATTTTTTAATTAATTAATTGAAACTTAATCCAAAAACCAAAAGCTCAGTGGACCCAATTCCTAAAATTAAACCAACATTAGTAAAAGATTAAAAAAAATTAGAGAATCTAAAATTAGATTGAGAAGGGAAGGCACAGTAACAATAAATAGGTAACAATAATTCAACTACCAAATATTGGTAATTAATAAATGAGGAATCATTAATTATTTCACCTTATAATTTTATATTTAGCAAATAAATTTAAGGCTGGATCTTCTTCAATAATATCTAAGGGCCCACCACTAACTAATTTATCCTATTTATATAAAATTTTAAATCTGTGGAAAATATTTATTAAAAATTTTAATCTTTGAAAATTTGTCTCAATTTTGTTTAAATTTAAGAATTTATTGAACATATAATTAAAATGTAATAATAAATTTCATAAACTAAAATTCTAAATTATACATAAATTCAGTCAAAAACACTATTAAAAATATTTTTTTAATTATTTAAAAAATCACGACGTCTCGGATACGGGTTAGATTATAATCTTATGTTTAGATGAGACAAAAAAAAAAAAAAAAAGTCAACCACGAACCCACCAAAAAATTCTAATTTTTAAAAATTAAAATTTAAAATTTCAAAAGTTTGGGATTTAATTGTATGCCTCTTTTAGAATTTAATTATTTTATTAAATATGAAATTAAAATTTTAATGAAAAATGAAAAGAGACAAAGGAGCAGAAGGAAAAGGAAAAATCCTAAATAGGGAGGAGAAGGATGCAAATGGAAAAAAAATAAAAAATAAAAAAATAAAAAAATAAAAAAATAAAAAAATGGGGCATTAAATATGAATATGTTAAGAGTCGGGATTTAACCTGTTACCGGCAGTGGTTCATCGATTAAAGTTAGAGATAGAGAGAGAGAGGGCTCTCTCGTCAATTTTTCATTAAATGCTCCTCCCCACCTCCCATTAATGACCCCTACAAAATTGCCAGACAGCTCTCATTAAACACCTCCTACCTCCCCTTCTCTCTCTTCCCTTTCTCTCTCTCTCTTCCGTCCACCTCCGCCTTCCGTCGCATCGCTTTTCTTCCTCCGCCCTATCTCCCACCGTCCGTTTTTTCCCTCTCTCTTCCTCATCCTGTCCGCACACGTGTCCTCTCCTATTTTCACATTTTCACATTTTCCCCCTTTTTTTTCTTTTTTTTTTTTTTCTCTCATCTTCGGTTGAATCTCTCCGGTGATAGTAATGCCTCGGGATCTCCGCATCTCAATCGGCTCGATGAGAACGTTGCTGCTCCTCCGCTGGTTACCGACGATCGGAGAAACATTGGACTTGTCATCGACTTGCTTCGTCTCGATGAACCTCCGCCTACGCCGTTGGAGAATCTCCAGCTTGATTCCGATAGCGGAAAGAATCCTCCTCGTCGTCTGAAGAACGGCGATTTCATTCCTCTGTAGTATCGGAATGAGAATACTCTCGCCTTCGGTAGAGATCCGAACGGTGATGGCCGTTTGCTCCAGAAGCTTCCACGGCGGTACCTCCATGGCGATGCGGTTGCTGGTTCCAGAATCATTCTCTCTGACGCCAAGCTTCGTTCGAATCCGAATGAATACGATCGTTTCAGTAAGAAATCTCGTCCGTTCATTTGATCCTCTAACGAATTACTGTTCCTTGGTTCATCAACGCAAGGCGTGATTTCCGATTCTGTTGCGTGATAAGAATCTCGATTAGGAATAGGACCTTCCGCTAGCGGCTCTAATACGATGCTCTGTAAGATCGTATCGTCGAGGCTTGGCCGGATTCTTGCTGCCATAACCGGCGTGAACGGAGATTCTGGCCTGAAAACCACCGCGCGACAGAGAGGACAGTTCGCGTGTGATCTAAGCCATACGTCTATACAATCAACGTGAAATGCGTGAGAACAAATCGGAAGCGTTCGGACGTAATCGTCGTCTTCAAACTCCAGAAGACAAACGGCGCACTCACGGTCACGGCTGTCACGGCGGCTCTTGGCAGTATAGACGGAGAGTGGAATCGTCTTGATGATGGATTCGTCGAGGCCGTACGGGGAGAACACATGGTAGCCATCCGTATGCTCGAAGAAAGGCGAATCGTAAGGGAGCGAATCCAAGTCGCCGCCGGAGGAGGACGGGAGGTAAAATCGGGCGCGCCGTCGTCTCCGCCGCCACCGCCGCCACCGGCGGCGGTGGCGGCGTATGAGGAGGAGGATTGGAGGGATGACGTGGCGGGAGATGAGGCGAGAGTAAGTGACGATGAGAAAGGCCGTAGCGATGACGACAACCATTGCGATTAGAGGAGGGCTGAAGTCGACTGGGAGCTTTCCCGGCAGTAAGGATGAGGGGGGAGGGAAATTGACGGCGGCGGCGTAGGAGGAGGAGGAGGTGGAAGGGGAAGGAGAAGGAGAAGAAGATGGAGAAGGAGAAGGGGCGGTCGACATGGAAGGTGCTGCAATGGCGGACTGTGAGTTTTGTTACAGAGAGGGATGTGAGAAAAAGGGAGGGTTTAATGGAGGGAAGATGGAAGAGAAGGGGGGTTTATTTGGATCCTTTGACTCGTTGTTAGGTCCTCCATGCGATTTGTCGACGAGGACCTTGGGTGAGTGACACGTCACTGTTCATGAATTTAAGGCCCTCGAGTTTTCATCTTCTGCGGACCATCACATTCCAATCTTCCATGTGTCTATTGCCACGTCACCAACCCTCATTTCAATATATTATCCCACCTATCTCAAATTCATTAAATTCCCGTCCTATCCAAACCCAAACAACCTTCGAAGTTTATCCAAGGTATAACTCCGATCACTTAAAGAGATACACTACTCGAATAGGTGTCTAACTAAACTTAGCAACACCACTTCAAACAAAGCATTAACTCGAGCACCAATGCAAAGTCTGACCTATCACGCTAGCTAGCATGTACTAATTCAACCATATTCTCGCATCATAATATAACACATAACACAATCGCTCAATATATTACTTAAATCATATTCAATATTATTTATTGATAGGAAGGAAAGTATAAAGATTGAAAAACTATGATGCTACAATGATATCATACAAATCTCATGTGATTAATATGAAAAGAATATTAAGTTTTTTTTTAAATATTAAATAATGAAATAGGATAAAGTTTTTCTCAGTTGAATTAATGGAAAAAAATTGGCTTTCAAAAAGAATGGGAGGTGGAAGACACGTGGCAGAAGTTGATTGGCGAAAGTGGGTAGATGTGGGCACAGAGTAGCAGAAAGTAAAAAGTGGTGGCCCACAGAAGAGGAGAGCAGGGATCTTCCATGAAATTTGATGCCAAAAAGGAAAACCCATTCATACGTAAAACAAAATACAATAATAATAATAATAAATAAATAAATAATTAAAAAGAAAATAAATAATTAAGATAATAACAAAATACAATAATAATAATAATAAATAAATAAATAATTAAAAAGAAAATAAATAATTAAGATAATAACAAAATATAATAATAATAATAAATAAATAAATAATTAAAAAGAAAATAAATAATTAAGATAATAACAAAATATAATAATAATAATAAATAATTAATTAATTAAAAAGAAAATAAATAATTAAGATAATAGAATGGATGTATGAGAACCACTGCACCTAGAGTCCACAGCCACAAAGTCATAAAAAAAAATATAAAAATATAAATTTAATAATAAATAAATAAATAAATAAATATAATTTTTTTGGGTCAAAAGTTGATATTGATGTGAAGGAAACTTTTTACATAATGGAGCACTAAAAATATGTTGGCCAATACAAATTCTCTCTCCATATCATTGAATACTAATAGATATTATAGGAAAAAATGTGTGTTTTTTTAATAATTAATAAAATTTTAAATTATTAATTTTATATCTAAAAATAAATTTGTAAGGTTTAAATTTTAAAAAATAAATATAGTTGTTATTCAATTCTCCCTTAAAATATAAATTTGGTCCCAATAATTTCAAAAAAAATTAAAATTTAAGTGTTTTGGAAGCATGGATAAAACATTACAAATAATTTATATATTTTGATGAGTTTTATCTAATTTTTAAAATAATATATTAAATAAAGAGTTGGATAATGTTTTTTTTTTTATTACTATTTGCTAGATTTTATTAATTTAAATTTAAATTTCAATCGAATTAGATCATAAACTTAATTAAAATTGTAAATTTAATAATTATATATTAAAATTAAGTGATTTATCCGATACAAAAAAAATTAATAAATTTATTAAATATAAAATTGATGTTTGTATTTAATAATTGATCCATCCTTAAAAATTTATTTGATTAAATTAATAAAAATATCTTTAAAATTTCGATCTGTTTCAAAATACTCATAAATTTTAAAAGTTTCAATAATAATTATATCGTTAATTTTGGATCAAACAGTTAATATTCTATTTAAAAAAAAAATAACTTTCAAAGAGTTTAAAAGATACTCCGTAACTTTCAAATTTTTTTTAAAAACACCCTTAAACTTTCAAAATTTTCATTAATGTCCTTAAATTTAACGTTAAAAAAATATTTAAAAATGTTTTTAAAATATTAACCATTTTTATTATTTTAAAGATTTAAGGATATTATTAGGAGTATTTTTTTAAATAAAAATTTATGAATATTTTTATGTAAAAATATATGGTTAGGATCGGCCTTAAACCCACCCCAACTCGAAAATCCCAAATCAGAGTTCTAGGGTTTTATGTAGACTTTCGATCATTCCTCTGTTCGGCGAAAAATGTTTCCAGGAATGTTTATGCGTAAGCCTGACAAGGCTGCTGCACTCAAGCAGCTCCGATCACACGTTGCTATGTTCGGCGTATGGGTTGCTGTAATTCGAGTCACCCCCTATGTTCTTCACTACCTTTCCGACGAGAAAGAAGAACTCAAGCTCGACTTTTAGGTTATTCTCTAATAAGCTATTTCAACTCAATTGTGTGGATTCTTCTTGTGGGGGTTTGGATTAATGTTTTCACTTTTGATAAATGACGCGATTTTATCCCATCCGAATTTCGACCTCTAGTTTATTTCCTGATCTATTTAGTCTGTGTATCATCCCTTGGAAGTTTGTTCGAATTGGGAAATGGATCTGTTCTTGTTCCGTTGCGGGTTTAGATGAGCTCTCTGCTTCATGTTTATACTCTCGTTGTGAATTATCTTGAATTTTACGTTATTCGATTCCACTGCAATTCACCAATCGAGGAGCGGTTGATTTTGTTAAATTAGCTGCTTAGCAGCTCCTGTTATGTTAATTTGTTCTCAGTAAATTGCAATTTTTTCATGGCCATGACTGCAGTCATTGGAACAGATAAGTGATCCTGCTGCATTGTTCATGTTTAAATTGCATTTAGTCGACAAACCGAATTTCTGTCTCTCGCTTGGTCTCTCTCAAAATCCTTCTCAAAGGGTCAGGCACTATAACCCTGAGCCATTAGTGGATACCCTCATACCCTACATCGACATATAATTTTACAGATATTCTGATGAAATTGGTGTTTGAAGAAGATTTCATACTTGATTCTTGTTCATTGCATCAGAAGTTGTCTGATGAAATGACAGTTTCATAGACAATAGGATACCTGAATGCAATGAGGTTAGAAAATTTTTAGATGGGTATGCAAGGGAATACGAAATTGCATTGCATTTGACAATATGTTCTTAGGAGGGTCCCTTGACTGCTATGAGGTGGGAGCTGGGAAATTTAATAACTCTTAAGTTGGTAGGTTTTCTGCTTGAAAATGAAACGAAATTATATATAATTGATGTTATCTTCTGATTAGTAGGAAAAGAACCGCCTCTTTACTTCACTCCAGTATAATATATTTCAGGTTTCAGTGGTTCCTTTTTAAAGGTGATACTTATTTGATATGAATTCAACTGCTGACCCTTTGCATGTACCCGATTCATTGAATTAGTTTTGATCAAGCTAATTCTGGAGTGAATTGTCTTGGTATCTAAGAGTGACCATCATAGATTCCAAGTTCGATCTAAGAGTCATTCATCTTCTAACCAGCTCTTGGTTGGAATCAATCCGTTAAGTTAGCTTTCTCTGTGAACGTTTTACAAGGATTCTAGAAGGACCTCTAGCTTTACAAATTCCAGCATTGTAGGCGCTTATCATGATTTCTTGTAATGAATTTATGATTGTTTCATCTGTAGAATATTCGTGCCTGTTATTCCCCTGCATAAAAGAAAACATGCTTTTGGTTGCTCTGTGGTTATGAAACCTTGTTCAAGGTTAATCTTAAAGGCAAGCCTAAGCTTATTAGTAATTTTCTTGACTACTCTCTTCTGTTCCTCCTGTTCCCTCCATTTTTTTTTTAATCTGATCAACTCTAACTTATTTTCTGCATAATTACCAATGAGTTTGCCAAAGTATATTTTGGGGTTAGCTTTGTTTATCTGTATTGCGGGTATACATCTCACTGTTTGACTATAAATTGAGGTTAATTTTGTTACTTTCTATGTCGTTTATGTAGCTCACTCAGCTTCCTTCTATTTCTGGTTTTTGATGACCTTAATGTTTGCGCTACAAGGCTGTGTGTATTTCCATTTAGTTTTGGACCAATCACTAAACCTTTGCTCCTTCATTCTTTATGCAGTTTTTGACTGGAGCATGGGGTTAGGCTTTTCAAATCACAACTTTTTTCTTCTTCTACTGATCCCATGAGGAACAAAAGGAAGGAGTCTCTTCATCTTTTTCATTATTTTTCATTTTTACCTATTGAATCATAGGCCTATGGTTAATATGGCGTGTGAGACTTGAAACCATTCCATTAAATCACAAGTTGGCTAGGGGCAGATAATGCAGGTTGCATTATAGGTAGTTGGTAGACTATGTTAATGTGAGATGCAGATGACACTGTCCTTCTATGCAGCCAAAGTTATTGCCTCAATTATTATTATAACTTTGTTCCCATGTTGAACTCCCTATGAGTATAATGAATTCCCCCTGGCCAGAGTTAGTGAGATCACATTAATATATCCTTCAATTAGCTTTATAGAGTTGGCTCTAACTTATTGATGTCACGTATAAGGGTACACTTTCAAACCTTGAGATTTATGAAGTTTTAAGATAGGGATGCTTTTAGTTTGGAGGTTTGACGAGTTCCAAAGGTGCAACAGGCCAAACTCATTGTTAGCAGATATTGTCCTATTTGGGTTTTCCCTATCGGGCTTCCCCTCAAAAATTTTAAAACACTTCTGTTAGGAAGAGGTTTCCACACCCTACATTCTTCTCCCCAACTGATGTGGGATCTCACAATCCACTCCTCTTTGGGGCCAGCGTCTTTGTTGTCATTCGCTCCCTTCAATCAATGTGGGACCCCCCAATCTACCCCCTTCGGGGCCAAACGTCTTCGTTGTTATTCGTTCTCTTCTCCAATCAATGTGGGACCTCCCAATCCACCCTTTGGGGCCAAACGTCCTTGTCGGCACACCGCCTCGTGTCTACTCCCTTCGAGGCTCAGCCTCCGATGTTTGGTTCTAATACCATTTGTAATAGTCCAAATCCACCGTCAGATATTGTCCTCTTGCCTTCCCTTTCGGGATTCCCCTCAAGGTTTTTAAAACACCTCTCCTATGGAGAGGTTTTCTCACCTTATAAAGAATGTTTCGTTCTCCTCTCCAATCGATGTGAGATCTCACAGATTGACCTCGAACTCATTTGATCATTAGTTAACTACTATAAAATGATGTATTAGTTTAAATGTTTGATTGTGCTTGTGATTTATTAATTGAATATGATTATTCCAAACCCGTTATCAATTTCATAGAAGTTGATGCAATCAGCAAGATGGTAGATCTGGAAAAGACAAAAGGGAGTAGAGGATGCTCAAAAAACAGGTATTTGTGTGATTATAAAGTGATTGTAGGGCATATGCCCTTATTAATGTAGATTGTAGGGTATATGATGTCACGAGTTCCCAATAATTCAGAGCGTCACTGTAGGGCAGATGTTGCCCCTAAGTTCCTGTATGCAATTTAAGACTGTTTCTGCAGGGGACATCATGTCCATGCTTCAATTAAATCTTCTTGGCACCATATTGTTTGGCTTCATTTCACACATCAATGATTCTTATTTTCCACAGTATATGGACAAAGAATGTCTTTAACACCAACAAGAATACAAAAATGAGTAAAAACTTACCATTTTACTGCTTTCAGTATTATTTTCCTTAATTCTTAATTTTGTTTCTGATAGGTCAAAATCGAAAGACTCGGGATTCTATTAGACATAAAATAGATATGTTAATTTCAAGCATATATGGAACCTAATTAACTTGATTCGGGTCCTATTTTTAAAAATTTTAAATACATACGAAAAAGTTTAAGAGTTTATTAGACATTTCAAAGGTTCAAAGGCGAGTTAAAATTTATAAAACGTCTCCCGTTTTTATCATAAAATCACAAATAAGTTGCATGTAAGTTATGGGATCGTCCTTGCATGGACTCCAAATTTGGACCAAAATCAAATTTAAACGGAACGTTTGTAATTTAGAATCTTTATGTATTTTTTCAAGAATAACTCATCTAGACGTTAAGTACAACTCAACTAGACGTGTATCATCGACCCAGTTGAATAATCTACACCTTTAAAAGTAGCTTGAATTAATTATATCAATTTATTTATGGGAAAGAAGTGAGCATAGAATATTAGTGGGAATAAAATCATGTTCTAAATAAAGTTGTAATGACTAATAAATTATGAGTTGGAGTTGTCAAAGAGATCTTGGACAGTTATAATGATCTACTTTCCACTTCAACCAAAAAGCAAAACATCATTCCTTTTGAATTTCAAGCCAGATTTGATCAAGAAGATCCACAATAAATACAAACAGTTTCGAAAATTCGAGTCGATCCAACTCACATACCCTTACGAGTCGTTCGATCATCTCTATAAAGAGCATAGCCATGGAAATATCATGAATGAATTATACCCCAAGTCAATGATCAGAAACAAAGCTCATACCGGTTAGCTCCCATGGCTATTATCTCGAGAGCTGGAAGAAGAAACTTGTCAGCTAGCTCGGATCGTCGGGGTAGGTAGGTCGGTCGTCTTCTCCTTACTTGAATGACCAACTTTTGGATCTTTTCAGCTCCCATGGAGGTAGGCAGCCTTTATAATGAGAGTGTAGAAACAGTGAAGATATTGAAACTTCCTTCTGATTCATGGAGATCGAGGATAAGCAACCGAACCCGCTTCTTAGCCGTTTCTTTTCGCTGTCTTGTCCTTCGAAGCTCGGGTCGTGTTCCATCGTTGTTGCCTTAAGTGCCTTGGGGAGTATGCAGTTGCATTTTGAACCTGCATAATCAAAGGGTGTCCTGTTTTAACATCACATAGGATCGAGCATGAAATGACAAGCATTTCGAGCAAGCGAGACGAGGATCCGTGTACCTATCCTTGCAAGCCGATTAATCCATTTCGGTATGCGTTTTCCGGTTAGTTTTCTGCATATATCCTCACAGAAATGGTTGCAATTCTTCACGATCAAGTGATATGAATTGCCGTGATAGTTTGCAGCTTGACGTTCCATGAAGTCTCTAACTTGGATTGGGTCCAAGCAAGTCGTACCGATATAAATTGACTTCCTAAACTTGAAGCCGGGGCATGTTCGAGGTTCGACCTCAAAGATGCCACTTGTCGGGTAGTCGTGGGCTCCGAAGGCATATTCGATGCCGTAAACTGAAAACACAGATAAGAACATCCTTAAATGATCTACAAATGAAAAACACGAACAGTCCAAAGAGAATTATTTGTAAAAGCTCGAGCTGAGTTTGGCAACAGCTTTCTTAGCATGGCTAAACATAACTAACATGATATTAAGAACATCGACAAGATCAACTTAATTGCAACGAATGACGGCCGTAAACACGCTTTGTGAGATCCCACATCGGTTCGAGAGGGGAACAAAACATTCTTTATAAGGGTGTGGAAACCTCTCCCGAGCAGACACGTTTTAAAAACCTTGAGAGAAAGTCCGAAAGGGAAAGCCCAAAGAAGACCATATGATTGAGAAATAATCTAACCTTCGATACCAGAGTGAAATATACCGAGGCCAGCCCAATAGACGTAGCCATTTGCAGGTGTTAAGTCATACACGTTGAGATAGACGGGCGCTTCGCCTGGAGTACCGGCAGAGGTCTTCACCTTCTCCAACAAGCACAAATCGTTGGCTGGTTTACCTCGAAAGTGAAGAGACTTGATGCAATGCCATCCGTTCTCCGATCGAGCTTTCATGGTTGATGGTGAAAGCAGGAATCAATTGGCAGGTAGGCTCAGCCTGTAACGTTTGGAAACAAAAGTACACATTTACTTCATTAAGCTATAATGAAAAGCCAGAGGATTCACTCTGAAGTAGCATGTTTACATTGAGTTTGTTTCCGATCAAAGTACGAAATCGTGACAATGTAGACTAGTTTGTCGACCAAAAACTTGTCTCTACATTCCTAAAACAAGAACAAGAACAAGAACAAGAACCGACTCCTCGGACAGCACAAGTGGTTCGTGTTCCTCTTGACAAGTCCCCAAGGACCTAGTATATCAAGGGACTCTAAGAACTATCAAGCGGAAACGAGTAGAATCGTAGTTCTCGTAGTTTGTCAAATTCCTACCACATCAATCGACCAAAAACTTGTCTCTACATTCTTAAAACAAGAACAAGAACCAACACCTCGGACAGAACAAGTCGTTCGTGTTCCTCTTGACAAGTCCCCAACGACCTAGTAAATCAAGGGACTCCAATAACTATCAAGCGGAAACGAGTAGAATCGTACTTCTCCTCGTAGTTTGTCAAATTTCAACTGCATGAATCAACAAAGACTTGTCTCTACATTCTTTAAACAAGAACAAGAACCAACACCCCGGACAGGACAAGTCGTTCGTGTTCATCTTGACAAGTCCCCAAGGACCTAGTAAATCAAGGTGAGTAGAATCGTACTTCTCCTCGTAGTTTGTCAAATTCCAACCGCATCAATCAAGTTACTTATCTCTACATTCTTAAAACAAGAACAAGAACCAAAACCTCGGACAGCACAAGTCGTTCGTGTTCCTCTTGACAAGTCCCCAACGACCTAGTAAATCAAGGGACTCCAAGAACTATCGAGCGGAAACGAGTAGAATCGTCCATCTCCTTCTCCCTAATCTTTCATAAGGCTAGCATTAAGACTTTCTTGGGATCTAATCAAGTCTCTAGCTCTCTATGTTCCCCCATCCCATCAATCAAGTAGAAGTTCTATCTAGGACATATCAATGTCTCTATAAATCCAAGAAAACAGGAGCAAATCCAGCAAAACAGATCCCCTCCAGTTACAAGCATGCTTGGATCTTTCCTAATGGAGCCTTCAATGAACTCCTCCCATAAGATTCCTTACACAGTTCCACAAGCAAAGGTAGGCCAAATAAGTGAACAGTGTATGAACAATGCATTTTCAATCTCAACATTCTAACTGCTAAAGAATGCTGAATGTAAGTTCAAACAAAGAACAATTCATCATGAAATGAATCATAGTTTAGGCATAATAATCCCAAATCCAACTAGATTATATCAAGATCCAAGATCAGCGAAGAAATTGACAGCCAAACAATAAGAAATCAAATGGTGGGTGGGCATTAGATTAGCTTCATATGTCCTTAAAACAGCAAGAAGAAGCACAAAAGCCAGAACCCATGTGGAAAAACGAGATAATTAACGCATAAACTCAACAGAGGAAGCTAGATCAGATTCAGAAGAGACCCAGAAAGCAAAATGGCGAAAGAAACCAAGAAATACAGAAAAATTAGGGGAAAATAAGAGAACCCTTTTGGGGAATGGATGAAATAATCGAAACCCATTTGTGTGGAAGTGCGACGAACCTTTTTGGAAGGGGAAAAAGAGCCATCAGAGAAGGAAAATGGAGCAGGGAGAGAGAAGCAGGGCAGTGGCAGCCATTTTGAGAGCTCGAAAGGGGCTGGGGGAGCGTGTGGGTGACTGGAAGAGCAGAGAAGAGAAGAAGGGGGGGTAGCAGAAACGAGTGTCCTTTTCGAAAGTGGGTATTAAAGAAAGGGGAAAATGAGAGGCGATTTGAGAGGAAATTTGGAAGGAGCTAACAGTCAATGGTGTTGGTGTTGGTGTTGTTGAATTCGATGAAGCTCGTGGACAGCTTGAATCGCATAGTTTTTGGGAGATTTTAAATGGAAGGTTGCCATTTTCATGGAGCTCACTTTCTCTACTCTCCCAGCTTGGTCCCTGGCTGTCACTTTCAGCTTCCCTTACTCTCTTTTTATGAATAATGATGAGTTAAAAGGAATCTCTTTCTTCATGGCTATGGATTTTGTTTGAATCACTGAAATTTAGATTTAGATTTTTTTTTTTTTTTTTTTTTTGGTTCTTCACTAAGAGGATGAATTTATTCCGGTACAAGAGTTAATTGCATATAATTCTTTACGTAATTCGCATTTTTCGTGCAAGTGTGGAGTACTTCACTCTAGATGGTGAAAGTTAGAGGTCGTGCACCAGCTTCCATCTTGTTAACTGGCATATTCGTGCAACAGTGGAGTGCTGCACCCTAGATGGTGAGAGTTAGAAGTCGTCCAACCGCTTTGGCTTGTTAACTGTAATTGATATATATATATATATATATATATATATTATACGTAATTGGCATATTCGTGCAACAGTGGAGTGTTGCATTCTAGATAGTGAGAGTTAGAGGTGGTGTAGCAGTTTCCAGCTTGTTAATAGTAATTGACATGTTTTTTACGTAGTTGACATCTTCGTTCAACAGTGGAGTGTTGTACTTTAGATGGTGAGAGTTAGAGGTCGTGTAGCAACTTCCAACTTGTGTACTAGATAGTGAGAGTTAGAGGTCGTGTAGCAGCTTCCAGCTTGTTAATAGTAATTGACATTTTTTCTAACCTAATTGATATTTTCGTGCGGAATGTTGTACTCTAAAGGGTGAGAGTTCGAGGTCGTGTAGCAACTTCTAGCTTCCCCCGAAATGGTTCGAGTTCATTATTGTTATTATATAGAATGATCGTGACAAGTATTTCTTCTCTCTCATCTATCTCTCTCTTTGACCCATCCTCTCTTTTTCCTCTTTATGATAACTCTGTGAAGATTTCACACAAAAGTTATAGTTTCTATCCTTTCTCTCTTTTTCCATTCCCATTTTGCCTAAAATCCAAAAATAGGATGAAGATAAGATTGAAACTCGAGTAGGGTTGGGTTGGAAAAAGAAAGCTACGTCTAGTTCTACCTCGTTCGGGATTCATATGACAAGTTCGAGTATAACGCAATACTTTAACTAATTGAGTTATGATTACGGAATTAAATAATTTCAATTTGTGACGGTCTATGGGTCGGGGCTAAAATGGAAAAAGTTTCCTTGTCCTCGTCCCCATCTACTATTCCAATATTTATTTCTGTGAAATTGTTCATTTATTTTTGTGGAAATTAGCGGAACATTTATGAGGATCAAATTCTTCACACGAATTTTTCTATACTTTATATATAATATCATATATATATATATATACACAATGGTCTCGATAATACCCTAAAGTTAAAAAAATACCCCTAAACTTTCAAAAAGTTAAAAAAAGTTTTATTAATAGTAAAAAAATTTTAAAACTTTTTTTTTTTATAAAGATAAAGACGGTTAATTATATTTTAAACCTTAGTAATGGTAAAGTTATTTTTGAAATATTATTACAAGTTATAATTAACTAATTTTTAAAATATAGAATTTTTGAAAGACCTATTAAAATATAAATTTAAAAGTTGTGTGGGTTTAATTTGGATTTCTAGAAGTTCAGGGGTCATTTGGCAATTTCTTCACAATTATTGGGCGTTTTTATGATTATACATTAAATTGGGACCAAACTTTAAATACAGTCTTCTTCTGCAGACTACTTTTGTTCACAGAACGACTGGAAAGACGATCTCTGATCTCACTCTCGGTCCGTGCCACTTCCTAAAACCCTAGCGCCATGTCGAAATCCGTGGTCTTCTTTACGCTAATCGCTGTTCTTCCATTTCTCTGCGGCGCCTTCTCCCCCGAGCATCCAACAGATCGTAAAATCCTCGTTTTACTCGATGACTTTGCCATCAAATCTTCCCACTCTTTGTTCTTCAAGTCCCTTCAATCTCGAGGTTTCGACCTCGATTTCAAGCTCGCCGATGACCCTAAGATCGCTTTGCAGAGATATGGACGCTATTTCTATGACGCATTGATCTTGTTTGCGCCAACAATTGAACGTAAGTCTTCGTTCATTTCTTCATCTGAAGGTTTCGTGTTGGAATTCTTGTATTTTTTATGTTTCCCATTTGGAAATTGGAGACATTAGGTCAACTGGGGTTTCAATTGTTTTGCATTTATTAATTTTTTAGTTCTTATCTTTTGAGGTACCCGAATTACTCTTAATGGATTGCATCGATTTTACATTTTCATTTGTGGGTGTTTTAGGTTTTGGAGGATCCATCGATCCTGCTGCTGTACTGGATTTTGTTGATTCGGGCCATGATCTAATTCTTGCTGCTGATTCTAATGGATCTGAGTTAATCCGAGCAATTGCCACTGAATGTGGTGTTGATTTTGATGAGGTTGGTGGATATCTAGAACATGTTACCCTTTTATCTTTAGCATAATTGTGAACCCTACTTCATTTTTATAAGAAATTCGCCGCATTTCTGTACTTCATGTACTTATATGAGAAATATTATGCCATAGGATCCAGCTGCTGTAGTGATCGACCACACGGGCTATGCGGTATCAGAGACCGAGGGTGATCACACATTGATTGCAAGTGATGATTTGATCAAGTCTGATGTTATTGTGGGAAGCCGGAAAATTGAGGCAAGTGCTATTTATATTTTTTGAAAGAGGATAATGTGGGAAGATAATAGGTCTCGTTTGCATTTTCGTTTACTTACTTTAGGTCTTGAATTCTAACATTTTGTATTAACTCTATTTTGTGTTTGTAACTGTCATTGTGGTAATAATTCTTATTGCTAACTACTATTTGAATGAATGTTCCACACAGGCTCCTATACTTTTCCAAGGGATCGCCCATACTTTAAATCCTGCCAATAGTTTGGTAAGATACTTGGATAGTGTTTACTTTACAACTTCCTCAAAGAATGTGGTTCTAATTAAAGCTTCAGGAAGTTGCTACATTACTCTGGATTGGCATGACCAGTTTTATGTATTAAGCTCTCTTCTTTTATTCTCTAGGTGCTAAAAGCTCTCTCAGCATCTCCCTCAGCTTATTCTGCCAACCCAAAGTCCAAGCTTTCAAGTCCCCCACAACTAACAGGATCTGCCATCTCTCTGGTTTCAGTCATTCAGGTCAATATTTTATTAAGTTTCTGCTTTTGATATGTATCTCTGTTAATGGTTTGTTTCTATGTTACTGGAGCATGAAGATCAACGAGGGACCTTTGTGTGTGATTGGTGGACTTAGCTTTTATATTGCTTTCAAAGGACCTCTTGATTTCGAGACATAGATTAATTCTTTAAACTTCGGTTATTCAAGTATGAAATTTAACACTATCGGCATTATTTTCTTAGTTTTCTTCTGGTCTCATAAGTTTGTATGGCCTCTCATTTTTATCCATTTGGCAGGGAGCAACCTTTGTCTTCTCCTTATATGTACAAATACTTGATTGTTGAAATTTTTTGTTGATTAAAACTCATGCTGGCCTTGCATCTGTTTGCTGTTAAATGAGACTGAGTAGAGTTTAGAACGTTTATTGCTCTCTTGGTGAAGATTTTTTTTTTTTTTTTTTTTTTTTTTTTGTACTGGGTGATATCTTACCAGCCGTTCTTTGTGCTCTCTCTTTCACAGACCTACAGTATAATTTCTTATAATCATTAAAAGAGGGAGAGAGTTCAAGAGAGAGAGAAATTATAAGTTCTCTCCTTATCCCAAAAATAAATAAATGAATAAACAAAAAGAAGAAAATAAAAGATTAGAAAAAAAGAATTAAAAGTTCTTTCTATGTTGCAGGCGAGAAACAATGCCCGGATTTTGATATCTGGATCTTTAAGTTTGTTTAGCAACCGGTAGGGATCACTTCTAACCTATTTCCCGGAACTAACTTTAGTTCTTTTATTCTTCTGCTTCTCAGGATCTCTTAATAATATATTTTTTTTCTCTTGTTTATAGATTTTTTAAATCTGGGGTGCAGAAGGCTGGAAGTCCAACAAGGTAAGTCAAAATGCATGAACTAGACCGTATTACTTGATAAAAACATTCATAGTGGATTTTGAAACTTTAATCAGATTTTATAACTTACCATGATTCTTCTGATCAGACATGGTTGATGTCTTGGCGATCATTATGACATCTTAACCAGGAATGATGGTTGCTGTCCTTGATTCGTAAATTGAACTTGAAAATGATTCATTAGTAAATTTTTTTTAGTGCAACCGTTATATATAAAAATATTATCTAATGGATGGTGGAAAACAATTATGTAGCTGCATCAATTATTAATGAACTGTTGGTTTGGTCCTCACAACCTGGATTGGAATTTTTGGCTAAGAATATTGCTTGAACATTGACGAGAATTTTGATCACTTAGCAATTATTAGTACTTAGCATGCTTATGAACTATTGAATATACTTGTTTAAGAGATTATGTTGTGATAGGTATGCTAAGTCAGGCAACGAGCAGTTTTCAATTGCACTAAGCAACTGGGTTTTCCACGAGAGAGGTCATCTTAAGGTGAGGCATTTCTTTGGCTTTCTTACATGAAACTCCAATTTAACTTCTTGGCATTTTGTACTCGGTATGAGTTTGTTCTAGAATCAGATTGTAGATGCTATAATTCTAACCGCCGCTTTGGTAATAAATGCTTGTATTTTTAGGCTGTGAATGTTAGGCACCACAAAGTTGGGGAAGCTGATGAACCAGCAATGTACAGGATTAATGATGAATTGGTAATTTTAATTTCAGAAAGGCTAAATAAATTCTGAATGAGATGGAAATATTTGGGGTCTTCTGACCGTTGGATTTTGTTTAAAGGAATATTCAGTTGAGATTTACGAGTGGTCGGGTAAGGCGTGGGAGCCATATGTCACTGATGACGTCCAAGTGCAGTTTTACATGATGAGCCCCTATGTTCTAAAAACTTTATCAACCGACAACAAGGTATGGATTTCTTTTTGACAACTGTTTTTTGTTTCTTTTTACCTATGAATCTGATTGGACCCGAATATTAATAGCTACTTCCTCTTGTAGGGTCGTTATCATACTGCCTTCAAAGTTCCAGATGTATACGGAGTATTCCAGTTCAAGGTTGAGTATCAAAAACTTGGCTACACTACCTTATCTCTATCGAAGCAGGTAATGTTCGAATTTTATCTTGATGCATACTAATTATAGTGGGAAGAAGCAAGTTGATGGATCCCATTTTAGCTTTCTGAAGATTACCATTTTTCTTCTGCGCTCATTGGTTTTGGATATTATGCAATTGCTCTTTGTTTGAAATGGAACTTGATTGCTATTTTCGAACTTACTCTTGCCTCTATGCAGAATGTCACAACCTAATTATGAAGAGAGTAGGTTGTGACCCTCACGTCGTGAAAAGTACGACCGTGACACAGTGCACACACCTTTACATATTGTTTTACACTTAAATCATTCCCCATAATTGCTAAACTATTTCATTCTTTATCTACTGATAAAGAACCATCGGTAAACTTATTGTCTGTTACTGATAAAGATCATTCATAAATTGCAGATTCCAGTGAGACCCTTTAGGCACAATGAATATGAAAGATTCATTCCCACAGCTTATCCATACTACGGATCAGCATTTTCAATGGTACGCCTCTTTTACGTGTCTTTTTGAGATGGGAAATTGCACTCTCTTGACCCTTTTTCCATTTGAATATCTATTCCATGTTGATTAAACCTTTCCCTGAATCACATCAGGTTTAGATTCATTAACCTTTCGATACTTATTCGGTTTTTAGTTTATTTCTTAGTTCTATATTTTCATGGGTTTTAAAAAGTACGTTTCGTTTCTAAAAAACAAAGATTACGAAACGAATAGAAGAGGTAAATAAGCTCATCATCATTATCAATATCATAAAGTTTATTCTTCCATGTTCTTAATGTGCAGTTCTATGCTTTGAAATTGGTATAAATCATAAGAATTAAATTGTGTGCAGATGGCTGGCTTCTTCATCTTCACTATTGTTCATCTATACAACAAGTAAGGACCAACTTTGCAGATGCGATCTAGATCAATGTAAGAATGCAGAGCTTAGTTTTTTTTTTTTTTTTTCATCTGATTTTGAATTATAATTTGAGCTCTACTTCTTTTGCATATTGGAATTTTAGAGGAAGTGACAATTTTGGTGCTTCTTTTTAATGCTTCGTTGACGATATGATCACTTTTTATGTCAACGTCGAACCTATAAATATAAATATCTGCACGACACGACACGACGATAGTTTAAAACACCTGTTCTAACACGAAATACAATTTCTGATATTTCTGAATAATTGGTCAATCTGCTTATATAATTTTCACAAAATATAATTATTCAGATGAAATTGTACCCTTTTTTCCCCCCTTTCAGGTTGTGTTTAAGATAACATTTTGAATTAGGTTCGTCTTATTTTTTATTTTTTCCATTATTTTTTTAAACTTCACCTCCAAAGGAAATTCCAATTGTAAAATATTGAAAATAAAATAAGTTAATTAATCCATAATATATAGTTCTTTCAAAAAAAGAAAGAATTAAGTTAAATTATATGCTAATTGCTCATCTTGTAAATAGCTTTTAAATCTGAAGGGCGGAATAAAATTTTCGTTTGTGTCAATAATCTTATAAGCATTTCTATTGAAATTTGTTACATGTGTGTATCTGAAAAATATCATACAAATTGAAAAAAATAAGAAAAAAATATTGAAAAATATTTGAAATTGGTGTAAATACTATTTTGATCTGATATTTTAATATTAAAATATTATACATTTGTTTTTCATAAAAAAATCTTTGAACTTGTTTTAATATTTGTTATATATATACCAATTTTTATAAACTAATTATCATCTACAATTATCATTCTAAAAGTTAATAGTTACTCGGTTCAACTTAAAAAAGTTGATTGATGAAAGTGACCGTTTACAAATTATACATTTTAAAATTTTTTTTATAGAAAAAGGTCTCTTTTTTATTAATTTTATTTTTCCAAATTTGATAAAAAGAAAAAAAAAATCGTTGTGGACTAATTTTGAGATTTAAACATTTAGAAGTATAATTAAAAATAAATGATATTAGTGACAATTAGTCCGGCAGGGAAAATAATGAAACAAAAAAAGCGCTAGAAGGAGGGCTTGAACCTCCGACCTTGTGGTTAACAGCCACACGCTCTAACCAACTGAGCTATTCCAGCTGATGTTAACTACACTTCTAGTTATTAATGAGATGCCTCCTGTAAATGAACCCGGAGACGTTTGAGCTCGTAGAAAACTACTTTGAGAGCAGCCTCCAGACGCTGGATCTCTGTTCAGCTCTGGAAAACTACCTCAAGCGAGCTCGGGATAGTCAGCTGTTCATTTTAATAGCGCGGAGGCAGTCCGAGGAGGAGGAATCTCAAGCAGGTCGTTCAAAACTCAGTGGCGGTCAACATTCCGATTATTGATTAAAATATAATTTTGATCATCCTACTATTAGTTTTAAGTTTTACCCATTACCAATAGAGATGTCCATTTAACCACGGGACATAGCCACAAAGAAGGGACAAAGAATCCTTGATTAAATAGAGAATAGGAGGAAGCGGAGAGAGATTTCTTCCCATTAGCTAAATGGGTCTGTAGATGAAGATTCTAATGGAAGGTTTTTCACGATATGGACATCTCAAGTTTCGCTTTCCAAGATATTCCTTTGACGAGCATTTGCAAGGATTATTTTTATATGATAAATGTGTGAAGTTTATTTATTACGTCACTATTTTTAATATCATAAACATAATCTAGCAAACAAAAATGGAAAAGAAAGGAAAAGAAAACAGTTCAGTAACGCTATACTCTGTAGTTTGCTTTTGTCCAAGCTATTCAAGCTGCGCAGTTCCTTCCCCTTTGATCTCGAAAACCTTCTTAAGAACATTTCCAACAACCTGTAATTTTTAACCCATTTCACAAAAGTTAATGGCGGATCGACAATTTACAGTCACAGACAAGGTTTGACAGCAACTTTTAACTTACCTTATCTGGTGTAGAGGCACCGGAGGTCACTCCAATGGTAACATGTCCATCAGGTAGCCAGTTTTCTTTCTTCGCCAGCTCCCCGTGCTGTCGTGCGATTCAACGAGTTGACATGAGTATAAATGTAACGATCCAAGCCCACAGCTAGCAGATATTGTCCTCTTTGGGCTTTCCCTTCTGGGCTTCCCCTCAAGGACTTCAAACGCGTCTGCTAGGGAGAGGTTTCTGCACCCTTATAAAGAATGTATTGTTCCCCTCTCCAACCGATGTGGGATCTTGCAATCCACCCTCTTTCGGGACCCATCATCCTCGCTGACACACCGCTTGGTGTCCACCCCCCCTTCGGGGTTCAACCTCCTTACTGAAAAATCGCCCAGTGTTTGACTCTGATACTATTTGCAACGGCCCAAGCCCACCGCTAGCAGATACTATCCTTTTTGGGTTTTCCCTTATGGGCTTCCCTTCAAGGTTTTTAAAACGCATCTTCTACGGAGAGGTTTCCATACCCTTAAAAAGAATGTTTTGTTTCCCACTCCAACCAACCTGGGATCTCACAATAAAAGAAAAACAAATGCCAAGTAGTCTTTGGATCAACATTCTAAATTCATACTTACATTGAGCTTGTATGATATCGAGTTTCCTGGTCCTATACGTTGCTCGCTGTCGATCCAGTACGACGGGATTCCTCGAGCCTCTGCAATCTCTTGAAGGTGAGAGGTGTTGCTTGAGTTCCATCCTCCAACAACTAACATGAGATCCATATCTTCCTCCACCAGCTGGTACATGGCATCTTGACGCACCTAATGAAAAACACCACCTCCAATCACCATCACGAGATTTTATTGCGAGTAAATACATAATTTTGTAAATTACGAGAAAGTTCGGCCTATTATCAACGGACACGAGGTCCTTACTAGCAGTAAACTTGCCATCTCATCCGTTTCAAACGATATCAACACTTTACACGACAACTTTAACATGTAGAACTTACTTGAGTAGCATTACAGATCGTATTGAAACTAATGAAGTGATCATTAATATTTTCAATTCCATACTTCCGCATCATAGTTTTCTCGATCAATTTTCCTGTTATCAGAATCATAAGATCAATGATTCACAGATTGCGAGTTTCTAACAAATCAATGGCTCCAAAAATTTACCAATCTCTTCTGTTTCCCCTTTGAGCATTGTGGTCTGATTAGCAATGCCAACTTTCATGAGATCACTATCTGGGTCGAATCCTTTTGAAACAGCAGACTTAAATTTCTACAAACAAGCCAGAAACTCGACTATTATCATGAGCGACGATATCGTAAAGTATCAGCAAGTTCCATTAAGCAAATCATTAACATGTTGTACCTTTAAAAAAGCTTCTTTAGTTGAGATCAATCCATTACTTTCAACCCCAAGAATGTAGTCGCATACATACGTCGCCTGACATCGGTTCAGATTTTAGTTTTAAAATGCTTCCTTATGCTATGAGCCAAAAGTACCAAGGATTTACCTCTACTATGTCTTTCACAATGATGTACTTTCCAGCGAACGAAGCAGTTGCTACGGTTTCTTCGTGACGATACTTGCCGTGAATTATTGACGTGTATTCTCCTTTTTTGTGCTTGTCAACAGCATTCCAAACCTATACAAAAGAAATGCAGAGGTAATCTCAGCATCAACAGCTACACTGTGCCCTTACTTTCCTTCAATGATGGTACTCGGAGGGACTGTGAATGACAAGAAAATGATGGAGTACCTTAGAAACCCATGGGCAAGTTGTGTCAACAATCTTAACTTTTTTGTCATTCAGAACAAGCATTTCATCAACTGCAGCCCCAAAGGCAGGCAAAATCACAACATCTCCTGGGTTAACGACATCAAATCGTTTCTTTCCTTCCTCCAGAGGAATGTTGTACACTCCCATCTCCTCCAAACGCTGCAGACTCATAGAATTTCCAAACAGTTACAGTAAGATATTTCATTCAACACATCATGTTGTTGGCTACCCTAAAAGCAAATCAAAATAAAACAACACAATAAGGAAGAGTACGATCTAAACTTGGGAGTATCGAGGATTATTGAAAGGAGTAGTCCTACATCGGCTAATTAATAGGAAAATCATGAGTTTATAACCAAGGAACACTATCTCCATTGTTATGAGTTATTTTGGGGAAACCAAAAGCAAAACCACGAGATCTTATGCTCAAAGCAGACAATATCATACCATTGTGGAGGGTCGTGTTTCCTAATATGGTATCAAAGTCATGCCCTTAACTTAGTCATGTCAATAGAATCCTCAAATGTCGAACAAAGAAGTTGTGAGCCTCGAAGGTGTAGTCAAAAGTGACTCAAGTGTCGAACGAAGGGTGTACTTTGTTCGAGGGCTCCAGAGAAAGAAGTCAAACCTTGATTAAGGGGAGGTTGTTTTAGGGCTTCATAGGCCTAAGGGGAGGCTCTATGGTGTAACTCGTTTGAGGGGAGGATTGTTGACGATTATTGAAAGGAGTAGTCCCACATTAGCTAAATAAAAGGAAGATCATGGGTTTATAAGTAAGGATGTTTGGGAAAACCAAAAGCAAAACCATGAGAGCTTACGCTCAAAGTGGACAATATCATACCATCATAGAGGGTCATGATTCCTAACAGGGAGATGTTCTTTACTACATAAATATTTACAGTACTACTACAACATGGATCATTCTTTCATATCCATGTTAGTATCTTTTGAAGCCACTAAATACAACAACGTAACAACAACTCAACATTTTCAAGCGAAGTCCGAACGAGAGTGTTTCAAATGACATTTTAAGTGCTAAAAAACACTTGGAAAGTAATTTCAAACA